>NC_053166.1:66543215-66892209 GCF_016835505.1 Polypterus senegalus
TGTGTTTTTTTTTCTGTGTACCTCCTTCATGCAAATGATGGATAGATAGGGTTCTAGTATTCTTTGCTCACTAAGAACAGAATAGACATGGTTTATAAATTGTATCCTTTTCAAATATATTACTTAATTGTTGTACTCTAACACTTTTGCGATAAATTATGTATAGACATTTTATTTTCAGCAAAGAGGAACCTAAACCTCCAACATAAAAATTTGCACAAATGATTCATTCTTAGTGTTGCTATTTGCGGCAAGGAAACAAATCTTGAACAAGAAACCCTAAACTAGATCTTTCTTGGAAGTGCCGTTTTGGCTTCCTGTCTTAATGAAGCAGGGAACTGAAGAAGACTGCTGATAAACTGGAGCGTATTTGTACAGCAGGTGCTAGCGGAAACACCAGAAGGGAACGGATAGTGCATATTGTTAAATTATGTGGAAGCAAAACTAAAAAAACCAAGAGAGACAATTCACCAAAGGCAATCCACAAAACCAAAGACAATGTCAAAGAATACATTGCACAAGGTTCTTGCATTAATTATTGTTGCAACACTTAACTCACGATAATATAAATTGTTGCATTGAAATCAAATCCAATGCACAGATATCTGAAGATATGCGGTGCCCTCATTCATGGGCAGGTCATGATGACAGAGACCGTCACCGTCACGTGACTTCAGTGGCATGTGAACAAAAGTGGGAATAGTGACTGTAAACAATATGGCCATGGCCTAGCAAAAATCATCACAAAATGGTGTGACTATGAAAAAATGGAACATAAAATTGCATTGACAGAACTGCAATATAAAATTTTAAAAAGCGTCAAATGAGCCACAAATACAAAAAAGATGCAAAATAGTTTAAGAAATGCTAAAAATTTACACCACAACATAAGAAAACCCTTTTCTTGTGACAGAATTAGTTCTGCCTCTAGTACCTCAAACCTGATTACTGTGTTATCATGAAAGACCATTCTTATCTAACCATGACTGAGACCGAGTCTAGAAAGCAGCATCGAGAGAAATGATAGCATATTTTATACACTATAGCTGATGTCAAGTCATTTATTTAGGTATTTTCTAAAACAACTCCACGCTTAGTCATTTTCCCAGGAACAGGGATCCTTACAGTTTCTTGCCAGTAACAACCTGTCCCGTTTTTCTTTATTATTTTTTCCTGACTCATTGTTCTTCATCACCCTAAATGACAAAGTCCTGTTCTCCAGGTTTGAAAAATACAGTATATTCGAGAAACCTCTCTGCCTGAAAGCTATTAAAATGAGCAGGCCATTAAGATGACCTTTGTACAAATCCTAGGTGTTCTCAGGCTGCCAAGATTAAACCCAACTTCACACCTGACCCTTCTCTGTTTACAATCATTTTCGTATCTCAGAAAATTGTCACTTCCTCCCACACCTATTTGTGATCTTGTGCCAGAAAGCCTCAAATCTGTGAACTTATTCATGATGTGGTGACTCACACTACCCTGTGCTGCAGTGAAACTAACGGCTACAGAGCAACAAAGGGCAGATGGGAGATTTCTCAATCTTTTCAAACTCCTGTGTCTGCCTAGCCTTACTAAACAAGACCTATCATGTGCTGAGGCTTTAACAGGAAAGAGGTTAGCTGAATAAGTATTCATTGGTTTATTCTGGAAAGGTGATTGAATTAGCTGGTCTAAGTATATCAGGGTGGTACCAAGTTGAAATGGCATTGGGTAGCAAAGATCAGCTCTCAGATAGCAAATTTGAATAAAAAAGTACAGGTAAAGTAGATATGCAGTATACTAAACAGCCATCTTTTGCCTACACTTGTCTTAAACTAAATAACAATAGGGGCTACCCAATTCTGTTTTGAGTGCAAAAAACAGTCCTCAGCCCAATTACTTTTAAGCCACTTGTGAAAGAGGAGGCTGTAGCTCACCACTTGTTCACTTGAAGCAATTGCAGACTTTGACTAAAAAAGTATCAGATTTAGAAAAAGGTCTTCTAACTTGCAGCCTAAGCACTTTGTAAAGGGAACTGCTTGGAAAGCTAGTGCTGCATGTACATCTGCAAAAGTTTTTAATGTCCACTGCAGTCAAAACATTTTGATTCTCATGAAACAAGCAGTAGTTTTCAATCTTTTCCGTAAGTGGACCATTTTTAGTTTTATAATCTCCTCATGGACCGTTGGGGATGGGTCCCCTTGGAGTTTTGAGTGGATTGATTGTTTAAGAATACAAAGAAAAGTGGAATGCTTACAGATTTACTACTGGAAGAGCTTCGCGGACCAGAGACATTTCATAGCAACCGTCTTGCAGACCAGCAGTAAGCAATAACAGCGGTTATACAGTATAATTGCAATGCCTGACATTCCTCGAAATGGCAAAACATTTCTGTTTTAGTCTGAACTCACTACATCCATTATCTAACACAGCTAATTCAGTTCTAGGTCATAAGTGGTGGTCATTTCTAGCAGTACTGGATACACAGTATGGTCTAACCCTGAAAGGGGTGTCAGTAGATGGGAAGGCACTCTTACACACGCTGCCACTTGCTAGGTTTGTTAGGGGTCACCAAGCAACGTTAGAGTTACATCTGTGTTATCTGGGTGTAAAACCAAAACACGCAGAGAAAGACACTTACAGACTCGAAACAAGTGAAGCCCTCACTGGCTGATCAGGCCGGTGTCGAAACACACAACTGTAGAGCTGTGATGGTGCAGCACTAACCAGTGTCCCACTGTGCCACCCACTCAGTAAACAAAATGCACCAATTAAGGCATAATGATAACAATCAGAGAAAACATTCACTGCTTAGACATCTCAGTTTACAAATAGTTCTAAAACTAAGCCTCTACTGTCAAACTAATCCTTAGAGATGACCAACACTGACACTCAATGTAAATGTCCTTAAATGTCTTTCTTTCAGTAGCAGCATAGATTGCTTTTGCAAATGAGGATTTTGTTTGATTTGATAGAAAAAACAGTCTGTGTGTGGGATTGAAATTAATTATTAGTATAAAATTTCAAAACACATTGTCAATTATATTGTGACACAACTTTCTATTCAAAGCTATATAACTCAATAATTTTGAAATGAAAAGTGGCAGATCAGATTGAATAATTTTGCAGTGGAATGATCCTGCCATAAAAAATAGATAAAAGATAAAAACAAGAACTTACTTTGCTTCACCCCCTGTCTAGCAGACATTCCAGTTTTCTGCCAGTTTTACATGTAACAGCAAGTACTGAATGCACACCTTTTTAAAACAACAGTAAGCGAAGAGCTAAAAGCTTGGTTCCACCTCCTGCTTCTCAGCCTGCATTTAATGTAACAATATATATATAAAAAATGTTCCATTTATGCAAATGTTTAGTGATAAAATATTTATTGTTCCTACACTTGCTTTATTTTCCATAGTTAGATTTGAGATAGTTATGGGAAACAGTTCAGTGGAAGTTGATGAATATACAATGTTGCAAGGTGTGTATGTGAGTCAGTTTGACAAACAGAGCTCTAGTACAAAGCTTCAGTAATCTGCTGGACTGAAGTATTGTAATTACTTTGCAAAATATTTTTTGATGGTATATTATGAAAGGCACTGCTGTATGTCAAAAGACCATCAGTTAAGCTAACGATTTATCATTGATGAGTTTATTCTTACAAACCGTAGTTTGTTATAGAATTTTGGAAATGAATTAATTAATTGTGAAGTCTAACAAATCAGCATAGGAGACTGACGTATCTCTCATCAGCAAGAAAGAAATATGCCATACAGACACACATCTTTTTGTCCAGAAGGCAATTTATAGCTCTGTCATTTTATTTTATTTTTTGTAAGTGATATGACAGCCTGCCTCGCAGTTAGGAGACCCGGGTTCGCTTCCCGGGTCCTCCCTGCGTGGAGTTTGCATGTTCTCCCGTGTCTGCGTGGGTTTCCTCCGGGCGCTCGGTTTCCTCCCACAATCCAAAGACATGCAGGTTAGGTGGATTGGCGATTCTAAATTGGCCCTAGTGTGTGCTTGGTGTGTGGGTGTGTTTGTGTGTGTCCTGCGGTGGGTTGGCACCCTGCCCAGGATTGGTTCCTGCCTTGTGCCCTGTGTTGGCTGGGATTGGCTCCAGCAGACCCCCGTGACCCTATTCGGATTCAGCGGGTTGGAAAATGGATGGATGGATATGACAGCCGAAAGAAGAAGAAGAAGAAGACTGAATTTCTGCTTAAAATTAAGTTAGATACAGTAGGTGCTGTAATCGAGGGGATGAGAGTCAAAATTCAGTGCACTAAAAAACACACAATATTAAACAAAGACAAGTGTAATTAAGGCTATTAGAGTACTTAAAATTTAAAAGATGTCAATGTTGACAGTTAAGATGAATCTCACTTAGGACAAAAATTAATTAGCTAGCATACAGCAAGTAGGAACAGTACTGCAAGCAGACAATTACAGTGTAATGTGTTCTTTTAAGGTCCTTCCCAATATTTAAATAGAAAGTTATGGTACTTTAAATCCATGTTCCTTTGACCAACCACGTGTCCATCCTCACTGCATGTAGTATTCTACCAAGGATCAGGGCAACATAATAAGCATTTCGGCAGCAAAGAAGGATTAGGCCCATCCATCAAAGGAAACACACACACCTCAAACAACTGAAGCTGGAGAATGTGCAAGATCAACATGGAAGAAAGCCCAGGTACAAAATAGCTGTTTCTGCCATGGAATTGTTAATATTAAAGTCAAAAAATCACACTGAAAGTGAAAAATTCAAGTTCTGCTGGAGCTGGAGTGACAGTCAAGGCACTGAATTATCTTATTATTTTCTGAATTTGCTTTCTCAGGACTGCCTGAATTAAGTTATAATTTAATATACCTAGGGGCAGCATGGTGGCACAGTGTTAGCACTGCTCTTGCTCTTGGGTTGGTGTCCAGGGTCTACTCTGTGTGGAGTTTGCATGTTCTCTCCATGTCTGCATGGACTTGCCTCTCACAGTCTGGCAGAATGGAAACATTAAACTGGGGGCCCTGTCCAGTGATTGGTCCTGCCTTGTGCCCTGTGTTTGCTGGGATAGACTCCAACTCTCCCCCAGCCCTCCTCAGGATTAAGCAGGCTTGGAAAATGGTATGGTTTATGCCCTCTTGTCTCTTAGGATTTAAAAAAATTTTTCTTTCACTTTTGAAGTTGTAATTTTTCTTTCATTTTTTGTAAAGCAATTTAAGCTACTCTGGATATATGAAAATGCACTATAGAAATTAAACAATGGTGGCAAAACAAGCCTATCTTTTCAACCCTGGGTGCTGTGAAAGTGACAGTGCTTTGCTGGTCACACTCATGTACACAAACTCAGCCACTCACTTCTGGGAAATATTGAAGTACTAGTAAATACAGTAACTACTATGTCTTTTAATGCAATAGAAACAATTGACTTAAGTAAAGTCATACATTTTGGTTTTAAATATTGGGGGTGCCATGTGGAACAAAGTGTTTTCTGCTATTCAGTTAGCCTGTAAGCAATGCCCAGGTGGTAAAGCTAACATTTTTTTTTGCTCCAGAAGTGGTGATCACTACATAATATTAAAAAGACACAAATTTGTATCTTTAACAAAATTTTCAAAGTGTCTTGACTTCTATGAATTTTTTAAATGAAAGTTAGAATATGAATACTTACAATATAGAAATGCAGTTATGCTGAGACAACTTACATTTTCATATATATTTACATTAATTTGCTTAACAGACACTTTATTCCAAAGTGACTATTTAGGAACTAGTATTACATGGCAAAGTTACAAGCTGATCGTCACAAGCAAAGAGCTCAGAACAAAATGCAAGCTAATTATACTACCTTGGTTAGAAAAACCTAACAAAGCCAATATCAATTAGACACAAATTTACTGAGCAAGAGAGACTTCAGACATTTCTTAAACATATTGAGGATGTCAGAAATTTCAATGGAGGTTTGCAGCTTGTTCCACCACCCAGGAGCTGCACAGGAAAAGAGTTGATGCCATGCAAAGGATGCTTCATAAGATGCTGTTCATCAGAAGACCTGAATGGATGACAGGGAGCAAAAGCCCTCACGATTGTCTCCATAGACGCGCTGAGCAATTGACTTCTCTGTAGGCAACCATCCAGGATTTTAACTTAATTTTCTTTCTTTATAGTCATTCTTGTGTGATTTCAGAGACCAAACTCTGTGTATATTTATTTACATATTTGTCTACCTATTTATGTATGTATTTATTTAACGAGCTTCTGTAAAATGCCAAATTTCCCCCTGGGGGCAAACAAAGTTCTGTCTGTCTATTCTAATCTGTCTAATATTTGCTACTACAGGGAACCAGTGTAGTGATCTGAAAAGAGGAGTGACATATGCCCACCTTGCAATATGTGCTGCTGCCTTTTGAATCTTCTACAGCAGCTTGTTAACACATGCCAGTAGTCCTACCAGCAGAGGGTTGCAGTAGTCCAGATGTTACAAGAACAAAGCCTAGACAAGGAGTTGTGCTGCATACACCATCAGATATGGTCTGATCGTGTGGATTTTGTATAGCGTGAATATGCAAGACCAAAAGATAGCTGCAAATGGTCAGTGAAAGAAAGCTGGTCATTGATCACCACCACAAGGTTGCGTACTGACTTCATGGGTGTTAGTGATAAAGAGCCGTGCAGAACAGAAAGGGGGTACTGAATACACAGATGAAGTGAGGTAACAAAAAGGTATAGCTTTGTCAGATTGAGCTGGAGATAGAGCTGTTTTATCCAGATTGAAATTCGAGCGAGAGATTCAGAGATTCTAGATGATACCATGTTGTTTGGCGTAAAAACAGGTACAGCTACACATCATATGCTTAGCACTGATATGAAAAACAATAAGGCTAGATGATAGGGCCAAGCAAGGTGGTGCATAGAGATAAGAAAAAAGGGCCCAGCACCAATCCTTGGGGTAACCCCATGTTTGCCTGATGCATCCCTGACATCTTGTCTCTCCAGGACACATAAGAATGATGCCAGGGTCAGAGAGGGTGGCAAAGATGCCCATCATGATTTTCAGCAATTTGACAACAGTGTCACTATAGTTCTCCCATGATGGATGCTCTGCTCATTGAAAAGTCTGCAGTGGAATATTGTCTCAGATGCAAGCCTTTAGATAAACTCTCCTTTTTACTCTGCACTACTAATAACAACTTGTTATTGCAAATAATGAATAAAAACAAACAAATGTACTCTAGTAATGAAAGCAGCAAATAATTTATAAGTGATAACAGAAGCTGCGGTGGGCTGGCACCCTGCCTGGGGTTTGTTTCCTGCCTTGCGCCCTGTTTTAGCTGGGATTGGCTCCAGCTCCCGTGACCCTGTAGTTAAGATTTACCGGGTTGGATAATGGATGGATGGATGAATGATAACAGAAGGCCATATTGTATTTACACACACTTACCAATGGTTCACGTTAAAAATATGGGATGAACCTTATGGAGTGTGTGCTTTAGTACTTGTGTTTCCTCCCACAGTCTAAAGACATGCAGGTTAGGTGCATTGGCGATTCTAAATTGTCCCTGGTGTGTGGGTTTGTATGTGTGTGCCCAGTGGTGTGCTGGCGCCCTGCCCAGGGTTTGTTTCCTGCCTTGTGCCCTGTGTTGGCTGGAATTGCCTCCAACAGACCCCCGTGACCCTGTAGTTAGGATATAGCAGGTTGGATAATGGATGGATGGATTAAGTCAAAAATCATTTCTCAGCAAGAATGACATTTGAAAAGTTCAGTTTACCCAGGCTGCAACTTAGTACAGAACACTTTTTTGGCTTTTTTATGCTGAGTGTCTGTTTCCTCCTCTTACAAGGTAACCATCTTTCAGACTTGTTGGTGCACGCTCTAGTGAGCTTCTGAACACCAGCACAGCTCAGGTTTCAAATTTAGCTCTTTCTCTTTCTTTCTTTTCCTGTATTTTCTTGTTGAAGTCAAATCCATATCACAAATGAACTGGAATGTTAATGACAAAAAACATGCTAGTATGTATAGAATTATTAGAAATAGCAGACATTTTCATAAAGTGAATAATACAATTTTGCAAGTAATACTATATTTATTGACTAAACTCCTGTAAGACTGAGTCTTACTCTGACAATTCTTCATGAACCTATAAGGCTCAATGACATCCAGTCCCTTAAAACTGTTATGTTTGTTTGCATATAAGATCTTGGCCTGTCGAGAAGAATGTTCTCAGTTTTATCTATCTATCTATCTATCTATCTATCTATCTATCTATCTATCTATCTATCTATCTATCTATCTATCTATCTATCTCTTTTAATAGAACTGGATTTCTAACATAAATTTAAGAGAGATTTAACATATATTTATGCTATTTATAAATACTTTAATATGTTACATTTTGTTCAAAATTACAGCGTATTTACAAATTTCACTTTGTTATCAAAAATTGATGAACCAAGCATGAGAAGTGACATGTAAGTGAATGACACTATACGTTTTAGTTACATAAATTCTTCTGTCCATCCACGTGCAAACCCGCTTAACTCATTTCAGAGTCATAAGGTGCCAGTTCACTCAGTTTAAGGTTGGTAATTAGTCAAAAACGCACGTCTTTGGGATATGGCTGGTATTCAACTAATATGAGTATATTTACTCATTTATGCTAACTTTTCAGAAATTAAACCTATTTATTCAAGACTAGATAAAAAAAATGCATTAGAAAAATTAGTGTCATTTTAATAGAATATATTTATATTGTAATTATGCAGTGTCAGATGCTCAGTTAGTGGTTTTAAATTAATTGATATTTCCGTTTGTATTTTAGGCAATAGATTGTGAGTGTATGTCTGCGTGTGTGTGCTTGTGCCAGTATAGTTTATACTGAAATAACACTCCCTTTGACAACAATTTCTAGGTGGATAAAACAGAAGGATCAGCAATCAACGTTCCTCTTCCACACCCAGCTGATGGAGAAACAATTAACTATGTCCTGAAAATGGGAAGAGTAACTTTATAACTTGCTCAATTAAAACAGAGTGTCGCTTTCAGCTTTCAGCAAATCTCAAATACTTGTTAGACAAGACTTTTAATATGCACCAGTACTCATGAGCTCATTGCATCTAGCTCCTAAAACATTAACATAGCTAAGTACTTTTTAAAATACATTTAGTCATACGAGTTCATATCTTTGAAACTATTCAGAAATTGTTCTTTTCTATGTTAAAGTGCACTTCTACTAACTTTTTTATTTCGTAAAGGCTTAACAAGTATCAGGATTTCACAAACGTGTACTATTTAATCTGATCTATCCTATTTTACTTTTTATTTTGACGTCCTTTAATGAGAAATGTTCAGCTATACTATTTGCAGTCTAGACTAGAAGACAAGGCATGTCAGGATACAACAACTCGAGATTCTTCTAAGATTATGAGTTATCTGTCTCTTCTGGTTCATAAAACCCCAAACAATGTCCATGTATCACATCTCTAGTGAATATTTATCTATAACAACTATATTTAACTTTAGGATCTTCCTGCTTAATACGGTTTTCAGACTATACTTAGAATATAGCTATAAAACTAAAGGAAAATACATAGTTTAAGTCATTTTCTCAATAACATACACTTATACAAGGCACACTTCATAATTCATTATCCATCTACCAATTCTCCAAACTTAATTTTTCCACTACAAGGTGAAAGGAAGCCATCGCCTACACCTTTAGAATTATGTGCAAGGCAAGACCCCACCTTGGACTGTCTATTACCGGGTACATTCACAAACACTCTCACACTCGGCCAATTTAGACTCGCCTGTGAAGCTAACCTGCATGTCTTTGGGATGTGGGAGGAAACTGAACCCCTCAAAAAATGCAGGTAGGTAAAATAAGAATGTAGAGAACTGAACCCTAGTGTGCTAATACTTGCACCACAAAGCAACCCAAAAACATTCACCATTATCAAAGTACTCATCGTATGACATTTTAAAAATCCTTAACTGCTTTTATATAAAAAAGTACAGATGATAACTTTCCATGTTAGACCAGCATGGCAGTTACAATAACGTAAGTAATAACTATTACAGAACAATTAACAATTGTGAGACAAGATCATTTATCATCTTTTAAGGAGAAAACTTAATTTTGTGCTGTCTATGTGAAAGGCTATAATGTTGTTATCAGTGAATACCAAGTACACCATAATGAAACCTCCTGCTCCCGACTTCTTTAGAAGAACACGCCAGCATTTTCTTTTACCCTACAGCATGTCTTTGAGGTAGCCTGTCATCCTAAAATGCCTTTAAATAAAGAAATGTTTTTATTGTCTTCAGTTTAACAAATGTGCCTGTCCAAATATGTGTACTTTAGGTGTTTGTGTTGTGCCAGTATTTAAGTTTCAAAGCCCAGGTGTTTCTGTCACTTCTGGACAAAATATCACTCTGTTCACCAGATCTTTTCAGTTATGTAGCCCAGGATCTGGAACCAAATCTCTTAGAGATGTCCTCTACCTGTCTAAGCTCCCGTTTTAAAAATATTTAGTGCTTTAGTGTTTAGTTTTGTGCATCTATTTACTTGGGCTTGTTTTTGGTTATTAAAGCAGCTAGAAAAGGTTTTCTGCCTGTCTCTGAAGATATTCCAAAAACCAACACAATGATACTTTTATTTAAGAAATTAAGAAATGCATTAAAACATTTGGGTGGTCATCATTTAATACACAAGTTAATAATTTGATCCTCAATCATATGTTTGCCTTATTACATACTTGAGTCATTAACATTTTGTTTTCTGTTAAGTAATAATGTAAGTCACTACTAAATAAGTCATGACAATTACTGAAAGTTATAATTTGTCTGTTTCTTTACAGAGAAACAACTAAATCCATTTTAGAATCAGCTCAATCCAGATCAGAGGAAACAAGTGTAACTTATATTTAAGTGTAACCAAATGTACGTTTACCAGAATATTTACAAATGGCAGCTGCATTGTAATCGATCATCTAGTAAATCCACACATGCTGTAGAGCAAGAGGTTGAAGCTCTGTTTTGTTTTATGCAATAAATGAAATGTATTTCCATTTATTGTGTCAAAGCTACTGTGCCCTTTAAAGCACATGTTCACAGATGGAATGATTTATAATTTATAACCTGTGCTAAGATAACCTCTGGCTCTGTCTATATGCATCATAAAATATTTCTTAGTCTCAACAAGTCTAAAGTTGGCAATTAAGTATGAGAAAGAATAATAAATTATGGGAATCTGCATGCAAAATTAGCTCAATGCACATCTGAAATAACTTCTGAACAGGCCAGTTAGAAACTGTACAATAACCTTCAACATTACCGGGTGAGTTGCAGAAGAATCTTGAGTGCCAGCTTCTCCCTTCACAGAGCTCTCAGTAGTAAATTCCCATTAATGCCGGCTGCAGTTTCATGTGATCCCATACTAAGTTGATTTGTAGGTGCCTCCCGTGAAACAGAGGGAACAGGGCTTAACTGCCGCTGCTCTTCGACTACAACTGAAGTTTCTATTGGAATGGCCCTGTCCCCTCAGGGTATCCATACACTCCCTGATCCACCTGACAATGTCCCCTCCTCCTCCTCTCCTGCTGCCTAAGGGAGAAGAAGGAGGAGGAGGAGGAGGAGGTGGATTTTATCACAAATTGAAGGTTTTGCATTTGGGCTGAGGCCAGAAAATGTTCAGCCAGCTAACTTATGCATGAATAGGACTGTAATTTACTTTCTTACCTCTTCAGATTTAAATAAGGCCACTGAACCTGAACTTCAGTGCAGAGCATTCTGTCCTTCTAAGCTCCTACAAATTAAGCATGTATTTTTAAGATTAACTTTTAATCTAAGATTAACAAGTTTTGTCTTTTGTGTTTTAGTTGCAGTATTGTTAAAAAAATTATATAAAAGTAAATAGTGATGAACTACAGAATGAATTAAAAAGAATGTACGCAGGATCAAGTTTATTATTGTAACTGACCAAAATGCTGTTTACATGTAGGGCCATTTACATCAAACAGCTAAGCTAAGGATATGAAATATCTAGGAGAACATGCAATAAGTTCCTAAATCAGTCACCACATGGCGGTGAACACGTTGGAATAAAGTATTTCTGTCAATCTTTAATGGGCTATGGGGAGCTAGATGCACTATATATAAATTAATAAGGCTAGAAAAAAGCCTGGATAACTGAGGAGTGGGAGGAATCCAAAGCACACGTAGAAAAAACCTAAATGCATATGGGGAGAATGTAAAAACTCTAAACTGGATCGAAAACTGAATCAAGCTCAGAGGAATTGTGAGGCCATAAAACTATGTCATCCTGCCACCGCCTCTGCATATATCGTAACTAAAAAATCAGGCAAGCATATTTGTATCTATCATTATGTTTATGTCATGTCATTTTATAACCCACTTAATCCACACCGGGGTTGCTGGAGCCATTTCCAGCTAGCATAGGGTGCAAAGCAGGAAGAAACTCTGGACATGGTGCCTTCTTTCTTTCTTTCTCTTTCTTTCTTTCTTTCTTTCTTTCTTTCTTTCTTTCTTTCTTAAGAGGTCTATACTAGAAACTTTACACTTGCATAACATAAAAAAGGAAATACATTAAACAGTAAATAATGAAATTGTTTTTTGTTGATTAATTGTATTTTATGAGCTTTTACCCAACACTCTAATGTTCCTTTTCATTTTTCATGCGCATATGAAGACTAGAATGATTGGGGCAGAAGATTCCTGTGTCGATAAACTGAGAGACAGAATCTTGAAGTAGTTTCTAGAGTGATACACTGTAATCTTTGTAAGTGTTTATAAGCACCCTTCACAGACCCACTAAGGCCAATTAATCACCTCCCATCCCCCAAGCCCCAGAGTGAAAAGAAAGAAAGAAAGAAAGAAAGAAAGAAAGAAAGAAAGAAAGAAAGAAAGAAAGAAAGAAAGAAAATTTGAACAGAATGATTTCCCTCACTTTATATATTCCAATTGTCCTAGAAAAGTACTTTTTTCCATTAGCCACTACTTTTTATTCAATTATTTGCATAGTCAACATATTCAGGAACACCTGGATGATCTTTTCCAGCTTACCAGTTAGACAAGTTTTCCACTGCTAATAAGTCAACAAGTCAACAGTTAGTTCATTCAGTCTACAGTCTGCAGAGGATGCCACTAATGAAAGACATTCAGGGGTCAGTTGTGCTGTGCCAGGTTTTAATATACATGATGGTCTCACACATTTTTCCGAGAGCTGGTAACAAAGTGACCCCATCAGTACGGTTCACTTCTGTTTGTTTCATGTCAACTACCACTGACAATGGTATTACTTGATGCTTAGTTAAAGCTGCTATTCCATTTGAGAAGTGGGTCACCAATAGTATTCTAAAGAAAGGTGAAAAAATGCAAAATAGAGGAGATTCTTTAGTACTGCATGGCTGGCATGAAGAAAATATTTAAAGAGAAATTGTAAAAGGAAAGAAAAATATATTTTAACCTTTTGTTTTATTGCACAATGTAGCTGTTCCCTGTTGTATCAATCTGCCAATGAAAACACTGTCAGAAAGAGCTTTATTTGGGTTATCTTAACATAAGATGCAGATCCTTACAACTGAACCTCTGAATTCCAAAGTGACAAAATAGTAGAATTTCAGTCAGCAGCCTAATAGTTTTAGATTTGAGCATTTACCCCTTGGATCACCTCCACTACAACACATACTGTACACTACTTTTTAAATTGTTTTAGATACAGATAAATATATCATTACTCAGTGTTATAGAATGATCTCAGTATCAGATCTGACATTTTGCTCTCTACAATTAAACTGAAATGAAGAAACACTTTACTTTTGGTGCTTTTCAAAGTATTTGAATTTTTACAATTGATATGACAAATCTACTGCCAGCATTTTATATATTTTTGACATTATAGAAAATATGTCCCATTGACTGAATTTTAAACCATAAAGTTGTAGGTTTGGGTTGATCTACGTTCCTACCCTCACCTATGGCCACGAGCTTTGGGTATTAACCGAAAGAGCAAGATCGTGGATACATGTGGCTGAAATGAGTTTTCTCCGCAGAGTGGCTGGACTTTCCCTTAGAGATAGGGTGAGGAGTTCAGTTATCTGAGAGAGACTTGGAGTAGAGTTGCTGCTCCTTCGCATTGAGAGGAATCAGTTGAGGTGGTTCGGGCATCTAGTTAGGATTCTCCCTGGATGCCTCCATGGGGGGGGTGTCCAGGTATGCCCCACTGGGAGAAGGCCACGGGGCAGACCCATGACATGCTGGAGGGATTATATTTCCCGACTGGCCTGGGAACACCTCGGGGTCCTCCCAGAGGAGGTGGCCCGGGAGAGTGAGGTCTGGGCTTCCCTGCTTAGGCTGCTGCCCTCGCAATCCGACCTCGAATAAGTGGTTTATAATGGATGGATGGAAGTTGTAGGTTTACACCCAGCCTTTAACTTGTTGTAGCACCTTTAGTAAATCACTTAATCTGTCTATAATCCGAATATATACAAACCACCATGTTTCCTTACCTTGTTAAGTATTTTGGAGTAAGAAAAGACACTCTATAAATAAAATGTATTATTATAGTCATTATTATTATTATCATCATCATCATCCATCCTACTTATTATAATACATAGTTGGAGTCAGCAGAAGGCATTTTATAGGAATAAGCTCTGTACAATGTGCCAGAGACGGCTTGCAGGGTATACTTACACTAACACTCACACATACAGTGACAATTTAGAAATGCCAAGCCGTGCTAAACATGCACATCTTTTTTTAAATGTAAAAGAAATCAGAGCACCCAAGAAAAAAGCAAACAAACACCATGCAGACAGTAACAGGGTTGCAATTCAATCCTAGTTTTCTGGAGCTGTGAGGTAGAAGAAGCATCTATACAACTGTACTGCCCTTGCATTACGTTATTTTTCTATTTATGCTTAATTTATGAAATTAAAAGCATATTTTACTTAATATATTGTTTGCTGTACTACAGATAGATGCAACTCCTTTATCAAGTAAGCAAAAATGTCTTTATTAATAGCTTAGAAGAGCCATCAGAAATCACACACATTTGCCAATCTACATGTGCTTTGTTAACATGTAAATATCTTAAGACAGTGTATCCTGTAGCATCTTGTGGATTGGGGTTTCAGTAGTATGAGGAGTAAGAGCTGCCTTTCAGTTTCAGTGTTTGCAGAGTAGTTGTTCACCTACTTGTTTTTCAAGTCAGATCTATTCAATGTGGGCTTTGGATTCCGCCATGTGTGGGTTTGCCTCCTCTCCTGTTTATGGTTTTAGGATTGAAGAGTATCAAGTTTAGGAAGATAAGAATTGTATCTCTTTTGTTTTCAGGTGATATTGTACTCTTGGCTTCTGTAATCTCTAGTTTATTCTGTTTGGAGTAGAGTGCACTGTGTGGATTGTTCCCTGCGGGTAGGTGGCAAAAAGATGCCCCATATGGAGACGTTAAAGGACCTTGGGGCTTTGTTCACAAGTAAGGGAAATGGCTGATTGAGAGACTGATTTTTATAAAGAAAGTAGGTTGGGAGACTTCTTAAAAGAAGGCAATGGTGAAGCAGAAGCTAAATCTGCAAACAGATCTTTTGATTTACCAATTATTATATTTCTCCATCCTCAACTATGGTTCCAAGATCTGGGTATTGACTGAAACACTAAGATTGCAAATACAATTGGTTCAAATGATGTTCCAGCGCAGGGTTTTCTGTACTCATTCTTTACAGTAGAATGAGGACCTCAGCAATATAACAGGACTTTGAAAGTAGAACTGCTGCTTCTTTGGAAGTGGAGTGGAGTTCTTTGGAAGTAAGTGGAGTGAGTTGTTGTGGGCATGTAGTTTGAATGCTAGTTAGCTGGTGCTTCCCACAGGAAGTGTACAAGGCACAGTCTATTAGAAGAAGCCGTGTGCTTGATGAAACAAATCTAATAAACAGGTTGTAATGATTAGTGGCATAACATGTAAGTTGAACCAAAGTGACTAAATGAAACAGAAACATCTGTGTAGAGAAAACAAAACTCTACAAAAACTTTTCAGTACTGAAAAGTGATGTTGCTGTAGACTTGGCGTTTTAACTTTCAAATTATACAATATATCATAATTGAGCATACTGACAAGAAACAATTTGGTTGTCCTGGAACATCAAGATCTCTTCCAAGCAGAAATTTCACAGCAGAATGGGGTTTCAGGATCCAAGCCTTTCCGCAGAAATATAAACAATCAGTCAAGGCTGAAGACTAGAAACACAGTGGCCAGCCATGGAAACTGAATGCTTCAAACAAGAAAAAACACCAAACGTATATTTACCATACAAAATTAGAAAATGTCAACCACCACTAACTTTTAGAACTTGCAGAAACCACTGTGACCCTAGTATATCCATCTACAGTCCAGAGATGTCTTATCAGCAGTAGTCTTGAAGGAAGAATTGAGACCAAAAATCCACTTCTCCAAGATGGAAATAAAGCCACATACTGTAGCTCACTTATGCATGAAAACACAAGGAATGGAGTGAGAAAATGGTAGAAGGTGCTCTGAACTAAATAGTTAAAATTTGAAATTTTTGACTCTAAAAGAAGGCAGTCTTCCCACTTAGGGGCTGGACAATGGTACACAGATGAATGTCTTCAGGGAACTACTGAAGCACAGTGGAGGTTCCCTGAAGGTTTAGGGCTGCTTTTCCGCAAATGAAGTTGGTAAGTTGATTAAAGTTGATGGCCCCTCACTACAGAGAAGTACAGGCATATTCTTATCCATCAAGCTATACCATCAGGGAAGCATCTGATCATTCCCATCTTCAATAACCCCAAACACAATCATAACAAAACTACCTGTACTGAAAAAAGGAACAGAGAATCCTGAAACAAATGGTATGGCCTCAACTGAGGCCTGATCTCAACAATATCAATCTAGTCTGGAATTACTTGCAGAGACAGAGCAACTAAGGGAGCAAAGACTGCAGTACCTTTATCAACTGCACAACAGTGGACCAAAGAGAATTTCTGCTGTTTTTAAGGCAAAGGGTGGTCACACCAAAGACTGATTGCCTTAATGTTTTTTTCTTTTTACTGCACTTTTTAGGAAGCATATAGATTAATAAAAACTATGTACTGCATTATTTTTTAAAGCATTCCTGCTGTTCTCTCTCAAGTACCTAAGATTTTGCACTGTACTGTATATGTGAATGTCTATACATAAAAAATTGACCTAATAAAACTGTATACATTTATACACATTTGAGTGATGGCTTTTTCAGACTTTTCTGAAATTAGCTGCACTGCTAATTAGTTTAAAGTTTTAACGAAAAACTAAGTAATCTGTAACAACAGCATTTATTTTTCTTGCTTGCAGTAAATATGACTCAATGATGTGGAACTGAACTATTTTGCATCAAACCAATTGGAATACACAATGATATTTTACAATACCATTTAGTTGTATCTTTTTATTCTTCTTGAAATAAGTTATGACTTTAGATTGAACTTTGTGCATTGTTATGAAACTGAAATTTATTTGTTACAGTTTTTTTCAGTTTTCTGCTTTCCTTTTCAGTGACATAGTGGTGAGATCATGTCCATCTGTCTATCAGCAGCTGAAACCATATTGATTCCTAGTTAGGGAGCTGTCCCTGTGGCCTTTGCCTTTTCTCAGGATGAATGAAGCTTTTTAATTGATCATGTGTAAGTAAGACACAGAATGACCTGGCATCCAGTCCAGTGCTGGTGCCAGACATATATGAATTATAGGCTTGATTGGCTTCATGCCCATGCATCCATAAAGAATGAGGGTTAGTACTTATCCAGTTATGAAAATTAGTGTGATAGGGCTGAACACCTCCCTCTGTAATTGGATCTTGGATTTCCTGACAGAGAGGCCCCCAGTCAATTTATATTGGCGTCCACACTTCCAAACACTGAAGCTTCTTCTTCTTCTCATGGCTACACAGTTACACATAGCTCAAATTACAACATTGATAATGACATGAGGGTGCTGGATTCGACAAGCAGGGATGACGAATCAGCATATAGAGGGGAGGTGGAATAGCTCGTCATTTGGTACAGAGTCAAAAATCCATCCCTCAACGCTGACTTAAGAGTTAACTGTTGACTTCAGGGTAAAAACCTGGCCTGACTCCATCCTGGTCTGTGGAGATTATAAATAGGGCCAAGTCCCTCAGTGTGCACATAACTGAGGACCTCACATGGACTAACAATACCACTTCCTAAACTAAGAAAACCCTACAGATACTAGTCTTTGGCAACTGAAGCAAGTAAGTTTCCTGTCTCCCATTTTCGCCACGTTTTACAGAGTCACCACTGAGAGTGTTTTGACCAGAGGCATTCTGGTTTGGTATAGCAATTGTAGCATGGATGAATAGAAGAGATTGCACCACAATAGTGAAGTCAGTGGAGAATATTTTCAGGGTGCCTCACCTTTCTCTCTAAGACATGTTCTCCAAATGCTTTGTCAACAAGGCCTGCTTGCATTGGATTCTTGATTCTTTTGATATCAGGAAAAAGAAACTACAGCATTAGAGTCAGATTTGTCAAGTTAAGCGATGGCTTTTTCTCCTGAGCTGTCGGACTCTTGAACACAATGTGTCCTCTCCCAATGATCTCCCACCTTACCTTAACATCTTTCTCATGATCTCTACTTCCAGTTTATACACAAGTCACTTTATTTATCTTGTCTAAAGATCAGTCACTACAATGACCTGTGGAACTTCCACTTAATGAATCTCTGTGTAATTGAGGCTGTAAAATTGTATTGGTATATTGTCTATTTAAATATGCATGATTAAACACACTGTCTTGTTTTATTTATTTGTGCGTACACTGTCAGTTTTTTGCTTTGTCATTTCATTTCATTTCATTGTATACTTGTATGTGGTTGAGATAATAATAAAGTTTAATGTTGACTTTGAACAGTGTTAAAGTGTGTCTGAGTCTGTCTGCATCCCCAGGTGATCTTCATGCATTCATGTATTAAGGCCACAATTCTGTTCTGCCCCAAGAAGTTTCTGCACATTAAATTCAGAACATCTGCCTTAGGACATAGTATGGCTTTTAAAGTGCAAAAAATGTAAACAATTTGAAAAGGAAACGATACTCATATACTGCCTTGAAGCCATTTTACAGTTAAAACTGTTGACTAGTTAAGTAAAGTTTAATTTAAAAATAAATAACAGTAGGTGTTAGCCATTGCAGCTCTTTAAGAAGTGATTCGGTAAGAACACACGGAAGTAAAGCATTATTGGGTAAATTGTGCCTTGGAATTATAATCAATGGTATGACTATAGGAAAAACAAGTCAAGTGCTCTCACGTACACTGTTCTCAAGCAATCACTCATGAAGATATTCACTTTCATTGCATACTATATGCAGAAATGTAATCATTAGATTATAAAAAGCATAAGACTATCCTTATTTTATACTATCACCATTTTTATTATATGGTACAGTGGTCAAAGTTGTAACTTCTTAGCTTTGGAGCCGAGATTTGAATTCCAGCATTGTCACTCTCAACTAAAAGTTTACACATTTTCCAGATTTCCTCTGAAGGCCCCAGTTTGTACCCATATCCCGTATCCCTTTGACCTTCCAATAACAGAACCAGATTTGGAAACTCAATTATTTGATTAATAATAATAATAATAACATGTTATATGTACTCATTACTGGCCTCAGCATGGAGAAGTAACAGTCTGTTGCTTAAAAGAATTGCAAGTTTATATTATTCACATGCAAAATAAGCTCATAAGAAGGAAATACAATACTGTCAGACACCATTTACATTTCCTTATATAAGATAGAATGAAAACTATTTGACTGCATTTAATTTTTATTACTTTTCAGATTAATCTTTGTCCTAATGTCCTTCTGACATAATCAGAAATAACCTGCTGGATTTGGAAGGAGACGTTAATGTGAATTAGAGGGTTGATCACGGGAGATTTTATCCAAAGATAAAACGGTTTGGTCAGTTTATACTATTTTAAATGGAATATTCATGAACATTAACATTTTCAGACAATTTCCTCTTTTTGTTCAATAGAATCCTAAATCCATCTATAAATCTTGGATACATTAATTCTTTAATATACATATATGTCTGAGTTATCCTGATTGTTTGGCAGCTTGCAGAGTGCTTTTCCAGAGCTTCAGTATACTGTACTGCAGAATAAGACAAGAAATTAGTCAGTCTAGGTATTGAGTTGTATGGTGAGTCCTGAGAGATATTATCTCCTCCTGTACACTTTGATACTTTAGAATTTAACTACCCAATATTTAGGCTCCAGATGCCCGTGACCAATTTATATTTTCACAAAATGCATTAATGGTTTAATGGATAAATTTACCTAGATGATGATACTGTTGCTTATTTTGATATGCATATATTCACAAGGTGTAAACACTTTAGTTCCCATGAGGCTTTGAGCAAGAATTCTAGGGCTGATTTGGATAATCTTGGTTACTCTAAATTAGAGTTGGCAATTTGGTAGCAGTGTTTGAATTGATAACAGATATTATAGTTGTGATATCTTAATAAATTACTTTTTCAGCAAAGAACCCCATTAAATCTGAACCTCTACTCAATAAGGCAAAACCAACATTATTTAACGATGGTGATGGACAGCATAATGATGCAGTGGTTCATATTTTCTGCCTAGATGTTGTTTATGTGGAGTTTGCACTTCTTCCTTTGTCAATGTGTGTTTGCCTCACATACCTCTAAAGTTGTGCAAGTTACGCAAAACTAAGTAAGCTCTTCAATGGACTGCCCCCCTATCCAGAGCTGGCTCCTAATCTGAATAAAAAGAAAATTGGTAGAGTGGTGGCAATTTCCAGGGCACGCAGAGGAGAGGTAGCTAACAGAAGTTCGCAAACAAAACAAGTGATGCAAAGAACCTTGCTCAAGATTTAACTTGGACAGCTGCAGTGTTCTTTTGTTATATATTTTCCCAAATGACCCTGAATTGTGCAATTACAGTTTACTTCTCAAAAAAAGGTTTGAGAATCCTAGTTGTGCCAAGATAACTTCTTGTCCCAAATGACCCTGAATTGGATTAAAAAGGTTTGAGAATGTTGTATAATATTATTATCATCATCCTCATCACCATTATTATTATTATCTTATGCATAAACGTCTACGCGTGGAAGTGTGTGTCTGTCTGTCTGGCCCCAGTAGTGCGAGGCTACAGCATGAAGATCAAAGTGACAGCAAGGCGGCCCCAAGTTAACAAGTCGGAAGAAGAAAGAAGTAAGAAGTACAAGGCTACAGCATGAAGCTGAAAGAAAGCGCAGAAGAAAGACAGACAAAAGAGAAACTCACTTAGCTGCTAATAGACATGTCCGCAAAACAAAACTGCTGACTCTACATTTCAATTTTTTTTCTGACAATTTCAATATTTTCTAGGTGCCCAGGCATTTTACAGCATGGGCTTACACAGCTAGTATCATATAATGACATTTAAGAAATTCATTTATAAAAAGAGAAAAGTCTATAGTATATATACAAGATTAATTCTATATACAGTATGTGCTGAATACTGCATGAGTGTTTTATTGCAATGCATGCTGTTTCTTGTTTATTGTAAGTTTTTTTTTATTTTGAGTTTATTAAATTTGTGAATGGTTTCACCACTGCAGTAATGGAATAAACCTTAAGTACATTGAACTTGGAAGATAAGTGTCAAACAGATATGTACTGTTTGCCTCCTCCAGATTTCTGGTTAGGATGGCACTGTTTCTTAACAGTTTCCAAATTTAAATATAAATAGACATTTTAAAGTTATATTTTGAGCAGTAATGTGTCATCCATATATAAAATTTTGGCAATACTATTGTCTGGGTGCAGCAAAATGGATCTATTCTACATGTACCCTTATGTAACAAGGCTTTAACTAAGGCTTCTTTGGGTCATAATGTCACTTACAAAGCATCAGTGAAGTGGTTAATTACCTGTGCAATGTGGCCTACTAAAATACTTTGGGCCCTGAGTGGCTTAAGTGAGACATATGTGTCTTGATATTGCATACTTTATTATAAGACCTGTTAATCCTTAATATTCATAAAAAATTTTATCAGAATATAAAATACTACACTGCACAGAGATGAACAACCACTTTACTGATGCTTTATAACCATAATTAAGGCTAAAAGAACCCTTTAAGTTCTTATTTCATAAGAACAAAAGGGTTTTTACAGTATCTAAAGTGTTACAAGTATTTTTAAACCACTTTTCCTTTATGGTGTTGTCGGGTGGATCCAAGTCAAATCAGACGGCACAATACAAGCAGCAGTCTTGTATTGGATGCCAGAGCTCAAACCAGCCCTAAACTGGTAACCTGTTTATTAATAAGCACACTGATGCACACAATAAAAGAATGTACAGTCACCAATCAGTAAACAGTAATACTTATGTCATTGGACTGTGAGTGGAAACTCACGTACACAGAAGAAACCCAAAAGAGAACAAGCATACTTTACATAAAAAAGAGGTGGACAGGGATCTGAGCCTATATAAAGTAGTGGTCTTGGAGGTTTGGTCCATTCAGGGTTTTCACTTAAGTCTAAATTCTTCATCATGCAGTACTCATGTACTCAGATTTTCATAAAACTGCATTCCAAAACTCAAAAAGCTACATATCATTATTTTCTAATGATCTAGCTAAAGGGCACTGCCTACAGCATACAGTTCATCTTATTGTGTCACTTGTCATAACATGTGACACAATACAGGAGAGGACGTGAGAGTCTAGGCAGACATGTTCTTGTCTTAATGGCTTCAGCACAGCTGATGCTCCATGTGGACTTAAAAGATCACGTAAGGAAGCCAGAAAACTGTGTCCATGCACCCTGAATAAAACTTGCAAAACTTAGGATGGAGTGGTGGCTCTGAGACTAAGGATGTGTGCTGGTTTCCAGAAGGTTGCCAGTTCAAATCCCCGTCACTGCCAAAAGAGATCCTGCTCTGCTGGACCCTTGAGCAAGGCCCTTAACCTTCAATTGCTCCAGGGGCGCCGTGCAATGGCTGACCCTGCGCTCTGACCCCAAGGGGCATGTAAAACTAACAAATTCCTAATATGAGAAATTGTATAAGGCGAAATAAAGAACAAAAAAGATATTCTGATCAATGATTCAACTACTGTATATAATACCTATTAACAATTCAATACACTGTAAAAATGCGAGGGTAGAGAAAGTTTCCTGATTTAAATCCATTTTTTCTAATGTTAAATGCTTTTATCAAAGCTACTGAAAAATCCTTTTGTCTGTTATTCACATGAAAAATGACGTTAAAAAGTTGTACCTGCCAAGCTGAAGAGGAAGAGGAAAGAATGGCTTATATTTTGCTCTGAGCTCAAAACTTCATTATCGCACAAAAGAGTTTTTTTTCTGCTTCCTGTGCCAGGAGTAATCCACAAAAGAAAAATCAGGTTGGCTCCTCTACAGATCTTCACTGTTAGGGCTTTGCTGTTCTGTAGAAACTAAAGTCTTTCATTCTTAAACAGCGTGCCATCTCATTTTCACACTAGAATGCATCTTTATTCTAAACTGCTAAAAACACTTCGTAGGTAACTCATTGTTCAGGTAAATGGGATTCACTTCCAGCACCATAAAGTTATACAAGTTGTACTGTTCTCTGAACCATTGCACTGTGAGAGAGGTTTAGGTGTATAATTTTGGGTCAAAATGTTGATTAATTTTTCAGGCAGCAGTCAAATAAACAACAGCCATTTTTAATGTTGGTATTAGCAGTGTAACAACTAAGGCTGACAACTGTTGATCTAATACTGCTGCTAATGCATCTAGGAAACAGCCCTCGGCAAAATATTTCACTAAGAAATAATAATAAAAAAATAAGACAAGGTTTTGAAAAAAAAGGAAAAACCTGTTTCTATGCATTTAGCTCTTGTTCTTTCTTATCTAGTCACCTCCCATATCCAACCCGCATGCTGAAGTACCCTCATTCTCAAAAGGGGAACCAGGCCCCACCCGACACAGGCCTCCTGCATACTCTGTTTGTGTATACTACTACACCATTGCAACCGCTCACTGTGCTGCATGTCTTTTTTTTTTAATAAAAGGATTAGCAGAATTTACTGAAATCATACTTATGTCAGCCAGTACACGGACACCCACTTAGCAATGTCAATAAGATGAAGATCTCCTAATATTACAGGGATTGGCTTCTCTCTCCGAAACACACTGTATCAACTAATGCTTTATTCTTCTTTCTCAAGATTCAAAAGTGTATGTTGCCATCCAAGACAGCCAGGAGCACATTGCAAATCTCAGCTGACCGCCTTGAGGAGTTGGTTTCTACATGATTACTGTGTAAACTGTAAGTTTTAAATAAAGTTGCAAGAGAAACAATATACATCAAGAAATGTAGAATAATTATTGCATGCATAAAAAATAGACATATACATATGACGGGAAAGGCACAACAGTATATAAGTAATCAAAGTTTACAAGGTACGTCAGGGTCTCTATACTTAAAACAAAAGCAGCCCCTCTCTGCTTTTCCTGCGTTATTACATTTCCCTACAAAAACGAATCACTCCATCTTACAGAAAAAAGAAAACAGGTGTGTCTCTGATAGGATCTGACATCCCTGCTTTTCATGTCCTTATCTTTGAAGGATTCCGAATACTTGCAGTTGTCGGTAGAAACAGTTAATACCAGTTTTCCTGCAATAAAGACAACATGAGGACACTCCATTGTCTTGTAAAACCCATTTTCCTTTTTTATTCGTCATACCTGATCTTATCTCTTGTTACTTTATTCCTAAATTGTTAGAGATAGCATAAGTAGACCACAAATCATTAGACCATTTGTATGCTCCTCTGTGAGTATTTTTAAATACATTGAGTCATAAGAACAGTTTCTAAAAACTTAAAATAATCATGAAAAATCACAACACATTTTCATTCCATCTATTAGCACTGTTAACTTTAGTTTCAAGTAGCACAACTGTTGTAATATTTGAATTTTGTCTGGACAATATTTAACCAGTTTACTGTTGTTTTTTTTCCAAATATGCTTACACCAATAAAGTCACAACAAGCCAGAGCCCACCTTATTCACCTTCAGCAGAGAACACTGAAAGGGAAAACAGCCTATCCCATTGCAGACACACCTGTATAAGGAAGAGTGACAGTTGACCATGGTGGAAGTATATGTTCCTCTAGGCTAGTCTGTCCCTAACAGGACATGCAGCTGGAGACAGAACATCACTTGTAGGTTTAAAAGAAGGCTTGGTGACAGTTGGATCACTGATTGCAACAGTGTTACCCAAGGCCACCTCTAGCCTTTATGCTATCCTAAGCAAACCTGTAAATGGTGCCCTGCTACTCTCTTTGGGACTCATGACTGCCAGACTTGTACATAAAAACCTGGAGACAGAAGAGAGGAACCAGGAATGGGGAGGGAGAAATATGAAGTGTTTTTATACAAAATAGTGAGTTTACAATTTGAGAATGTTGAGGGGGTCATTTGATTTCTTATGTCTGTCTCAGAACAAAAAAACATGCTTGAGGGGTGCCATTTAAAAAAAGGAATTTGGCTGCACTTATTTATTTATCGTATTTGAAGTTTTTTTGCTAAGAACATGAAACATCTTATATGCATATTCAAAATATCTGAGCAATTGTTATAAACTTTAGCTCTCTATTTAAATCAGCAGACTACTAGGTAGCTTATGTGATGGTGATATTTTAGTTAAAACAATAGTCTTAGCCATTGGTCCATAAACTTATATATTTCATTTAAATTACAAAAATAAAATGATAAGGTTAATATAATCAAAAAATTAAATGAAATCTACTCTCCTTATATAAAATCCCAAGTCTAAAAGTGCATTGATTCTGTGCAACGATTTTATGTGATGTTTTTATGTCACATTTTTTGTCACGCTTTAAATCGGGCTTATTTTAAAACCTATATATATATATATTTGGTATTATTATTTTCAGAATTTATCGAACTTTAATGTGATGTTGTTAGATTTTCAAATTCTTTTTCCGTTTTTAAATTATAAACTTAAAAATATCAAGAACACACATCCCGGGAGATGAGACTTAACCAAGAGTGCCAAGAGATTTAGCCATGCCTGGGGCCAGAAATAAAAGACAAAGAGTAGGACAGCTGCTGTACAGGCTTTTAAATGTTTGAAGCGCCGCGTGAAATTCAGATCATGCGGCATGGCAGCAGCAGCAAACCAGGTAAAAGGAGGTAAAAATATAAAACTGTATTTGTTTCCCATTGTATTACCATTTAAGAGGCGGTTTCGGAAGTGCGACTGTGAATCCTTGGGGCGTGATCAGCTCCCTTCTTCACAACGCAAGCGGCAGACTGGTTGCAACTGGGGTTGGGCGCCAAAGGCGCCAGGGGAGCTGGCCCCCCATTTGAAATATAGTGATTAGACACTGTCACACACCTGCGATTAGGAGGGCGCTGTATGGACCAAGTGAAGGTAATTCCACACCAGGCCAGGGGGTGGCAGGGTGCACTAAACCCTCTTCTGTTGTCTCTACAAACAAAAAACAGGAAAACCTGCCTGATTCACCAGCAATGACATTACTCTGAAGAATGTCATTTCTGGTTCCAGTGCCCAACGGAATATCACTTCCAGTTCTGCAATGTCACTTCCGGTCATGGCCTTTTAAACCGCCATGTTTTGAAGAGTAATTCAGCTCAGTTCAGGACTCGATTCAGTGCACATGAGTGGTCATTCTAAACACTTTTGCAGCCAGGGACAATATATGGGTGTCTGCCCCAAACCTTTTTGTGTGTGTCGAGACGGTTCATTTCATAATGTAAACACTAAGTTATGAAGCCTATTTACCATTTTCTTCCTAATGTATGCAAATAATGCAACATAACTATCCAATCAATGCATAGTTCTTCCAGTAAGAGGAGGACTATATAGAACACTTTTTCAATATACAAAGAGGGAATGTCATAGATGGTGGTGGACATTTGGGAACAATAAGTTTAAACACAAGTTTTAATGTAACTTAATTTAGGAGAAGATTATAGTTTTTAATGACAGTAAATCAGCCTTTAGCAAACCATTCAAGAGCCACAGTCCTGATGTCATTTTGATTATGCAGATTTATTTTGCTGCATGTGTGTCTCCTATATTATGCCAGTTTGATGATTATTACCAGTGCTGTAGTCTATGATTTTCATATGTCCCCCAACACACACCAGGAATTCAAAAATCACCCATAATCACAATCGCTCATGTAGGATGTCAGATGTTAAGATTAAAGATCATTCTGATTTTGGCTACATATTCAATCACTTATTACACCTTAATGGTAGAGCCGGCCCTGGGGATACTAAAAGAGTCACATCAGGATACACAACTCATCATTACTTATGTTGATCAGATATTCTGTTTTTTCCTGGAGATGAAGTCTACTTTGATGCCTCAAATATTTGTCAGGCCAGGATTTGTACAATTGTTAAAACTGTCTGGGATTACTACATAGCAGCCATTGCTATTGAAGTTGGGCTTGTTTAAAAAAAAAGACATGAACATCTGACTCAGCAGATAGAAGGAACGGGCTAGAGATATGTAATGACTGAACACCAGACCATAAGTACAAAAGATGCCAAAACAAAAGTGTAAACTTGCAAACTAATTACAATATATATTTTTGGTCTGGCTGCAAGGAGTGGGAAGTCAAATGTACTATAGAACTGGAACATACAGTACATGTTAGTAGCAAATAAAGGTGCTAGCAATTTAGAAGGTCATGTTCACTTTAAAAACTAAAAGAAAAGGATTTTTATGACCATCAGAAATAACACTGTTCAACTTGATTCAAAATATTTTATTACAATTCATACGTTTTGCAATGAATGAAGACTTTTCTTAAGTTAGGGCTACATTTTTTTCTTTTTTACCATTATGGAAGATAAATACAAACCTTGCAACTGTTTAAAAAGCTTACTAAGAAGTTTAATTAAAAATACTAAGAACTTTAAATTGATTGAATTTTTTTCATTAGTAAAAAGTAATAAAGACTCTTTACTTTAAAGGCAAGCATCAAGAGTTGATTAACCCCAACCAAACCTCGCTTTGTCCTCTACAATAGAAACTAAAATATAATCCTATTATTGACTTTCATGGATTTTATAAGGCAGCCAAAGACACAAATGACTGCCACAAATGTCAGCGAAAAATGTAACAGTTGAGATAGACTATTCAAGGCTGCTGCGAGGACCAAGATACTGTATGTGAGTCTTTAGTGAAATAGTGGGCCAAAGTCTGTTATCACAGGAATTTATCATTTGAAGGAATTTATGAACAAAGCTCAATTCAAATGTTCTAGAGAACTTGTTCAATCAGTTTCATTAATCAAGATGTTATATAATTTTGGAATTTTACGGACTTGTTTATGTGTAAAGAAAGCTTTAAAACATAGGGTCATGAATGTAAAATGTTCTGACGGCTACTCATAAGATGCTTAGGTTGGTGTAAATAAGAGATTTGACTTGAGGAAATGTCATATAAAAGCGTACCTAGCTCATAGATTAGATGTATTATAACTATTTTCTGGATATTTTAGCTTTTTCTAAATGCTGTATTATACCTTCTTTTATTTTTTGGTATTATAAACATTATTTTGGTACTGTTTTTGTGACACCATTTTGTTTGACATGGCTGAGTTTAAATATTTTGCCTTAATTGCCAAATCAATTCTCATAAGCAGTAGGGGCAGAAGATTTTAATTGTGTATTAGACTTCACATTAGATAGGTCATCAACAATTGCAACTGCAATATCTAAGCCTTCCACAATAATTTCACATTTCACATTAGGGATCATAATCTTTTAAGAATGTGGAGATTTCTCTACATATACCCTATATGGAATAAGATTATTTTTTTTTCATGCATACATTATAACTATTTATAAATCAACAATTTTTTATTAATAACAACTTTATGTTTTCCCTTAAATCTTGTGAGTATGATGCTATTTCTATCTCAGACAATGTGCTTTTATTCTAGAACTAAAATTATTAAGTATTACTAATATCATTTACCATTGATAACTAAGCACTTTACTGCAAGTGGATGAAAACTATGTTATATTCCAGTAATTCTCAATCTGTGGGACGGGCCCCCTTAGGGGGGCGCGAAGTAAAAAAGGGGGACGCAAAAATGTGAAAAAAAGAAAACAAGAATCGAAAATATGAAAAATACATCTATTGAAACCAAAACAAATTAACTTAAACTACATTCTGATACTAGAAAAATGTCGATAAAAGTTAAGTAGGTATAATAAAATATGCATCTATGATATATCATTAATTAAAAAAGAACAAATTGGTATTATTGGGCTACTTTAAAAAAAATGTTAGGGGGGCACAATTAAAACTGTTACACTTATGGCAAAGTGACCCCTCAGAAAAGGAATAGAATTTAATTATTCATAGTGAGAAAAGTGCTGCAAAGCATTATTATTTTTTTATTAATACAACACACTCTTCTTCTTGTGCAAATCATGGTGGGATTCAGCTTAAAAATGCATCACACACATCTTTCAAGATTAAAATGATCTTAAATCTCTCACGGACAGAATGTTAACTGCACACAATATCATCATACAATGACCTTCTTAGGTCATATACTCTATATTAGTCCATACTAAGACCATTTTGGGGGAAAATATTCTGTAATTAGTCAGATAGTCTTAGACACACAGTTAGTCCTGGTGCCTTAATAGCACTATTTGAATTAACTCCAGATAGGATAAGATGAGGTGGCACAGTGGCGTAGTGGGTAGCAATGCTATCTTGCAGTTAGGAGACCCGGGTTTGCTTCCCGGGTCCTCCCTGAGTGGAGTTTGCATGTTCTCCCCGTGTCTGTGTGGGTTTCCTCCGGGTACTCCAGTTCCCTCCCATAGTCCAAAGACATGCAGGTTAGGTGCATTGGCGATTCTAAATTGTCCATAGTGTGTGTTTGTGTGTGCACCCTGCAGTGGGCTGGTGCCCTGCCAGGGGTTATTTCCAGCCTTGTGCTCTGTGTTGGCTGGGATTGGCTCCAGCAGACCCCCGTGACCCAGTAGTTAGGATATAACGGGTTGGATGGATGGATAGGATAAGATGATGCAGTAATAAAAATATTGTGTTCACCTATACTGCTCATGCTTGGACTTATCTCGCAAAACTGGAACAAACCTAAACCACCACTCAAGTTTAAATAGAAAAGCAATGTCATATCGTTTTCAACTCAAAAAAAACATTGCAGGAACAATGCAAAGTTTCTTCAAAATTAGGGAATTTATTTATGCATTGTGATGTACAGTATATGAGGAGCTATTTTTCACATCTTTTTAAAAATCATTGGTAAAATTGCAATTCATGTGCACTTCTGATATTATATTGCTTGTCTGATACACAAATGACATTAAAACCCTAAAAAATACAAAGGTATTTTCACATTCTGCCTCACATGCTGAACTGGTGAAATGTAGATTACTCACAGCTTCAAAAACCAGAAGTACAAAATCCACTGCCCACTACTAATTTAAAAGTAGCTTTCATACATCCTGTGCTAAAATCATGTTGTGTCCATGTCCAATATAATTAGAAAGAACATGGATAAGGATGCATCAACCAGCAGTGAAAAATGTTGATCTTTTAATGAAATTGCTCACTTAATTCACGTAGCAGCATCTTGAGTGACAAGATGTTGTGAGCAAATTATCTCAAGCAAGAACATGTATTTTATGGCAGTTAACCAGGTTGGGTAGAACGCTGCAGTCCTATTTGATTTTCATATTGTGAGCTGGAGGGATGATCGCACCCCAAATAGAGACAGACGCCCCTGGGAAAACCATAAACCCTGAAACACTGACTACACATTGCTCCTTATCCTTGCACTATAACGCGTAATACAAGCCTCGCGTGGTACTCCGCCGACTTATAAGCCTTGCGCAGCGCCTGTCAGTTTGGGAATTGATTGTTTGCTTTTATCTCTCTCTGCTCCTAGCGGAACTGTTATATCTGACTTGTCATGGAGCACGTTTAAGCTCATGTGTTTGCGGTGTCTGAATAAAAATCCTTCTTTTTTTCTACGACCTTCTGTGTCTCTGTGCAAATCTGTGACCCAAGCGTGACAAGTGGTACCAGGAGTGGTTGCACAGATGGATGCCGCCGAAGACTTATTTCAGAAGTCTAAAACATTTGCACTTAAAGACTGGAAACTAAACATGGATGACCCAATCCGTGCGCAAATTCAAGATTTGATACATAAAGTGCACTGTTGGTTTGAAGGAGACGTAATGGAAACAGTTGTCGTGAATATATTACTGGCCGGCATACCTGAAGTTCTTCGAGATGAATTTCTACGCCATGATATTAAATCATTAACGATTATGTCCAGACGATTAGAGGGTTCACAGTCCACTTGGAGAAAGAGCGGTGGATTTCGTGCTGCTTCGCAACCTGTGAACGAACGTCCAGGACATTCTCGCCGCTTCGATCGACAAGCTGCAGGACCTGAAAATCTAATGGGGTCAGGTAGGACCCCGGGAAATCCAGTCGTAGATGGGACGCCTGTTTCTGGGGAGACAGCGGCAACAGCGGTCGACAAGACCGTGGAGGCTACAGAGCACGTCGGCGTGGGCGTCAGAGGATATTTCGAAACGGAGCCGACCGTAGATGTTTCCGATGTGATCAGCTCGGCCATTTGGCAAGAGATTGTCGCTTGTCTCCAGCTCATTCAATGGGATTGGACTGGCGAGATTTGTTGCTCAACTATTACATATCCGGATGGAAAAGATGGCTTGTTGATCCCGGTGAAATTGGGACACAAAGAAATCTCAGCATTGTTAGATTCGGAAGTGACCTTTGTATTGTGAGACGAGACTGTCTTAATGAACAATGCCTTAGAGACTGTGAGACTGTAAAAATACGCTGTGTACATGGTGATGTTAAAGATTATCAGACTTTACTTCTTCCTTTAACTTATAGGGGCGCCACTTTAAGGTTTGGTCTGCCGTTTGGACTCGTGCCCTTGGCCATTACTCATAGGACGGAGAAATGCCCTTTTTCGAAACTGATTAATAAATGTAAGGGACCAGTAGTCCAGTCCACTAATGAACTTGGTGGGGGGGGGAGAAGAAGAAGAAATCCAAGACGAAGAACTGGTAGCGGCCGGGAAAATCTAGAGCCCAACTTAGATATTGAACCCGATCTCTCCAGCGAGACGGAGGAGGTCACCCCCGACAATCTTCCAGAATGGGCTGCTCCTTCTACATCTTCCCAGATTGCAAACGCCCCGAACACAAACCGAGTGTTAACGAACAATCAGATTTTGTGCGTTTGCAGCATACTGATAGCTCATTAGAATATGCATTTAAACAGGCTCGCCCTGCTAATGACTCTTATTACCAAGAGCGTAATTCCGGGGGTGTGAAAACCCCACACTTTATAGAAAAGGACGGTTGCCTTTTCAGAGTGATCTCAGATCATTTGGAGGGAATTTATTGAACAACTGGTGGTACCTGAAGCACATAGGGAAACTGTTTTGCATCTGGCACATTCACACATCTTGGGGGGGCACCTCGGTGCCGACAAAACTAGAGACCGGTTATCAAAACGATTTTATTGGCTTAATATGGGAAAAGATGTTGAACGATTTTGTACTTCATGTCCAGACTGCCAGATCGTCTCTGCTTATAAGCCTCCTCGGGCTCCCCTTTGTCCTATGCCCATATTGGAAGTTCCCTTTCAGCGTGTGGGATTAGATATTGTGGGACCATTACCTAAGACTAAGGATGGGTACCAATATTTGCTGGTGTTGGTTGATTATGCGACACGATAACCAGAAATGATCGCTGAAAAGGCCAACTCTTCGGCTGTAGCCAAAGCACTATGTGAAACTTTTACTCGTATTGGTATCCCTAGAGAAATCTTAACTGATCAGGGCACACCTTTCACTTCTCGTGATGAAACAATTGTGTGACAGCTTTGCTATTAAGAAATTGAGTACTACTGTTTACCATCCTCAAACGAATGGTTTAACCGGCGATTTAACAAAACATTGAAACAGATGATCAGGCGAGTTGCTCATAATGATCCCACAACATGGAACACTGTCCTACCGTTTGTTTTGTATGCGCGTGCGAGAATCACCACAGGCGTCCACTGGCTTGAGTCCCTTCGAGTTGTTATTGGCAGGCGGCCGCGAGGCATCCTGGATGTGGTGCGTGAGGAATGGATAGGAAACGAGAGAGCAGCTAAGGGTCCAAGCTTTGCAGATCGACTAATTTCGTTGCAAGACAGAATTTCTATGCTTTCCTCTATTGCTGTGGAACACCAACAACGAGAACAGGAAACTCAGAAGCGTCTTTACGATAGCTGCAGCAAGCTCCGTGAGTTCAAACCTGGCGATCGTGTTTTGGTACTGGTCCCCTCGGATCCACACAAATTCTTAGCTAAATGGCAGGGCCCGCCATTATTGAGGAGCGTATGAGTCCAGTAAATTACAAGGTTAGAATACCGGCGGCGCAAACCATTCCAGATTTTACACATTAACCTCTTGAAGGAATGGCACGACCGACAAGAGGTTAACACTTCCTTGGCTGCTGTTTCTCAGTCCGATGTTACCATTGGTAACGATCTTACTGACACGCAAAAGACAGAACTGTTATCTTTGATAGAACGGAACACTGATGTCTTTTCAGATTTACCAGGCAAGACTAACATTACAAAACATAAAATTACCACTGCACCTGATGTTCACGTACAGATGCGGCCGTTCGGATACGAAGCGCGAAATATTGTCTTGAAGAGGTAAAAAAGATGCTGACACTGGGTGTAATTCGTGAAAGTAAAAGTGACTGGTGCAGCCCAGTCGTATTAGTCCCAAAGCAAGACGGTTCGGTTCGGTTCTGTATCGATTTCAGACGCTTGAATAAGGTCTCTAAATTGATGCTTATCCCATGCCCGTGTCGATGAACTGTTGGAAAAACTGGGTCAGGCGAGCTATATCTCCACGCTAGATCTCACGAAAGGCTATTGGCAGGTGCCTTTAGAGGCTAGCAGTTGTGAGAAAACGGCATTTGCGACTCCTGACGGACTCTATGAATTTACAAGACTCCGTTTGGTCTTCACGGGCACCTCTAACTTTTCAGCGTATGATGGATCAGATCCTACGTCCTCACTCTGAATATGCTGGGGCATACCTTGACGATGTCGTGATTTTTAGCAATGATTGGAAAACACACTTAGAGCGGCTTCAAGCCGTTCTTGAAAGCTTGAGACAGGCTGGCCTTACTGCTAACCCTAAGAAATGTAAACTAGGCATGTCCGAGACTCATTACTTAGGCTATTCTATGGGCAAGGGTTTACTTAGGCCACAATTAAGGAAAATAGAAGAAATGCTTGTTTACCCGAGACCTGAGACACAGAAACAAGTACGCCTTTCTGGGACTCGCTGGTTACTACAGAAAATTCATTCCAAATTTTGCACATAGAGCTGCTCCTCTTACAGAACTTACTAGAGGCAGAAAAACCGACCTGTCCTGTGGACAGAAAATTGAACGTTCTTTCAACGATTTAAAAAGCATTGTCTTCTTACCCGGTTCTAAGGAACCCGGATTTCACAAAAGATTTTATCTTGCAAACAGGCGCAAGTGCATTTGGTGTGGGCAGTCCTGTCACAAATTTTTGATGGAGAAGAACATCCAATCACATATTTGAGTAGGAAATTACTTCCTAGGGAACGCAATTATTCTACAATTGAGAAAGAATGCTTGGCAATTAAGTGGGCTGTGGAAGCGCGCTATTACTTGTGGGGACGAAACTTCACTTTGGTAACTGATCATGCTCCACTCCAGTGGTTGTACCGACAGAAAGATACAAACTCTCGTCTAATGAGATGGTTTCTGGGTTTACAACCTTACAGTTTCACAGTAAAGCACCGACCAGGTTCTGAACACGTCAACGCAGATGTATTATCACGACTAAATGAACCTAGTACAGAGAGTCGCTTGATTCACAGGAATGTGAATAAAGCTGAGGGGGAGGGTGTGAGCTGGAGGGCTGATCGCACCCCAAATAGAGACAGACGCCCTGGGAAAACCACAAACCCTGAAACACTGACTACACATTGCTCCTTATCCTTGCACTATAACGCGTAATACAAGCCTCGCGGTACTCCGCCGACTTATAAGCCTTGCAGCGCCTGTCAGTTTGGGAATTGATTGTTTGCTTTTATCTCTCTCTGCTCCTAGCGGAACTGTTATATCTGACTTGTCATGGAGCACGTTTAAGCTCATGTGTTTGCGGTGTCTGAATAAAAATCCTTCTTTTTCTACGACCTTCTGTGTCTCTGTGCAAATCTGTGACCCAAGCGTGACAATATATATATATATATATATATATATATATATATATATATATATATATATATATTGTCACACATGTGCGAATTGGAAGCAGTCAAAGAGCCAAAAGGTGAGTGAAATCTCGCGAGACAAGGGACTATCACGTGGTACTTACCTGAATCTATTTCTACCTGCAGAAAACTGGAAGAAAAATAAACCTCTTCATTTCCGGCTCCAAAATGGCTGTGATGACATCACTTCTGGTCCACTCCAATGACATCACTTCTGGTTCCACGATCCATTACTTCTGTCTACTCCTGATGACGTGTTCCCGTCTCCAATCGTCACTTCCGGCCAACCATTTCCTCTCCCATCATACATTCTGTTATATAAACGCCATCTTGTTTACAGTAATTCATTCATTTGTACTGCAAAGTCATTTTGAATCGCTTTCTTTATTTCAATTGTCTGGATGACAATATATGGGGACGAACCCCAAACCTTCTTCTATTTTGTGAAGACTCTTTATTATCACTATATGTATATATATATATATATATATATATATATATATATATATATATATATATATATAGTGGAACCTTGAGATACGAATTTAATTCGTTCCAGCACTGAGCTTGTATAGCGAATTTCTCGTATCTAGAACAAACTTCCCCATTGAAAATAATGGAAATCCAGTTAATCCGTTCCACACCCCCAAAATATCAACATAAAAATCAATTTTCCTAACAAATAACACTGATAAAAAATATATACAAGTGGAACCTCGGTTTGCAAGTAAATTGGTTTACGAGTGTTTTGCAAGACGAGCTAAATTTTTTAATTAATATTGACTTGATAAAACGAGCAATGTCTTGCAATGCAAGTAGTATTGGATACACTTTGTCTGCTGAGCGTCATGTGAGCATAACTGAGCTGATGGTTCTTCTCTCTCGTGCGCATCTCTCTCTCCTTATCTCTGTCGCTAGCGCACGCGTCTCTCTCTCTCTCCTTATCTCTCTCCTTATCTCTCTCGCTCGCGCGCCTCTCTCTCGCGCACGCGTGTGTCTCTCTCTCTCTCTCTCTCTCTCTCTCCTTATCTCGCTCGCTCGCGCCTCTCTCTCTCCTTATCTTGCTCACGCCTCTCTCTCTCTCTCCTCTTGAGGGCAATAGTCTCCTATTCTCCATCTGCATGTCCGCGATATTTTTGGATACGCTTATACAGCGAAAAGCTACAGCGAAACAATAAAATCACAAGCGCACAAATGCATAGATCCTCACGCTACAGGAGAACAAGGAACACTGAGTGAGCTGACGGGCTGGCAACATCAGCTTGGGTGAGTCCCCGAGTCGAGGCGGATCGGGAAACGTGTCACGCATAACCACAGCCTGGCTCGTGGCTCGTTATGCGAGCCAATACTCGTATTTAGATCCGAATTTTTCGCTCATACTTTCCTCTTATCTTGAATTTCTCATATACAGAGGTGATTGTATCTAGATTTTCCACTGTATATATATATAAAATCCAATGTCTGTCTGTCTGCCCACTTGTCACTAGAGAACTATTTAACAGATTTACATTGGGTTTTCTTCTATAATTTGCTTCAACATTCCGGTTGATTTTGCAACCTCTCTCATTGCACTAAGAATCATAGTTCACTTGTGGTGCCGGTTTACTTGCGCGAATCCGAGAGGGAGGGGGAATTGTGATGTTAGGAGTGGGGCGCCTAACTCAAACGCCAGCCTCCATTCTAATTGCTGTATCTCTTGCCACATTTTGGGGCAGACCTTGCCTCTGCTTAGCTAGCGATATGTTTGTTTATTGATTTTTAAAGTTTGTCCTGTTTCATTACTATGCCGGTGAAGCCATAGGGGATGGCTAGTGTATATATATATATATATATATATATATATATATATATATATATATGTATGTGTGTGTGTGAAAGTCGGTGATACAGTTTGCATATGTATGGCAAGAAGTCCACAAAGGGAGAAAATGAATCATGTATCTTAAAATAGTTTTCATTTTCTCCCTTTGTGGAATTCTTGCAATAAAATATATATATATATATAAATATAAAATAATAACAGTCAAATTGCCCTGCTGATCTTCTCTATAAAAGTAGTAGTGTTTTTATTTTGTTTTGCTTTTGAAAAAACTCTTGTCTATATGCAATGCTGTAATATAAAGACTCTATTTATTACCTGAAGAATTTTAAAAACAATGAATATTTCTCTTTTATCTGTCTTTCTTCTACATTAGGTTGGAACTTGACATTTATAATTGCATCTTTTACAATATGAGCATGATAAATATAAAAGTCTAATTTTTTTTTATTCAAACTAACAGCTATATTTTCGAGTGCTGATATTACTGAAAAAAATATAAAATTGTTTTTTTTTATTATTCGCACTTTGATTTATTTACTGCATCAGTTGTCTAATTGTAGAAGTTAAATGCCACAGTCTATGTAAGTATTCAGAGATGGTAAATAATCTGTAGATTTTCAGCTCAGATGAGGCAGGAAAACTACAAATCAGATGTTAACATGATAATGTAAGGATAAACCATTTCTTTTAAATGTCCAGTAAATGAGCCTCTTGAAATTAGTTGATGGCAGGCCGTTATCTGGGCAAATTAGAATGACATTAATATGCATGCCAATCAGTGAAGAATCTCTTGATAAGAGATCTCATATATGAGGGGCTAATAAATGTTAAAAGTTGCAACCAAGGAGCAGTACAGATTTGTTCCCATTTTAACAGTGAAAATCAGCAGAATCTTCTGAGTGCAGGTCACTAGATGAATAGTTGGCTATGCTGAATTGCAGGAATTCGGTGCATCAATGGCAGTGGGATTAGCACTGAATGACAGCTACAAATTTATTTCCATCTTTAGCAAAATCCCTGAGCTTGTGTTCTTGTGCAGGGAATGAGCAACAACTCTATTTTTGGGTGAAAAAATAAATGTAAACTGTATGTTGAGAGGCAAATGTAAAAAAAAAAAAATCATAACATGGTCGAAAATGGAAGTTCTGACTCATGGAGCATGATACACATGATAAGTGACCTAAAATCTCTATTATGAAAACCTGAGCAGAAGGAGATAATGTCCTCTTCCCATCCAAAACTGAGCAACTGCTGTTGTGTTTTATTAATGCAGTCATTCCTGTTCCAAATCAGGAAACCTAGCACTGCAGGAAGACAATGAATGTCAGGACCAGATGGAAAACTGAAGGGAGGTCCAGCATCAAAACTCAAAAAACACAGAGGATGTAGGATGTTTAATCAAAATCTCGGCAGACCTGCTGCTTGTCACATTTGCAAGTATTAGAGATGATAAGCAGAGAATAAGTTTAATCTGAAAGTAAAATAGCTGAAGCACTGTAATCTTTGGTATATATTTAATCACATAGTCTTTAATGGTAAATACTCAACACCAAATTCATTACAGCCTTCTGCTGTTATTATTAATTTTACAAAACACAATCATTTCTAATCTTTAATGTTTAAAGCCAAAGAATTAAAAAGCCTAGAAAGCCCTACTATCTGAAATAATATAAGAACAAACTGAGTTAAATAGATCTCTTTAGCAATATTCTAACTGGTTATTCATTTACAGATAATAAAATTTGTCATGGGAGAACTTTTTAATGAATAAATATACATCATTTTCAATGTCCAGTGTCCAATATCTGTATGCTTGTGTCACAGCTTCACCAGATACAAAAAAAATCACAAGGTCATTAATTAATTGAAAACATGAACCTAGGTCACAATCTGGCAGTCACATTGATGAAGATAACCTTATAGTTAGTCAGGGAGTCCTTTTTTTGCATTGTTTCATGTTTAATACCTGAATGCTATGACATTCCTAGGCAGGAATGATATCTGCCTACTCGAAAACAGGAGAGTGCACAAAAGTGAGAAACTCTTAGCAGCTGCTGAATCAGCTCTGACAAACAACATCCTTATGAGGAAACTAAAGCAGACATGATTTTGTGGTATTTTTTCTTACACTATACAGGACATTTTCCTAAGATTTCCTGGTTTTATTACATGTTCTTTGTATAATCTTAATGTTATCCACATGTAACACTCCTGTCCAGCTGTGGCCTTCATTATGTGTTTTCATACCCTGCTTATGGCCATTACCCAATGTTTGTAGGCATCAATTAGCTCTAATTTCCCACCTACTCTTAGTAAATGGTTATTTCCACTTTCAGTCCACGGTCTAATGACAGTCATTAGTGTGGAGGCCTGCCAAATGCTGGCTTCTGACACTAAGCACAGTTTTTGTGTTGTGACTCTATGGTCAGCTCAGACAATTACAAAGCAGACCCTAATAAAAGGTGGAAAACTCACATTATTTTTTATATGGTAAATGCTATTATGCTAGTTGAATTATAATACATTAGAAATATCTGCATATATTTTTTAATATTGGTAAAGAGAACATGTCGCATTTTGGGTAATACATGTCGGGAACGAACTAGAAGACTTGTGGTTTCAGGTCTAACATTTCAGCCACTCGGCCATTCCTCCTATCCTACCTTCCAAAACAATGTCACTTGATATGCAAATATGTTTTACTACAAATGTGAACATATAAATATGAGGCTTGAAAATTTTTTAGTTATTATTTAAATGCAGGATACTGTATGTTAAACAGGAAGTCTAACATTCTAGAAGATGCTCTGTCATAATTAAACAGTAAATTCTTTTTAATTATATATTTTGTTAACTGGTATTCCTTACAATTGTTTATATACATTGTTTTACCATTGGAGCACAAGTTGATTTAGTAATTTGTTCAGGGTTGCATTGTAAATAAGAATTAGGTTAAGGTCAAATAACTTAGGTGCTATAACTACTCCTACATCAAATCATCTACTGGCTAGAGCCTTGTTTGTTCCTCATGGATATCTGTAGACTTTGGGAATGGCAGATGTTTTCACTCCAGAGGAAAGTAGTGTTTGTCTTTGTGTTAGTTTATGACCTGATCAATCTAAATTTACTTTGCTTGCCATGCATTTGATTACTTTTCTGACATCTTTTAAATTACTTTGTGCTAAATCGTTCATATGAAAATGTGCTGTAGAAAGAAATTTTGTTGTGTTGTTCTTGTTGATCTAAGTGATATTTTAGAAGAGGTCCAGTTTCCAGATCATCTTAAGGCTCAAGAAGGTCAATGCATTCATGGCTAACATTTCTCCATATTAAAATATCCACTTATAACACATGTGCTTATTGCGGCCGACTTAACATTGTAATGTGGTTCTGAAGCCTGCAAAGATCTAGTTTATTGTAAGTAGGACTAATAATGATATTCAAAGACTATTATCTCTCCAGCTAATTCCAGTTTTGTATTTTATAAAAGTTTTGACTTATAATCATTAAACAGACAAAAACATCTATCACAGAGAAAGTCAGTACATTGGCTAATAATAATAATAATAATAATAAAAATCTGTGATGACTGTTTTTCAATTCTACTTCGGATTTAAGTTTGTGTTTCCTGATTGTAATTCCAAATGAGTTGCTAATCATCAGGAATTACGATACTAGCTACCTTTAAAGGTACACATGATTTTTACAGTAATGATTTTCATGTAATTTTATAGTCTTTCACTCTCTCTTTCTTTCTTTCCTAGGTCACGAAGCGGAAGCGGAAGTACAAGCACACAATGGCCGACAGTGAGACGAATTGTGTTGCCGTCATCGTCGAAGAACTCCAGGCACTCGACAAGCAGATTCAGAAACTCCTGTCCAGAAGAAGGTACCTCAGAGGTTTGAAGGCTCAGCTGCAGGATAAACCATCCTCGACATCTGATGTCGACACAACATTAACCCCACCTCGTGCCGCCCAATTTCAAGGACAAGTAAGCTTCACCCCTGCTCCTCGAAGGAGCGACGACGACGCCGATGAAGACCTTGCCGTATTTCAGACATGCAGGCTGGGGTTCAAGGCTAGAACACCTCCATCGGCACAGGCGAGCATCCCAATCCAGAACCGGTTCGACCCTCTTCGCGTCCCCAGTTTGCCTTCAACCCCGGGTGATATAATCGTGGTAGGTGATTCGATAGTACGAAACCTTAATATCACATGCCCTAATCAAAAATCTTTTGTTTCTTGTTTTCCCGGTGCTCGAGTCCGAGATGTGATGAGATGGGCGCCGACCATCTTCGAGAAATGCAAGAGGGCAGTTGGATCCATCATTTTATACGCCGGCATTAATGACATAAGGCACCGACAGTCTGAGATTCTCAAGGCTGACTTTGCAGCACTAATTAAAGACACGAAGGAGAGGACCGCATTGACAAAAATTTTCATCTCGGGTCCACTACCTCTCGTCAGACGATCAAATGAATACTATAGTCATCTGCTGGGATTAAACAACTGGCTGAAAGGCTTCTGTGAGACTCAAGACATCGGGTTCATCGATAATTGGGACCTTTTTTGGGAAAGACCACATTTCTTCAAGCGGGATGGCTTGCACCCGAATAGATTCGGCGCCCGGGTCCTCTCCGAAAATATCGCTAAGGTAATTTGTCTATCTTGACTGTCTGTTTCTACTTTAAACTCCCTCCGCTATACTACTGCTTTGCTAGGACATAATGGCTTAATAAAGTCTTCTGTAAAAGTGCACAACATTAATACTTTAATAACCAGTCTTAATGCACATAAAACGTCTAGGCAGTGCGGCATAAACACCAATAATTTAGTTGCAATTACTACTTTAGATCAACAATGCATTAAAACTATAAAAACAGATTGTAGATTACATAAAAAATACACACAGAGCGGCGCTAACAAAAATAATTTAGTTTTGTTCCAATAACTAATAACGCATAGAATTCAGCTCTGCCCCCCCGAATCATTAAAAATGGCGCTATTAAATGTTAGAGCTTTAACTAACAAGACATTTTTTATCAATGATCTTATTAGTGATAGAAACATTGATTTTATTGCACTAAGTGAAACGTGGCTCAGCTCAGACGGCGCAGCTGTTTTAATCGAATCTGCGCCTCCGGATTACAGTTTTACTCGTGCAGACCGCCAGGAAAAAGGAGGCTTGGCAAACATTTACTCGAGCTGGTTAAAATGTAAAGATGTTAGTTTTGGTAAATTTAAGTCCTTTGAGTATCTCGCCGTTGTTATTCATGGAGATTCTCACATTCTAGTTTTATCCGTGTATAGACCTCCTAAATTTAACGCGTCTTTCTTGAGGAATTCTCTGACTTAATGTCAATTTTAATTACAATTATGACACACTCTTAATTGTAGGCGACTTTAACTTTCATATCGATAATCAGTGTGACCTAAAAGTAAAGGAATTTATGAACCTCCTGGACTCTTTTGATTTGAGACAGCTCGTTAATCAGCCTACACATAAAGCAGGTCATACGTTAGACTTAATTATTACCAAAGGACTAAAGTTGATATAAAGCAGATTGTTGATATTGGTCTATCAGACCACTTTCTTCTACTATTTAATATAGAAATAATGATAGAAAGCATTCATGAGAAGCATATTGTTAAAAAACGCTTCTTTGACTCATCAGCAGCTTTAAAACTTACAAACATTCTAAGCAATCAGTCCGTTATAGTGCCAGCTATAATAGCGAGGATAATGTAAATAGTAAGGTGGAAAACTTTAATTCTAAAGTAAGAGCTGCTGTTGACATAGTTGCACCTGAAAAGACAGTTAAAAATCTTCTAGCATTGTTACCATGGAAGACCCAAAGAGTGTCTGATTTAAAAGAACATGTCGTAGAGCTGAGCGTAAATGGAGGAAAACTAAACTAACTATCCATTATGAGATATTGAAGGTTAAAATAACAGAATACAATAACACTGTCCGTCTTGAGAGGCTGCTATTTCTCTAAGATTATAAATAACAATGCTAGTAATCCCAGAGTCTTATTTTCTACAATTGATCATCTGCTAAACCCAGGTAACACAAAGGAATGCCCCATAATACTTCCAGTGAAACCTGTGAGAACATTGCTGTATTTTTCAATCAAAAAATTAATGATATTAGAAATAATATAGTATATCTCCCCAACACTGTGGAACCTCCTAAGCCCCAGTACTCCGTTATAAACAAATTAAATTCTTTCACCAGGATAGATTTACCTGATTTACATAGTATAATCTCTCAACTGAAACCCTCCACCTGCGTCCTTGACCCAATACCAACAAGGTTTTTCAAAGAAGTATCAGGCGTGCTAATTGATAATATTCTTGACATAGTAAATTCGTCATTAAATAGGGGGTTTTCCCAGACTGTCTTAAGACTGCTGTAGTTAAACCCCTACTCAAGAAAAATAATCTTGACCCCTCTGCTTTGAAAATTTTAGACCCATCTCTAACCTGCCCTTCTTAAGTAAAATTCTAGAGAAGGCAGTCATTATGCAGTTAAATGACCACCTAATAAACATGCTATTCTTGATAAATTTCAGTCAGGTTTTAGAACAAATCACAGCACAGAAACTGCACTCGTTAAAGTAGTAAATGACTTGCGGGTAAATGCAGACAGAGGCCATTTATCTGTTCTCATCCTCTTAGATCTGAGTGCTGCATTTGACACCATTGATCACAATATTCTTAGAAATCGCCTTAGTCAATGGGTGGGCCTCTCTGGCAGTGTCTTAAATTGGTTTGAATCCTACCTGGCAGGGAGAAAATTCTTTGTTAGTTGTGGTAATCACAACTCAAAGACACATGATATCTATATGGTGTTCCACAAGGCTCTATCCTGGGTCCGCTCTTTCTCAATCTATATGCTTCCGTTAGGTCAGATTATCTCAGGTTACGTGAGCTACCACAGCTATGCTGAGGACACACAGCTGTACTTATCAATAGCACCTGATGACACCGACTCTCTCGATCACTAACACAATGTCTTACTGGTATTTCTGAATGGATGAATAGTAATTTTCTCAACTAAATAAAAGAAAACTGAAATTTTATTGATTGGCAATAATGGATTCAATGAGGTTATCAGAAATAAACTTGATGCATTAGGATTAAAGTTAAGACGGAAGTAAAAACTTAGGGGTAACCGTTGACTGTAATCTGAATTTTAAATCACATATTCATCAGACCACTAGGACAGCATTTTTCACTTAAGAAACATAGCAAAAGTTAGACCTCTTATATCATTGAAAGATGCTGAGAAATTAATTCACGCTTTTGTTTTCAGTCGACTAGATTACTGTAACACACTCCTCTCAGGACTACCCAAAAAAGACATAAATCATTTGCAACGAGTGCAGAATGCAGCTGCTAGAATCCTAACTAGGAAAAGAAAATCCGAACACATTTCTCCAGTTTTGATGTCACTACACTGGTTACCTGTGTCATTCAGGATTGACTTTAAAATTCTGCTTATGGTTTATAAAGCCTTAAATAATCTCGCTCCATCTTATATATCGGAATGTCTGACACCCTATATTCCAAATCATAACCTTAGATCTCAAATGAGTGTCTCCTTAGAATTCCAAAAGCTAAACTTAAAAGAAGTGGTGAGGCGGCCTTCTGCTGCTATGCACCTAAAATCTGGAATAGCCTGCCAATAGGAATTCGCCAGGCTAATACAGTAGAGCACTTTAAAACACTGCTGAAAACACATTACTTTAACATGGCCTTTTATAACTTCACTTTAACTTAATCCTGATACTCTGTATGTTCAATTCATCATAATAACTATTCATGGTGGCTCTAAAATCCGTACTGACCCCTACTCTCTTCTGTTTCTTTTTCCGGTTTCTTTGTGGTGGCGGCCTGCGCCACCCACCTACTCAAAGCATCATGATGCCCAACATTGATGGACTAAAAGCCAGAAGTCCACGTGATCATCATCATCATCATCAAGTCCTTCCGTGAAAACCATAAATACAAAGAGGACTGTTTCATTTATGTTAGGTAGATTGCCCAGAGGGGACTGGGTGGTCTCATGGCCTGGAAACCCTGCAGATTTTATTTTTTCTCCCAGTCTGGAGTTTTTTTTGTTTTTTCTGTCCCCCCTGGCCATTGGACCTTACTCTTATTCTATGTTAATTAATGTTGACTTATTTTATTTTCTTACTGTGTCTCTTATTTTTCTATTCTTCATTATGTAAAGCACTTTGAGCTACATTTTTTTGTATGAAAATGCGCTATATAAATAAATGTTGTTGTTGTTGTTGTCTTCATCATAAATATAAAAGCAACTTTTTGCATGGGTAATTCAATTGGAGTAACCACACACATCTATGGGTTTTGCTTGAATGTGTTTTTTATTTTTTACTTTTAGACAGCATTCTTCTCAGTTTACAGGCTAAGAGCAATGCAAATTGTGTTAAATTCAAATAAGAATGATACTATTACTATAACAGTTTGCAAGTCATAATAGTTAGATCTTCAGTAAATAATTACATTTATATACCTACACTGTATACATACATACAGCAGGTTTAAATCCTTATCAGTCTGGCAGATTGGATTCCTTACTTTCCCACAATACTTTAAACACAAAATCCTCTCCCACTCACCTTTTTAACTGTTTCATGCTGCCTGCCCTCTAATATGTGTCACCATATTTCACCTCTTCCAAAAAGGCAGCTATCTATTGCCACCATATAAACTGCGGGAGTTCTCCTGATATCTGACTGTTTCAGTGTGGTGCCCTTAGAGTAACTACTTACACATTTCTTAAAGAACTATGTTATACTAGCAAAACTGAGACTTACATTTACTCGCAAATTATATAAATGTATATTAAATTACAGCAACAAAACAACAATAAAAACAAATTAATGCTCAATAAAATGTTATGACTTTCTAGTCCTAGTTTATTTTGCCTTTGTCTCACAGTTCTACGATATCTGTCAATGCAAGTTAAGAAACCTTATGTCTACATTTAATTAATTGATCGATTTTAGCTTCCTGGCAAGTGTACTTAAGTGGGGCTGCCATGTATTTGTCCCTCATCTCTTATGGCCAGCCAAAACATTGCTTTGTATTACAGGATTTCTTTTACATATAGTAAAGGTAATATCACAATCTGTATCTGTATAAATATATTGCTATTAGCTGTTGGAATTGACTTTGCTGGTTGGCAACAATGTTTAAATAAGAATGGAATCAGGACAAAAATTGTTCTTTTGTTAATAGCCAATGGTTGATGCCAAGAAGACAATACTCAAAAGACTGTATTTATCACTCAACAAAACCAAGACACAAAACCAAAATTGTATACTAAACAACATAGCAGAAGAGTCAACTACGGCTAAAACTCATAGTTAATTAAAAAAATAATTTGTTGCCAAAAAATCAGATTAAAAAACACTAAGGAGAATACTAGTTTTTTCTTTTACACTTTAAACTCTTGCCATGGTTGATTTTGCATAGCAACTGCATGACAACCAGACCACACATTATGCACAAAATAGTAACCACCACAAAACATTTTTACTTATAAACATTATTAAAATATATCTAATCAAAAAATAAACATGTTATGGTGCAGAGTCCAAGACATAGCAAAATGGTGCAACACCTCAAAATAAGCCCTAAAAGCCAGGCCAGACCTTCCCTAATCTAACCAGAATTGATGTCAACCAAGGCAGCTAGACCCCAAAATCTACTGCTCTGCTTTGTTCTACACTGGTCTAAAATGGGGTTTGGTTTCAAAATACTTTAAATGTTCCAAAATATCTTAAAGTGCCTCTCAAGGGTATGAGGAAACAGTTAAAAAAAAAACAACTTTGGTTTGTGAAACAGTCCACAAAAGGAATCGTTATACAATATATGTAAATATTTATTAAAAAATAGAAACTACTGTACAACAAAAACTCCAAAAAGGAGAAAAAGGAGTAGCCTAAAAGGCAATCCTAGGTGAACATTCCCCCAGTATTCAATCCAAAGCCAAAATTTAATGAACAGGGTAAAAAAAAGATCAAAAACCACCAAATGCAATACAAAAGACAAAATTTATAAAATGACGCCTACAACTTCAAAACACCTGAGGCCTCATGTATAAACGGTGCTTACGCACAGAAATGTCGCATAAGAACATTTCCACGTTCAAATCGCGATGTATAAAACCTAACCTTGGTGGTAAGCTACGCACATTTCTACGGTAGCTCATACCCTGTCATATGCAAGTTCTGCTCTTGGGTTTGCAGACTGGTGGCATCCAACGTTGAAGCAGTGCTACTCTTCCTGTATGGTTTATCTTTCTTTTTCAGATCCACATCCCTGACACGGCTTTATAAATACATTGAAATTAACCGCATATTGCTTATTAGTTTAATGCATCTGATTGTAATTAACCTGTAACAATATAATGGTCCACAGAATGGTCTATTCCAAATACCATAACTGCTTTAGTGTTGTTACTCTCACTGCACCTTCTTCTTCTTGTTTCAGCTGCAGGGATTGCCACATCGAAACATCTATTTCCATATTACTCTCACTGCACTCGGAGTATTTATCCCACTGTATCTGAGTGTGAATCACAGCTGTACAGCAGCTGATCGGAAAGAGAATTATTGGTATACTGCATCAAGCACAAGCTGCCTCAGCCATTTGCTATTTAAACTGCTCTCATCCAACAAACGCTTCAGAGTCTTTCCTGTACTGACCTCACGGTTCAGAAACAGTTTCATCACAAGAACTCTAAACACACTCCACCAGTCCATCAAGTGCTCCTTGTAGAACTGTCTGTACTTATAAGTACAATCACCTCACTGTAAACTTAAACTTATACAGTTATAATATTGCACAACCTGAGCCACTTTATAAAGTGCGTATTTACATATGATGACGATATCATTCTTAAGATGAAATGCAGCAAAATATGTTTATTATATTAAACAGATAAAACTTTAACTTTAACTACACGGTGCCGCAGCGCTAGCCAGGAGCTGGAAATTCATTCACGGATTGTTCCTGCCTTGCGCTGTATTCTTGTTGTGGCTGGCACGACACCGGAAGGATAGATGGATAGAATAATTAAAAATTACGAAGATATTCCAGTGTTCCTTAAAAGTTTTGAAGAATCACGTTCTAAGCTTACAGATGGCTTAACATCTATTACAGAGCTGATTGTGTGGCAATTGGGTATTTGGAGAAAGAAAAGTAAGGACAGGAATTGGGGTTTAGTACTTTGTACGTTTGAAAGAGTCAGTACTTCTGTAATAAAGTATTTCATCGAAGATTGCGCATGGCATAGCAAGCATCCTGCGTGAGACATGAACAATTACTGCACCACCATGTTCCCATGTTTAATAACATGTTTTAACTCCTCTCATCATGAAAATGATATCACGTATACTTATATTTAAATTATTCAGAGAGCTGTAATATTACGAATGTAATGGATTCTGTGTCCTGTCGGAGGAAGAGAAAGCCCAGAAGCACGTAGTGATTCACACATATAGAAGATAAAATACAAAACAAAGCATTTAACATGCTACTTTAGTTATGACAGGGTTTGAGGAACTAGTAAATTAAACGATTTTAAGATTAACTTTATGATGTTCTACTTTAATGACAAAATAAACTATGTGATTAAAGTGGAAATTTCAAGATTAAAGTTGACATTTCATGCTTTTTCCTCACTGTGTGCTTTTTTTTTCTCTGTACCCTAATAAGCTTTCATGTGACACTCAGACGGTGAGCTACAACTCGCCTTTTCACAGCGACATTGATATGTGACAACTTCTTTTTTATTTTGGGGACTGTGCAGCTTTGTGAACTTGAGCTTTCGAGGTTCTCCAGCACGCTATGTCACTCAATCAATTTCCTTTTGATGTTTATACCACTTTTAAACCAACAAATAATAAGTTTTGCCTTGCCTCCACTTGGTGTTCGCTGAAATTCTTCTATTTTTCCATCGTACTTTTGCCGTTGTCTTTTCACAGAAAGCTAATCTTAAGGGCTATTTATATTGATTTGCATATTTAAAGAGGCGTAATTCTGGGAGGAGATGGGGCAGGACACCAGGCGCATGCGTTACTTCTCACGCTGACCGGGATTTATGTAGCGGAAGAACGTGGAAGTTGGCAAACTCACAGATTTATGCATTTGGATTTTTTTGTGCATAAGTACATTTCTGCTTTTGTGCTTACGTAATGTTATAGTGCAAATTCTACGTACAGCGTTATGCATGAGGCCCCTGTACCTTAAGCTATTCTTCTATGGGTCTTAAATAGCCAGAGAGAGGCCTCAGGGCTTGTGACTTCAGGGTGACACCACCTCTTGAGGTACCACTCACAGAACACAAGGGACATAAGAGAACAATACATTACACATAGATACTAAATAAAACATAGTGATAACAATATTAACAAAAATTACACAAACACATGATAAGTAAACAAAGAATTCAAACAAAAAGAGTATTGATCTAAGCCAAGGAAGAAAACCTGGCTATAACACAACAAAATGAACCCATTGTGTTCATTGACTTCCCAAACTAACAAAATGATACCTCAGTCATGTTCAAAGGTCAAAGAACAATTGCAAAAAATTAAAACACAACTCAGATCATGATGCTGTTCATATTTATAGTTTAACATTTAATTGTTCTGAACACATGGGAAATAACTGGTGCTATAGATAGATTTTCATGAGTAGAACTGGGGTGACTAGCAAAATTGTATTCAAAATACAGGCAGGAGTCTAAGTATCAACAAAGCTAATCAAACTGATCATTAAGCCAAAACACTAAGCAAATAAGTCAAAAACAATGGTGTAAAATGTCTTTAACATTAACATTTTTTACCCCTAACTAGTTTCACTTGTCAGAAAGTTTGTTTTGTTGTCATTCTCGGAAATTGATCTAACATTTAGATAACAAGTTTTTGTCTGCCACCATCTTATATAGGAAAAGCCAAACCTCCACCAAATGAATGATATTGTTTGCGGAAACTAACCATTCCCAAAATGGCATCAAATTGTTGTCACATCACAGAATGATAAAAATACTACAAAATGTTTAACAATGGTTAGTGTGACTCCCACAATTATGTCAGTCTTTATAAATGTTGTATTGAGTCTGTTTCTACTTATATTTTGCTGGCCTGGTTTGGAAATCTTAATGCTTTTAACAAACATAATACAGTCTGAACAGTAAAATTTGACAGACTTGTTTAATAAGGAAGTATTACATAAAGCAGAGCATATTCTATCAGACAGGACTCACCCACTACATTCTGAATGTCAGTTTTATCCTTCAGATCACAGGTTCAAGGTTCCAAAGATAAAAAGCAGCCAGTTCAAATTCTCCTTCATACCAACTGCTATTAATCTTCTAAATAAGTTCAACTTTACATCCACAGAATTAAATTATAGGAAAAACAGTTATTATGCATCAGTTATTTGTGGTCCTAATGTTGGTTTAATTTGTATGGGTAATATGTGTGATCTACTATGATACCATAAGTATTAGGCTCATTGCTACTTTCAGTTACTTGTGCTAAGTTTATGTTTAATGGCTATATCGTTAGTTGATGTCTTTTTAATGTTACATTGTGGCTTCTCAGTAAAATTTGCTGACAAACCAAATTTCATTCTCGGGACAACTGAATTTAATGGAAATAGTCAGAAATTTTCCAAAAAGGTATATTATAATGAGGATTATTCACATTAATGTGTATTTTAATAGTTCCAGCCCAGTGCTAAAGTTTGCTGTACAGATTAAGATTTTAAGGAGCAAAGCTTCAGCTTGGATAATCTTTAAGTGTCTGGGGTGCAATAAAAGGATTATGTCTCCCTTTTGTCTGTGCATTCTTTTTGTAACAGCTCACTCTTTAGAGTGTGAGCGCTTATTAGAGGGTATGCATTGCTATTATGGAATGCATGGACCTTTTTAAAACTGCTTTTGCTACACACATTTTAGTTAAATATTAGCTCATGTAAGCACTCCAGTCTATGATTCAAAGTAAAATTCAGAGTAGAATGCATGTTGGACACAATATAGAGGAATGATGTAGAAATGTGTTTATTTCTTGCGATATAAATAAAAGTAAATGCTAGAATTATTGGCTTTCATCATTCTGGTAGAAAACTACATGAATCTGAGCCCTAGTGTTAGTTAATGTTTGTGAAAGAACATTTTAATACATTCCAAAAGGTAGATACTCTTATGCTATTAGCTCTGGTTGTGTGGGATTCAGTCTAGTTGAAAATTTGAAATCTAGGTCTAAATTATGAATGAGTACTACGGTGTGGATTTGGTTTAGATTTTTGACAAACGTACTCTTCAAATTTTGTCAAAGTTTTTGTTTTTAGCTGTAAACACTGTGTGATATTAGTTTTGTCATGACATTGATGGACAAACATGTTTGAATCTCATTTTACTAAAAAAAATCACAATTCATACCAGCATAGAGGAAAATGTATATTCTAGATAAATATTAGACAAAAATGTAACACGAATATCTGTACTAGCACCTCTATGAACAACACTATTGCAAAGTAATTGGTCTTCAGTCTTAATTTACGTTATCATGCCATTACTTTGGCAAGCAGATCGTTCCATGACCCCAGAGCTTCTTCATCATGAAATTGTGAGGAGTTCAGAAATATGGGACAGAGGTGGCTTGGCATGAAGTTAGCATTTCCCTGGGCATGTAACAGAAAAATTATAGTGTATCACTTGAATACCCCAGTAATGTTTGGGTATTTCTTAAAAAAGGCTGGAAGAAGTTGCTGATGATAGGGCGGGCTGGTCAACACAGTGTGGCCTAATCAGCAGGGATCCTTTAAGGCTTGTTTTAACAGGTAAGTGCAGGTAGTGCTGCACATATATCCAGAGGAGGTACACATAATGTATTCATTATAATTAGCTAAAGTACCCCTCAAATGAAAATAAAAGAATAAAAATATATTTTTTTTTTATAAAAGCATGCAGGCTGCAAATCTGGCTGGATCAAGATGTGGCATCACACACGTGCAATGCAGATCAGGCAGTGATCTTACAGTATGCATGTGTAAAAGTTCTGTGCATGGCCACTACAACAACAACAGCATTTATTTCTATAGCACATTTTAATACAAAGGATGTAGCTCAAAGTACTTTACAAGATGCCATGTAAACAGTTACAAGGAAAGAAAAAACAAATTTAAATTAGATAAGAATAATAGGCACGGAATGCCAACAGGAAAAACAGGTGGAGAAAAAAAGAGAAAAGTAAAGATTATTAAAGATTGCAGATTTATTGAAGAGTATGGTAATTGTATGGATACCTAATTTATTAAAAATAGAACTAAAATGTAGTTACGTAAAAACCAAATTAAAACAATGTTTGTTTTTTTTTAGAATTGTTAAAAATGATCTACCTTGGCCTCACCCCAGGCAACCTGATTCCCAAACTTAGGAGACAGCTTTGTCTTACACAAGTCCAAAAAGTAGAGCTGGCTTTTAAAGGTTAAAATACTCAAAATGTACTTTAAATTTTGTAAAATTCACCAAAGAAGCCCTCTCTTGGGAAAGGAAACCATAAACATATGCTTAGAGAGACCAATCCAACAAGGAAATTGTTTTAAATGAGGATATTCACTTTAAAGGCAAGAAAGAAACAAAGTGACAAAAGGCAAAGAATGAAGCAAAAAAGGATTTTCCCAAAAGACAAGCCAGAGTGAAAGGGTCTCCCAAACACAATCCTCAAAACATAAAACAAAAACCAGAAAAATAATCAACTAAATGCCCTCTTATAATGTTAATGAACCACTGATGGATTCACTCCTTAACCTAGTGATATATAGGGTGAGGGTGGTCCATAAGTCATGATGACTCACCTCCTCGGGATCCACCAACAAAATATAAGGAATATAAAAGGACTTAAAAGCACAATACATACATAATTAAATAATTATGACACATAATCAAATAAAAATATAATTTTACATAAATCAAAAAAGACAAATTAAAGCCATAAAAATAATTAGCAACATAAATACTATTTAAAAATTAACATAACATTAAATAAGGAGAAAACAAAATTGAGCCATGGCTACAGTCCTGGCTAAGCCATATCATTTGTCCAATGCTTCTGGAATAGGATCCAGTCCCCCATGACACTCATTTGGATTAAGTGGATTTAAGAATATTATGTTACAATATTTGCTGTACAGTATGTATTTCATGAACTTAAAAGGTATTCAATGAAACGTTTACCATTTTATGAACTCATTTGAACTTTAAATAGTGGAGCAGCAACATACAATACAGGCAATAAATTCTTTATCGTTATCTGTACTCTTAGCAGGAATCTGAGAAAAGTAATGATGAATGCATGCAAAACCAACAGAAAACTGTTTTCCGGCTTAAAGGATTCTGATATTTAAGTGAAAACTTCAACATTCCATGCGCTTTTTAAATTTAAATTTATCGTGGATCACTTTTCATAAGGAATTAAAGCAAACTTTTCCACAGCAGTGAAAAGTTCACCCTTTTTTATTTAAATTGTGTCTCATTGCACACATTCAGGGCAGGGGGTGGATTAACACAAGCATTAAAAGGGGGTGGATTAACACAGCATTAAAATGTAGCACAAAACAAAAGGGGAAAAAATTTCTATGATTGCCTTGCCAAGATCATTTCTCAGTGATTTCCAGTTGTTATAATACCATCAACACTTAATTTTAAGGTCAATGACTTGAGTCTTGGGTTCAGGATTCACCTTGCTGATGTTCGTCAGACCCAGAATTGCAAGACAATATACCAGAAATCTCATTCTGCTTCCTAGAAAACACCTACAATATAGATGGTCTAATAAAGTTGCAGTGCATCAATAAATTTGTATATTAGAGGATTGAGCACTGAGTTGCAGGGTCTGGAAGATGATGATAAAAAGGACTAAGAACCAGGGGCCTCATACATAAACGGTGCGTACACACAGAAATGTTGCGTAGGAACGTTTCCACGTTCAAATCGCGATGTATAAAACTTACAATTGGTGTAAAGCCACGCACTTTTCCACAGTACCTCATACCTTGTCGTACACAAGTTCTCCGCTCAGTTTTGCAGACTGGTGGCACCCAGCGTCAAAGCAGTGCTACTGTTCCTGTGTGGTCACTCTTTATTTTCCTGACGCGGCTTTATAAATGCACTGAAACTAACTGCATATTGTTGATTAGTGTAATGAATCTGATTGTAATTAACTTGTAACAATATAATGGTCCAGGGAATAGCCATAGTATTCCAAATACCATAACTGCTTTAGCGTTGTTACTCTCACTGCACCATCTTCTTCTTCTTCTTTTTCTTCTTTCAGCTGTCTGTACCCACTGGCTCACAGCGTCCTTACTAATGCACAGTTGGGGCTGCTGACCCCGTCGCAACAACAAGGCTCCACGATCACGATGGCACCCGCCTGTATGATAGCTCGAACCAGCTGGTTGGCGACGGTTCGGTTTTTTTGTGCGCCACCCTTTACTTGTTCATTTACTGTAATTACTGATAAAAATGATCCAGTGTTACATGCTGGTGTAACCCCCATGTGTAGCAATAACTTCAACTAAATTTTTTTGATAACTTCTGGAGGAATTTTAGCCCATTACTCCTTGCAAAAATGCTTCAGCTTAAGGTTATTGATGGGCTTGAATGTCTTATTTCAGACCAATTCAAGAGAGGCCTTTAGATCCTTGGACATTACCCTACGGGTTGTTTGTGACCTCCTGAAATATAACTTATCCTGGTTGGTCAAGGGGAGGGTAACAATGGTGCCAAATTTCCTCTATTTGTATGTGACTGTAGTCTTGCAGGGCCAGATATGATATTCTCAAAAAAAATGGCAAAACATTTTTTAGTTAACAGTTACAGGTTAAACCCACTTTTCTTCCTAAAAACCTGTCCCCAATTCATCCAGTCCATGCACTTGCTCGGGTTTCAGGGAGAGAGCAAAAGAAACTGAACAGAAGACTTGAAGCTGAGAGCAACTAAAGAGCTAAATTAGCTGTTATAAATTCAGGAGCTCAGTAGCACAAGGTAACTGAAGCTTAATGATTAATTTGTACATTGTAATATTTTGTGTCACAGGAGACAGCCAGACTGACACACGTATAGACCAATACATTTATTCAATTCCATGTGTTTGAGAAGTGCTTCTGCCTGCTGCTGTATCTTTCTGTCACTTTGACTACTCAATCATCAATATATATATATTTTAACTCTGTATGTAAAGCAACCTTGGGTTTGTGAAAGGAGCTCTATAAAAGCCAACTTATTATTTTTATTATGGTATAAACAAGCAAGTAGAATTTAAATAATGATTGTAGTCTATGTATATACTAAGTTTTAAAGCATTGCAGATATAGCCAATCATGGCACGCTTGCATTTGCGATTAGGTAGTAATAATTAATTCTTTTAGTTATTGGTTTAGATGTGCAGTCAAAAGGTGGATGCTGTGCAGCCTCATCCATGCTTCTGCTGGTGTTGCTAGGCATAATTACTGATTTTGGTGATTTGAGTACTGAAATCTGCATCTTAGTGTGGCTTTCTGTGGTTTCTCGCTACTAATTGTTATCAAATTACCTAACAGCAGTCTTTTTCACCTCCTTTTCATAGGGTATGACACATTGTTCACTTCAAATGCATATCTTGCAATTCATATTTTCACTATAGCTGCCAATTCTTTCAACCTCACATCAACTCCTACACTACTTTCGTAGTTGAACAGCACAAGTTCAGACACAGTACCTGCAACAATGTATTGTTCTCTTTTATGACTAGTCCATTGATATCTTCAAACGCAAATGTATAACCTACTGTTACAGCAAAGATTTTCCCATACAACAGGTTATGTTGATTTTTAACATGTGCAGTATTCTCTCTGTACTCATGACACAAGTTATATGTTTAATAAAAAACTTTAAAAGGACATTACTACTATAGACAGTTTATTGTAATTAGAAGCTTACTGTCTGCCGGACCAGACTAACAGCAACACCATTACTTTAGGGACTTTAAAAACTTGGATAGGACTAACGAGCTTTGTTGGGCTCAGTAGCCTGTTCTCATCTAGATTGTTCTAATGTTCTAATTACCATTTGCAGTTCTAAATTACCACCGCTACTTTGAGAATTGCCTTCATGTGGCATTGGATTGAGTTAGAAATGTGACACTCATGAGCCATCTAATTGTCCTCGCCCAGTTTTAAGGAAAATTTATTCATGGTTGTCTCCAAATGTATATATTATATGTCTTGCTCAGCAAGACTAACCTGATAGTGCACTGGAGGAGCCCAAACTGTTTAGAAATGGCTTTGTAACCTCTTCTAGTCCAGTCTGGTGAGTATCAACATGTTTTTTGAGGTCCTCGGAAGGCTCATTTGATGAAAGTATGACACAATCCCACAAACCAGTATGGTGGAGATCAGATTTTGAAAGTGAAGACCCAGGTTTATGCTGTTTAAATAGAACAGGGCCTCCCACACCTGTACCTGATTGTCATCCTATTGATTTAAACCCTGGTAGGTGCCTTGGTAAGGGCATTACCAGGATGGCACAGGTTTGAGATCCCACAGACACAATCCAAAGAAAAGAGATAGCAAAACTGTCAGAAGGAGAAATTCTGCCTATATAAGTGAGGAAATGGAGGGGATGTTTGTATGATTGCTAAGTAGCTCTAGAGGGCAACAGGAAAGGGTAAAATCCTATCTGAGAGACAGAGACTTATAAAAAGCTGGTAAAGTATGTGAGGATCATCCAACATGCTCAAAGGCAGGTGGAAAGGCTGTTGCTAGAGTCACCTTCTAACAGACACATGGTTGCCTTGAGGGTACATTTATTGAAAGTAATGTATGGCACCAAGCTGCTGCTGGAGAGACCTGGCTCTTAAAAGTGAACAGAAGGCAGAGGATTGCAGGCACAAACAAATTCTACAAAACGTTCTCACCTGGAATACCTGTAGCAATTGGAAGGGTGTTGCTAATACAGAACTGATTGTGGGCCTTGACCAGATGTTAAACTGGAATGGAGTTTTAATCTGCATCTGTGCCCAAGACCTATTGAGTTTCAGGATGGTTGATGAAAACACAATTGGAGAGAAAAAATAGAGGCTAGAGAAAGAAAGAGAATAAGGAATTAAATGGGGCTGAAGCGAAGAGAGTGTTAGTGTGGCAGTTTGTGGTGGCCAGGAGGTTGAGACATCCCACCAGGGAGACAGAAGTTTGACATCTGCTTAATACAGCCTTTCAGTTTATTTGGATCTGACACAGAATTGGATTAAAAATGTTTGTGAATGTTGTGTTATGTTATGTCTCTCTGTTCTTTGCTGTCTGGGAAATCTTGCTTCCTGAAGAAAGAAAAAAGTGCACACTATGTTAAAAGGTGACTCTAAATGAATGTATTTAACTGCACAATTTTACCCAATAGAACAAACATATTAAAATGTATATAAAGTTCAAATATAATAAGTAAAGTTGTATGCATTCTATAAAGATAGGAAGAATAAAGAGATGTCTTCTATTTACTAACAGCCCAAATTTACTCTTTCTTATCTTACCTCACATGGCGGAAGTGAGAGGTATAAAATTTCACTGCAGTAGCCGTGCCCACACCATTATAAAAAAATCCATTTAAAGTGTGACAAGTTGTTTCAATGTCAGGGCCAGCCACCTGCCTGAGTATTCTACTAGAACAGTGACAAGTTAGAACAATGACTTTAGGGAAAGTAACAAAGATGGAGGGGAAACTGGAAGATGAAGAACAAAAGAAGGTAAATGCGATCTTGTGTAGATGATCAAATTTGTAAAGAGCATTAGCAGAGTGATCCAGAGCTGGGGTAGCAGGCTATGAAATACTACAATGGAAGCTTGCTTATCACCTTGAGCAGTCTTCATATTAAGAAATGGTCAAGTGATGCGGGTAGGATGATTTAAAAATGTGCTTTCTGATTTTGGGTTGCTTTACCTATTGAGTCCTATCCACTGTGCCCTCCTCCTTAAGCATTCTATGTTATGCAGTAGAATGTGAGCCTGTTTGGCAGTAGCTATTATTCAAATCCATAAATTGAAAGGAAATGAGTGATACATGTTTTGTGTCCTGTCAGGTGGGTCAATTGTATAGGAGTTTCTCAGAAAATGTTTTTTGCAATTTAAACTGATCTGTCAAGGTGTGCTTGGATGCAGTTTTAGAGTACTTAATGGAAGGCTTTGCTTGTCTCCATTCATATTTATCATGCCATTGGAGAGAGGCAACAAGTAGCATGGAAGTCAGACATGCAAGTAAAATTTCACAGTACCCAGTGAAGGTGATAATGCTTACCAATACTAGCACCCTCATTTGATAGCTAGCTTGAGAAGTTGACTTGAATGTGCCTCTGTGAAAAAAAATATTGAAGTTCAATATAAATTGAGGCAGATGCACTAGCATTATTTCAGGCAGCATGCAGAGAAGGTTGTAAAGGACAATTAAATATATTAGTGATGCAGAGCATTTTAGATTTCTACAGGGTGGTGACCCATCTATTTGATAAGCAAATGAATTTGAAGCAACCTTGACTCACCATCTCAAACAAAGGTCTTTGTATCTTGAATGATTCCAGACAAACAAAAATCGTACTGGCATATATACATCACAGATAGATAGATAGAATTTTATTTGTCCTGAGGGGGAAATTTAGCTTTTTATATAAGCTCTTTAAACAAATAACTAAATAAGCACACACATACATACACACTTTGGTCTGAATACACACCAGAATGACTGTAAAGTGGGATTAGAATGGGTGACAGCTGCATTTTCATTAATGATACAAGTCTTGTTAGAGCAGGGCGGATCCTCCTTTTTATGGAAGGTATAGACCAGGAAAGACCATCACTCAGTGATACAATAGCAAAGACGGGCAAGAGTGGTTCTCTGTACAAGGGCTCTTGCGCATGCAGACACATTTTCTTCAAGTGGTGATTACAGAGGGTAAACACTGTCAGCTTTTGTTTCTGTAGGAGCTGCATGAATTTGCAGCAAACAAGTACAAGAGTATAGAAATTTCAACCTTACTCTTTCCTGGTATAAGATTCCATTGAACATTGTGTTGCTCTAGTTAGCTCAGCTCATTTGAAGAGGCAGAAGGCTTGATGGTATATGTGATGTAAGAAGGGTATTAATAATGTGAGGGTGCAAAGTAAAGCTGTCAAAGAGGTAATTATGTTAGAATTCAAATGAACTGGGACACCCAGAAGAACACTTCTGCTCTGAGAGAGTTAAAATATTGGAGAAGTAAGCAGTTTGTTTAGCAATTCTATGTTGAACCACAGAATGCCGAACACACATTTCTATGGAAGAAGCACCGCAGATGATGAAGGATCTCAATGCCTCAGTGCAGTGATGGGTACACAGTGCTGTAAAAATGGAGGCGTTTTTTGGATGGGACATAAAATTGAGGTCCTGAATGTCTGTGGTCATAAAAGATCGGGGTAAAAAGCAGCATACATCTCAATGCCCTCGCTAAATTGCCCTCCATGACCTACTCTTTCTGGCCCCCTTATCATCCCCTGTCTCTAAATGGCTCACACATCTCTTCACCTCCTAAAATGAGGGTAAAATTGGAACAGCCTAACTAGTCCTGAGCTAACATCCCAGAGGACATATACTTTAGTTTCCCTGCAGGCTGGAGTCCAGTTCGAAGAAAATCATTACTGTATTAAGTGTTTCAAGGGAACTTTGCTTACCAAGATCTGAGGTAGTGTATTTTCTAAAACGCAATCTACAGTATAATAGCTCAAAGAGTGTAGCTTCCTTAGCGTTGCATTTTTCATTGAAAAAACATGTATAAAGCATTTTTGTGATTGAAAATTACATACGTATTAAATCTGATCTTCTGTAAAATGTGTAAAACTAAAAGTAAAACATCAGAAGTGTAGAAAGTGTAATAAAGATACAAATAATAATAAAAATTAATAATAATAAAAATAATGCTAATACTGTATATATTGTCAAAATGTGTTATTTTTGAGGTATATCTTGAAGCATGGTGAAATACACAATCCAGTGTCACAATCAGGACAATAGTAGTGTGATTCCTTGCGGATTTTCTTTCCAAACTGATCAGTTTTTAAACAGCACACTGCACATGTGCGATTGACACATGCATACATTCAGATTAATCAGAATCACTTTTGATTTCATTTCATTTTCACTGCCTGAAGACTGATTCACTTCACCATCACTGCCCAAATCACTGTCAAGTGTGTGCAACACCGGGGCTGCTGAAAAACATTTCTTACAAGACACCGTTATGAGGCCAGAAGAAGACGTTTCTGCACTGTTGCCTGTCGCTTACGTAAGGCACACCTATGTCATTTCCAGAGCAACGTTCGTCAATAACGCTGTTGGCACTTTTACAGCCCGAGTAATCCTTGAGTCTAAAATGTATGCGTGACTTGTCTATACAGTTGCCCAGGTGGTGCTTGGGTTTAATGCTATGAATGTTAAAATGGCTGGACCAACGAAGGATGGCTAGTGTTAGATTATATTGGTAATGCTCCCCTAGAAGAAAGCAAAATCTGACAAAGTTAATTTCTGGAGCAACAAATTGAAATTACTCTGTTTTTAAGTTGAAGTCAATTGAAGTCATATTTGGAGAAGTGAGAAACATCCATCCATTATCCAACCCGCTACATCCTAACACAGGGTCACGGGGGTCTGCTGGAGCCAGTCCCAGCCAACACAGGGCGCAAGGCAGGAAGCAAACCCTGGGCAGGGCGCCAGCCCACCCACAAACAAAGCACACACTAGGGACAATTTAGGATTGCCAATGCACCTAACCTGCATGTCTTTGGACTGTGGGAGGAAACCCACGCAGACACGGTGAGAACATGCAAACTCCACGCAGGGAGGACCCCGGAAGCGAACCCAGGCCTCCTTACTGCAAGGCAGCAGCACTACCCACTGCACCACCGGTGACAAACAATATCAGGATAATATGGGACTTGGACCCTAGGCTATGAAGCACTGTGTTCTGTGGTTTCCCTCAACATTTTGGAAATTCTTTAAAATAGTAGATATTAATTTTTGAAAATGTAGTGGTCTTGAGCATAGTCAAGGCCGAATGCAAATGCAATTTAACATGGCAATTTGAGGCAGAGATGTGGTGTGATCCCTAATGGGAGGAAATATTACAGCCAGTTTAGGCAAATTGAAGCTCTTCTTTTGTCAACAAGAACTTTATCATTTATGATAGTTTTTTGATGGATGGATGGATAGAAGAGCCTGCATAAAGGATATTGGTGCTAGTGAGTGAACATAATCCTTAATCAAACCACTTCACTTTCTGTTGGGACTCCATGTGGCACGCCATGAGTAGGACAATAAGAAACAGCAAGAATAAGCATCACTTTGAATGAACCCTTTGGTGACAGCTTTATGAAATGTCCATGAATCCATACGTACTGTATATGCAGGGTGTATATTTTTCCTCTGTGCAAAAACATCCACTGGTTCACTAATGCAAGTGTCCATTATGTGCAACTCTTTTACAGGTAATGAAACTTGGTGCAGTAGCCTTATTACTGAAGACATTTAAAGCTGAACAGTGTTTGGTGCAGAAGAATTAAAAGAGAACAAGCAATTTCTGTAAATATGAAGGGGGAGAACATCCATAAAGGAGTGTCTGCATTGTTGACAAGTGTCTTCCAAGGCTCATAAGCTAAAGACTGGGAAGCAACTGCCTCTGTCTCAGATATGAGATGGAAACAGAGATTTATCTTTTAAAATAACAAATTGAGAGCAACTTTCTGACGTTTTAGCTGAGATTTTTTAAAAGCCTCATCATGAAATATATAGGGACTGAAAAGGAAAAAGGTGTAAAACATGTGGTAAGTGATAGAGTGGATTAAAGTGGATTAGTTTAGATTGTATCCTTCTCTATTGTATTTCACTTTGCCTTCAAATTGCTCCACCTGGGGGTGTCACTGAGCCCCAAACTGCAGACACAGTAATACCCAACAAGATTCTCGATTTAACTAAAAGATATTTATTCATCTAAAGCACATTTCCAATAATCACCCGTGCAAAGATGAAACAGGAATATACAACTGAATCGATTTCTTCCTCCTTCTTTCTAAGAGTGGCGCTCTAAGTGACTCTGACTCCCTTCTTTTTAAGCTGGAGCTGGGCATGCTTACGGAGCATGTCTGCTTGGAAGCAGTTCCAGATCATATGGAAACCACAGAGGTCCTCCCGAGATGGCAGCACTTTTGGTCTCCAATTCCCATGTATCCCTGTGAGTGTCCAGCTGGGATGACACAAGAGGATCACTGCCACCTGTTGTATGTTGGATGTTCTTCTTCTCTGACAGTTACACCAGCAATTGACTTGAAGGCTGCTAGGATAGGATCTGATTCTCAGCAACACTGTAATGTAACAGTACCTTCAGGATATGGATTAAGAAATGAATGGATGGGTTCACCGACAAAAGCGCGATAGACATATGCGCCCTGACAAACCCGCAACGGACAAATGAGCGCCGACAAAATCGCCACCACAAAATCACGAGAGAGGCAAAGAGAGTGGGACGCCCTTGCTGCAATTCTTCCTACATATGCAGGGCGTGATCTTAAGGACTATCTGCGTGCCGTGGTGATGGCATGCCGCGTCTCATAATATTGACTTCTAAAATAAACATTATTATATATGCTTTAAACTAGTAATTCATATTTAATGAAACTTTCGCGATTTGGTCGGGGCGATTTTGTCAGCGCGATTTTGACGGCGCGTTTTAATCGGCGCTATTTTGTCGGCGCGCATATGTCTATCTCGCAAATGTCGTGTCACAAATGGATGGATGGATAGATGGGTGAATTACTGTAATATTAGTTTGTGAATATTGTCTTAATATATCATATCATCCTCAAACCTGCTTAATCCAAATGAAGGCCTAGCAGCATCAGACTCATGACTGGAGTTAATGTCAGAATAGACCTTTTTAAAACAGATCATTTCTCAATCAAACAGATACAGGTGAGTATGACAATCATTAGCATTTCTTTCTCATGGCTCATTGTACATATTGTACATTTGGGTGACAAATAGGCAATCTATAGGAAGAAAGAGAGATGACTTAAATATTTATTCACATTCATTCACATTTATTAGATTACAGCAAAAGTAAAACACACTGCAGGGTCATCGGTAGTTTCTGCAAAGTGTGCAAAACTGGATGAATGTAATTAGGCACACATTTCAATGAAAAGCTGGCACTTGTCTCTAACCTAAGAGATGAAAATCCTATCATAGTATATATCGCTTTACTGTATTCTGTACAGAATAATAATATGCAATGTTCTAGCAATATTTGGGAGAACCTGTCTTCCTGAAAGTATAAATAATGAGTTTTATTTTCATTTGAGAAAAATAAGGCATAGTTTAAACTCTTTAATTTAGTGTCAATTTACTTATTTGACCCCCAAAAAAAACATAATTTCTTGATTCTTCCTCTCGAGCCCTTTGCCTTCAGACAGGATTATACTTGTAATGACATACCAGGGAGTTAATTCACTGAGCAAACCTCTATTATATGATATGGTCTTAAAAAGTTGGGTTTGCCTGTACATGTTCCAATGGGTGTAGAGGAAGGCATTCTTTGTCATGTACTTGCAGAGGAATTACTCAACACAGTGGACAATACTAAGGAGGTGAAATAGCATTGCAAAGCAAGAAACGATCATACAAACACATAATTTATTATAGTCATCATTAGAGCACATTGCAGGATTCTTTCTACATTGTATTTCAAGTGTGTCATTTGAATGGGCACAACTGTGTATGATGCTGTGATATTCATTAGGTTATGTTTCACTAAATGACACAGCCGTTTTTTGAGGAAAAGTTATAACAAAGGCTATTTTTAGACACAGTTTGAGTTTAATATAAAAAGTAAAACTGATTTATTTGTGTGTAGCATGTGTATCTGGTCGTGGAGAATGCAAGTGTGTATCCTTGTGACAATAAACCTCTCCCTACTTGCAAAACGCCTTTATAATAAAATTATAGAATTGCTCTTGTAATATCTAGTCTAGGACACACTGTGATGCTAAAATTATGGAAGATATTGATGGTAACAAGTACTATTGCTGATGTGGCAATAGTGTGGTAAAATCTACCAAAAGAACTGTGAAGAAAATTAATTTTCCTAGAAGGGCAAGCCTATAATTTACCAAGTCCATCCATCCATCCATCCTCTTCCGCTTATCCGAGGTCGGGTCGCGGGGGTAGCACCTTAAGCAGAGAGGCCCAGACTTCCCTCTCCCTGGCCACTTCTTCCAGCTCTTCCGGGAGAATCCCAAGGCGTTCCCAGGCCAGCCGGGAGACATAGTCCCTCCAGCGTGTCCTGGGTCTTCCCCGGGGCCTCCTCCCAGTTGGACGTGCCCGGAACACCTCACCAGGGAGGTGTCCAGGAGGCATCCTGATCAGATGCCCGAGCCACCTCATCTGACTCCTCTCGATGCGGAGGAGCAGCGGCTCTACTCTGAGCCCCTCCCGGATGACTGAGCTTCTCACCCTATCTTTAAGGGAAAGCCCAGACACCCTGCGGAGGAAACTCATTTCAGCCGCTTGTATTCGCGATCTCGTTCTTTCGGTCACTACCCATAGCTCATGACCATAGGTGAGGGTAGGAGCGTAGATCGACTGGTAAATTGAGAGCTTTGCCTTACGGCTCAGCTCCTTTTTCACCACGACAGACCGATGCAGAACCCGCATCACTGCGGATGCCGCACCGATCCGCCTGTCGATCTCACGCTCCATTCTTCCCTCACTCGTGAACAAGACCCCGAGATACTTGAACTCCTCCACTTGGGGCAGGATCTCTCCCCAACCCTGAGAGGCCACTCCACCCTTTTCCGGCTGAGGACCATGCTCTCGGATTTGGAGGTGCTGATTCTCATCCCAGCCGCTTCACACTCAGCTGCGAACCGATCCAGAGAGCTGAAGATCACGGCCTGATGAAGCAAACAGGACAACATCATCTGCAAAAGCAGTGACCCAATCCTGAGTCCACCAAACGGACCCCTTCAACACCCTGGCTGCGCCTAGAAATTCTGTCCATAAAAGTTATGAACAGAATCGGTGACAAAGGGCAGCCCTGGCGAGTCCAACTCTCACTGGAAGCGGGCTCGACTTACTGCGGCAATGCGGACCAAGCTCTGACACGGTTGTACAGAGACCGAACAGCTCTTATCAGGGGTCCGGTACCCCATACTCCCGGAGCACCCCCCACAGGATTCCCGAGGGACACGGTCGAATGCCTTTTCCAAGTCCACAAAACACATGTAGACCGGTCGGGCAAACTCCCATGCACCCTCAGGACTCTGCTAAGGGTGAAGAGCTGGTCCACTGTTCGCGACCAGGGCGAAAACCACACTGTTCCTCCTGAATCCGAGGTTCGACTATCCGGCGGACCCTCCTCTCCAGAACCCCGAATAGACTTTTCCAGGGAGGCTGAGGTGTGATCCCTCTATAGTTGGAACACACCCTCCGGTCCCCCTTTTTAAAGAGGGGGACCACCACCCCGGTCTGCCAATCCAGAGGCACTGTCCCCGATGTCCATGCGATGTTGCAGAGGCGTGTCAACCAAGACAGTCCTACAACATCCAGAGCCTTAAGGAACTCGGTATCTCATCCACCCGGGGCCCTGCCACCAAGGAGTTTTTGACCACCTCGGTGACTTCAGTCCCAGAGATGGGAGAGCCCACCTCAGAGTCCCCAGGCTCTGCTTCCTCATTGGAAGGCATGTTAGTGGGATTGAGGAGGTCTTGAAGTACTCCTCCCACCGACCCTAGCGTCAGTCGAGGTCAGCAGCGCACCATCCCCACCATATACGGTGTTGACACTGCACTGCTTCCCCCTCCTGAGGCCGGACGGTGGACCAGAATCTCCTCGAAGCCGTCCGAAAGTCGTTCTCCATGGCCTCTCCAAACTCCTCCCATGCCCGAGTTTTTGCCTCAGCAACAACGAAGCCAGCGTTCGCTTGGCCTGCGGTACCTATCAGCTGCCTCCAGAGACCCACAGGACAAAAAGTCCTATAGGACTCCTTCTTCAGCTTGGCATCCCTCACCCGGTGTCCACCAGCGGGTTGGGGATTGCCGCCACGACAGGCACCGACCACCTTGCGGCCACAGCTCCGGTCAGCCGCCTCAACAATAGAGGCACGGAACATGGCCCATTGGACTCAATGTCCCCACCTCCCTCGGGGCGTGGTTGAAGTTCTGCGGAGGTGGGAGTTGAAGCTACTTCTGACAGGGGACTCTGCCAGCCGTTCCCAGCAGACCCTCACAACACGTTTGGGCCTACCAGGTCTGACCGGCATCTTCCCCCACCATCGAAGCCAACTCACCACCAGGTGGTGATCAGTTGACAGCTCCGCCTCCAGCTCTTCACCTGAGTGTCCAAGACATATGGCGCAAGTCCGGCGACCACGACCACAAAGTCGATCATCGACCTGAGGCCTAGGGTGTCCTGGTGCCAAGTGCACATATGAACACCCTTATGCTTGAACATGGTGTTCGTTATGGACAATCCATGGCGAGCACAGAAGTCCAATAACAAAACACCGCTCGGGTTCAGATCGGGGGGGCCATTCCTCCCAATCACGCCCTTCCAGGTCTCACTGTCATTGCCCACGTGAGCATTGAAGTCTCCCAGCAAAACGAGGGAATCCCCAGAAGGTATGCCCTCTAGCAACCCCTCCAGAGACTCCAAAAAGGGTGGATACTCCAAACTGCTGTTTGGCGCATACGCACAAACAACAGTCAGGACCCTTCCCCACCCGGCGGAGGGAGGCCACCCTCTGTCCACGGGGTAAACCCCAATGCACAGGCTCCAGTGGGGGCAATAAGTATGCCCACACCTGCTGCGCCTCTCACGGGGCAACTCCAGAGTGGTAAAGAGTCCAGCCCCTCTCAAGAAAATTGGTTCCAGAGTCCAAGCTGTGCATCGAGGTGAGTCCGACTATATCTAGCCGGAACCTCTCGACCTCGCGCACTAGCTCAGGCTCCTTCCCCTTCAGAGAGGTGACATTCCACGTCCCAAGAGCCAGTTTCTGTAGCCGAGGATCAGACCGCCAAGGTCCCGCCTCGCCACCACCCAACTCACACTGCACCCAACCTCCTTGGCCCCTCCCATAGGTGGTGAGCCCATGGGGAGGAGGACCCACGTTACCTCTTCGGGCTGTGCCCGGCCGAGCCCCATGGGTGCAGGCCCGGCCACCAGGCGCTCGCCATCGAGCCCCACCTCCAGGCCTGGCTCCAGAGGGGGGCCCCGGTGACCCGCGTCCGGGCAAGGGAAAACGTCGTCCAAGGTTTTTATTCTTTATTAGAGGTTTATTCCTCCTTGAACCGTCAACTTATCGTGGTGGAGGGGTTTGCGTGTACCAAAGATCCTAGGAGCTATGTTGTCCGGGGCTTTATGCCCCTGGTAGGGCCACCCAAGGCAAACTGGTCCTAGGTGAGGGATGAGACAAAGAGCGGTTCAATAAACCTCTAATTTACCAAGTCATCTAACTGATATGTTGCACTAGCCATAATAACAACAACATTTATTTATATAGCACATTTTCATACAAGAAAAATGTAGCTCAAAGTGGTTTACAAAATAAAGAATAGAAAAATAGACACAATAAAAAATAAAAATAAGTCAACATTAATTAATAATAAATAAATTAATTAATTAGTAATTAATAATAGATCAGGAGTGTACACAAGAATGGGTTGGCACTATAAATCACCAGCCAGCTGAATGCTCCTGATTTCCTATATATCACTAGCATGTTACACAAGACAGATACAGATATTTATTACACTAATGACATATGTCACCTCACATTAGAGCATATATTGTTTGATTATGGATGCAGAAGTTGGATAACATTTTTGACTCTTGGCAGATATTTATTCTATGATAATAGTTTTCATTGTTTTTTTTTTCTGGTTTTCTGTGGTAGCTCAAATTTGTGCCCAAAGAGACAGTGAACTCTGATAGGTGATAGCAAATTTCATAAGAGCAGTGGAAGGGCCAGTCTTCATTGCATTAAATCATCTTTACATACTATAGTTCAAAATTTCTTCTAGAGAAAATTTAGGCAAGCAGGCAATGCTGACTAGGACTGAAAAGATACATCTAAAGCAAGATTAAAATACAAAGCAAAAGCACAGGTAGACAGGATTTGAATGGCAAGACGAAAAAAAAAAAATGCGAGTGGTCTCCCTTAGACTTTCTCAGATATGGGGATGGATATTTGAGGAGTAAACCGCAAGACAATTATTGGATTTTTACATTATGTACATTAAAGAACCATCAACAACAAATCAAATCAAATTAATAATATATTGAACAATTATTATAAAAGTAATAAAGTTGAATAAATTAGACTCTGCAGCCTAATGAGTAAAAGGTAAAGTACCACTTCCAGTTAAAAGAAATACCTCAAAGTTGATAGAAATCTGCGTTTTGTACCTAATAGTTGTATGCAAAATTTGGTTGACCAAAGTGAAAGTGCATTCAAGTTATCGTGTTTATATATACACACAGACAGACATATTTCCAAAAATAGAATTTTTGTAGGATTCCAATACTTTCCCTGTACATCGTATATGAGAAACTCAGGGAGGAATAAAACATCAAGATTATTCAAAATTTAGACATCAAATCTTTGGAGGATTAAAATACTTTCCCTATACTGTGTATACAAGAAAGTAAAAAAGTCAGAGAAATACATGGAAATACATCTCTCTATTATAAAAAAAAATCCTGGAAAGGAAAAGCAGGGTGACGAGATGTGATCTTCTTGGAAGTTCTTGGAATACACTTAAAAGACCCGCGAGACGCAAACAATATCAAATAAGAGCACGGCCAGTAAAACACTCATTCGTGTAAAGGCACGTAGCACACACAGATCCTGTGCTCTCAGCACATATAAAGCATATAAGGACAATATGTTCTGGATGAAACATCAACAACTAAGCAAAAAAGAAAAGAGTGTGGAGAAAAGAGATCCAAAAGTGATGGAGAGAAAAAAAGGCAGATAAGAGATTATGAAAGCAGTGGAATTCGAAAGGCTCAAACAAACGATTTCAATATACACATGCAGAGAAAGGTAAAGAATGTGAAAGCAGTAAAATTCGAAAGTATTGTAGCGTCCCAGTCAGGTTGAAGCTTTTTTTGTTTTAAGTGACTGTTAGGTCCGATTGAGGGAGGACAGAGTACAGCACGGAAGACTGATAGCGGGGTATTGATTGATGTGTTAAGGGTGGGGGGTGAGACCCAGGGGATGAGGAGCTGGAGAGGGTGCTAGAAAGTTGTGTTTGGGGTTATGAAGTCGGCAATTGTTTAAGTAAAACTTGTTGAGACACTTTGTTACATAAATTACTACAGTATAAACAAAAAGATAGTAAAGATTGCATTAGTGCAAACAAAAGGAAATGAATCATCAGGACCAGGTGTAATTGAAAAAATAGCAGGACAAAACAAGGTCAGAAATAAAAGGCAAAGAGCAGAAAACAAAGTCTTTTCGCCTTTGCATCATTCAATGCACAAAACGTAGATTTACACAATTAAGGACCATACGCTATGAGAATCTGTGGTCCCACAACAGTTAAAGTAACGACAAGTTTAATTTCAAAGAAAACACAATTTGGTCAGGTGTATATTTATTATCATGGAGAAGCAATGCAAATTTTAACAGACGAAAAGAAAGGTAATGTATATATTCCGCAAATAACATTAGACACCAAAGGAGATCTTGATATACCATTCATATTAAAATGTTTGCAGTTTCCCGTGAGAATAGCTTTTGTTATGACAATTAACAAATCACAGGGACAAACATTAGAAAAAGTCAGATTATTTATTAGTGAAACAGAAACAATATTCACTCACGGGCAGTTATACGTTGCATTGTCACAATGTGTCTCCAAAAACGGAATCAAAATTCATTGAGATCTTGAAGAAAAGGTAATTCCAAATATTGTTTATAATGAAGCTTTAATGTAAAAGTGCAAACAATGAAATTGAAACAATTTTAAAGAAAAAAAAAGCTTTTAAAATTGTATATCCGATTACCCGCAAGAGACACTTTAACTTGCTTCCAGCTCTTTAAACAATGACAAGCAAAACACACAGCTCGCAGCAGATGATCCGACCACTTCTCCTTGCGTGCGTTCAGCCACCCTAATTTTTTACAAAAGTTTTTAAAGTAAAAGTGAAAATAATGCATATGTAACAATTCCCATGAAAATAACAATCTCTTGTGGTCCCCGGCCGGGGCTGGAGCCCAGCCGGGACGCCCAGGAGGACGTGAGGAGGGCTTGTGCCTCCTCCAGACCGTGAGGGGGCGTCCGTCCTGGTTCTGTTGCGAGCCACGGGTCGAGGGCATGGAAGCCCTACCCTGTAGGGGCCCGTGGCCACCGCCAGGCGGCGCCCCGATGCCGGTTTACCCCGTGTGGTCTTTGGCCGGGGATGGAGCCCAGCCGGGACGCCTTGAGGACCAGAGGAGGGCGTGTGCCTCCTCCAGACCGAGTGGGGGCGTCCGTCCTGGTTATGCAGGGGGCCTCGGGTAGGGGGCTTTGAAGCCCAGCCCTGTAGGGACCCGTGGCCACCGCCAGGCGGCGCCCCAGTGCCTGTTTATCCCGGGAGCCCGGCACTTCCACCACACCAGGAAGTGCCGGGAAGACGACCGGGGAGACACGGACGGCTTCCGAGCGCAGCCGGCACTTCCGCCACACAGGGTGGGGCCACCGCTAAGTGCCGGAAAGCAGCTGGAACCCGTCCGAGTTCCCATAAAAGGGGCCGCCTCCCTCCAGTCGGCGGTGGACGTCAGGAGGCAGTGTTGGCGAAGCTTGAGAGAGGACAGGAGGCGGCCAGGAAGGCACAAGAGACTGTGAGCCTGGACATTGGGGAAATCGGTGCAAGAAGGCACTGGGGGTGCACGTGAGCAAAACTGTAAATAGTATTGTAAATAAACAGTGTGTGGGTGCAAAATATGTTGTCCGCCTGTCTGTGCCGGGGCCAGCGTTCACACTCTTTAAATTGTATATCTGGTAAACCAAACGCAGCGGTGGGTGAGCGATATGAGCAGGGGGCTGAGCATCCTAGTTTGTAAAAAAAAAATTGTCTGGAGAGATTATTGATTCTTTGAGATTTCAAGTTTAGCACCTTTGATTCTGAGATTTTCCAGTCCTGTTTTTTGCTACATCTAGGTTTACAACTGTGTTATTCCTGCTACATGCAGCACACTGTTACTGCATTACAGTTGTATATAGGCTTAATTTATGTTAGCAAATACAAAAATTAATTGAATTTTCTAAGTATTGCTTATTGCTTATCAGTCACAAATTGTTAATAATTCTGCAGCAAAACAAACAACAAAATAATCAACACATTATGGTAGTGTAAACACCATACAAAGGAGTAGAATAATAGCAAAGCAAGGAATAGAGACAGACAAATTCGAGGAGAGCACAAAAGCAACTGAAGCACAAAGATCAGCAACATGGGACATTCCAAGATATGTGGAGAAAAGTGCCCTGCACATTAAGAGAGCACTGGTGACAGAGTGGATAAGGCGTTAAACCCATCAAGAAACGCTTTCTAGGATAATAATAAACTCTATTGACAATTTTAGATTGGATGTGTTGATGATTAGAATTTCTAAAGAAATTTGTTACGCTTTTAAAAATTGTGTTCCAACTCAATGGTGTTGCCAGGGATCCATTTCTGAGTGATGGGGATAGGTGTAATCATGGAATCATGAAGGTGGGTGTACAAAAAGGAAATGTGTTTCATGGAAAACAAAGACAAGAACTTATTCCACATGTCCTGAGAACAGATTTATTCCATAAATAGAGAAAGAAAGAGGAGGAAGGTATTGTATATTTTTCTCTCAGAAATGTGAAAGAGGCAAGCCCAGATCCATCAAACAAATCGCAGTTTTGTGATACCTCGTGAAGTCCAAGTTGGACAGGAGATGGGTTGCCCACCAATGTTTAGAGAGCTACTGTGAAACAGTGGTGTAAGGTAGTGCCAGCATGGAATGGAACCCAGAATTGTTTCTTACTTTGGCTCAGCCTCTTGTAATTTGTATGCTCTTCATGGAGCTTTGTTTCAGATTTCTTATATTGGTATAGTTTTGGGAGGAATTCTTTACATAGATTTATTTAAAATTGGGGCTAAACTAGTTAACCTAAACGTACTTCATTTGCATGAATAGGGCTTTTTTTAAAAGGACTCCAAATATTTTCCATATCTCAGATACAATTTGAGTATACAAACACAAATGAAAGATGGGCTGTCAGACATGGGCTAGTTCTGTGCAATATTATGTTAGTATAGTATATATATAATCCCTAACTATACCTGGATTCCTAACCTTATTAGCATTTTCTTATTCATTTTGTTTTGTTACCTGGCCACAGTACTTTAAATACTTTGTCATGAAATAGAACACAGCATTACAAATGTCTGTTTCAAATCTTTTGTGAAACATATTCTGTTAATTTACAAATTCCAGCACATTGTTTTTCACAATAGATTTCCGAGACACTCAAATTCCAGACACGCTCTCCATTCAATACAATATGTCAGCTGCATTCTTTTAGAGTTTTCAACAACTTTAAATAGCTCTTTTTGGTGCTGTCTTTAGCCTTGCATTTATCACCCTCTCAGTTCTTTGTGGCTTCCCTGATAGCCTTGCTTTAGATGAAAACATTCAGTATGCGTTTGTTGTTCAGAAGATACTTTTTTTTTACTAGTTATGACTCCCTGCACAAAAAATGAATATAATCTGTTTATACTTTTACTGAATAAACTGAAGTGACATCCTTATATAGTGCATTTCTTTGTTATTTTAATAAAACAGGCTCTCGATTCATGAATATTTTCTTATGAACATACATTAACCTCTTTAGTCTCTGGCATTTCACTTTTGATTATTAGTATGTGGTGTGGTATTGTATGTAAATCATTATAGTCCAAACAGGTTTTAGGAGATCTTATCCTAGATTAAAATTCACATAGTTATTATATCATAGGCACGGCTTGAAGTAGATCATTTGAATTGGGATTACTGGCACCTCCATTTTTCATAGCTGTGTACCAGCTGTGTTTGTTGCACATTGGTATTGTTTGGTAGAGTACCAGCATGTGTGATCAATATCTTGGTGCTCTACCCCCAGTCACCAATCTCTGTTCAAATATATGTCCAACATCTGGTTTTGCTTGAAGTCCCCAACCTCCTATCCAACTGAAGTATATATCAACACTTGAAATTGTTATGGTTCTGCTCTGTATTCTCTGTTTAAGTTCCCTTTTTATGTCTTTTTTTAATTTCAACTGTTTTCTATATGTTTATTATATTTATTTATGAAATGTTTATTATTGCTTAGTATTGTGTAGTTATGTTTCTATGTATGCATTCATATCTTCTTAAGTCCCTTGTGCTTTGTAGGTGGTTTCCCAAGAGGCATGACTACCTGTCTGTCTCCATGTTGAACCGCTCCCAGCACTATAAAGGCCGGAAAGACCAATTTTGTCTGATGTGGTTCATTATCATTTACTCTTGGTGCTGATGAGTTCTCTTTGTGTTTATCGAAATAATATTGTTTATGAGGTTCTCAAGGATTTCTAACCTCTCTTCTGTTTCTGACCACGATTATTGGATTCTGTTTTTAGACTTTTTGTTTGTTATCAGATTTCCATTGGGCATATCCATTTATGCCTTTTGACATATATGGATTTACAGAACATTTTTTATTTTTTTTATTTTAAAGATTCTTCATCTATCCCGTATGTACAAGAATTGAAAGGTTGAGAGTTACCGTTTCTCTGCTGAGGGCATTTGTTTGTAGCAGTCACGAGGATGGTAAGATTCACACTGTCTGAAGGCAAGGTGTACCCCAGGGGCACACCCAGCACATACACACTCACACAGAGAGGCACTTATAAAGAGGCTGAATTGGTCAATAATAAAGTACCTATTAAACAAATAAAGAAGACAAAGAAAAAATGATTAAACAAAAAAATTTCACGCAAAGCCCTCCCCAATTCCCAGATGATGAAAATAATTTACAAACACTGCACAAATGAAACTGAACAAAACACTAGGCACTAGATGATAAACAATTGACATTTATGACACAGTCCAAAACACAGTATAGTACAACAGGTATGGATGATGGTGATGAGAATGAATTGTGATGCCAAATAAACAATTTCCAAAATGTTATGAAAAGTTGTCCTACCATGTTCCAGTTGTTGTGTGAAGATCTGTAGAAGTTGGGAGGGCTCCCCAGATGAAATCACATGAACAAGCATGCACAGGACAAGCGCATAAATCCACACTGAAACTATAAGCCAGTGGTGGTTGTATTTCAGAGATGGGGGGAGAAGTGTAGAAATGAAAAAAAACCAGATGATCGCGATCCCTTTGGCTTCTTTTTGGTTCTTTTTTCAAGTGAGTGCCTGATTAGCTTTTTCCCAGCATCCCCCGTGCTATTCTGAAGTAGACCAATGGTGTAATACTAACAGGGAAGCTGGCAGTTGTAGGAAATTTAAGTAGCACTGTTACATGCTACAGTATTTTCGGACTTATTAGTTGTTTGGAGCCTGCTCCATGTTAAGCCAGCACCTCTCTGCTGGGACTGGCCAAATTACGTGTGCCCCTACTGGGTGCACCAGGGGAGAGTTTTGGTTAGAAAGAAATCCCACATCATAACAGAAACTCTAAGCGGCTGCTCAAAAATCCACGTGGGACCTCCACTCCCACCTCTCTTTATTAAAAATTCATACTTCAATGAAGAGTACCAGCACTTACTTTATATTTATTTCAGGCACTGATCAAATGTGTTATGTAATTGAGGTGCTCCTAAAAGCCAGAAATACATTAATCCAAAGCAATACCTGAAACATCAGGGAACTTTGGTGTTTGTGAACATGGTCTGTTAAACAGTAGCAGAGGCAGCAACAGATATTGTACACTCTGAAATGCATATATCACTTTTCTATAAGACAAATAAACACATCCATTCCCTCTTGCAGTTTTAAGAGTTTATTTCTCTCTTAGCTGATAAGAATGTAACATCATCAATTATTCATAGTAGCTTGGGCGATATAACATTGATCAAGCTTTCAGTAAAGCATACAGTACTGTTTTTAGAAAATTCAAACCAGTACCTTAAATTGGCCATTATAACATCTGTTTCATTATTTATCAACAACAGGCTAGACAATACAATCATCTGAAGAGCTTGTTTTGTGTTCCTTCATCACTGACAATCTTTTCTTTATTTTACTGTTCAACCTTTCCTTTTCATCCTGTTTCCTGAGGGCAGGAACATTAAAGTTCAGTTTGCCAATACCATTTTGTCTCTAAAGGTTAGTATGCTTCTTTTAGTTGTTAACACCTTTACACAAGACACTACACACAAAAGAAAAATTAGGTTTTCAAATTGTAGTTGGAAGTACAAAGTGGGAGCATAAAAATGATTTTTGTCAGTGGCCATAAATGAGATAACTGTAACTAGAATAAAAAAAACAAAATTTAAAAACAAAATCACTAACAACTGTATTACCACATAGTATTTTACTACGTCAAAAACATTTATCCTTCACTTGATAATTTTTTTATGCTCAAAGCTAGATTATTAGAATATCTAAATTGCCATCTCAAATAAGGGCAGTGTGATAATGCCAAGCATTAAAAGCTGGTAAACATTGTCACACACGTGCGCATGGGAGGCAGCTAAAGGGCTTGAGTGAAGGCAGTTCGGAGGCATGCCGGGGTGTGGCAGAGTGCACTGACTCTTTTTCTCCCTTGCCTGTAGACCATCCCCGGGGGATTTCACCTGGCTCTCCTGACATCACTTCCGGGACTGAGCCAATGGAAGTCGGCCACACCAGCTCCAGTCCCTCTGATGTCACGTCCAGCTATGAACCAATGGTGGAAGACCACGTGCCAGATCCATATGACCTCACTTCCTGTCTCCCCCTTTAAAACCTGCCCCTTTTCCTTTGTTTCCTCAGTCTTGTACTGGACTCAGTTGAATGCACTTCAGTGCTGATTGTTTTGATAAAACAACCTTTTGCAGCCAGGATACTACATTATACGGGTGGCTTCCCCAACTCTTTATCTGTCCATCTCTCGTTCTTGTGACATGTAACTAGTAATAAATGTCACTGTTTTAAAAATTACACAAAATGGTGAAAAACTGATGCTAACTAAACATTAAGAATAAAAACTAACTCGACTTATAGGGAAATTAATATATAAATAAACAGAAATATGCTCCAAGGACAAAAACCCAGATTCATTAAGCTTGTTTTTAGTTGTGTGTTTGATTTACAATCAAGTTACTTTACAGATGATTAGGCAACAACTGCATTAATAACATCTTTACCAGAAGGAATACATCTTTCTTCTATTCATAACAGTCCTCCCATTTGTAATAATTTGAATTATGTAATAAGATATATCAGATCAAACCTAAAATAAGATAATGACACAGTAATGTTAAGTAAAGACTTGTGTCACTTGAAAGCCCCATTTAAGGCACCTGTTTCCAAAGCTTGAGTGCTGCGACTTTAGCTAACTTGATGGCAAGTGTTCTGCAGCCTTCTTTTTTTATTCCCTTTTTACTTTCTTGTATACGAAGTATAGGGAAATTATTGTAATTGTAAATGTTGAGATATTGATAAATCTCACCGTTTTAGACCTCCCTGACTTTCTCGTATACGAAGTGTAGGGAAAGTATTGAACTCCTCCAAAAATTCCACGTTTTAGACCTCCCTGAGTCTTAAAATACCATTTTTAGAATTATGTCTGCATATTTATCTATGTGTGTGCATGTAAACACCATAACTTGAGTACGCTTTCACTTTGGTCAACCAAATTTTAAATACACATGTTAGGTAGAAAATGTAGAGTTCTATCAAAATTATTGCTATTTCTCGCTAACTGGAAGTGGTACTTTAACTTTTATTCATTCAGCCGCAAAGTCTGATTTATTCAACTTTACTTTTATAATAATTGTTCACTATATTTTAATTTGATTTGATTTGTTGTTGATGGTTCTTTAATGAACATAATATAAAAATATAATCATTGTCTTGTGGTTTACTCCTGAAATATCCATCCCAATATCTGAGTATACGAGAAAGTCTAGAGGAGACCACCCCCGATTTTTTCTTGTAAATTTTATCGTCTTTTGGTCACTTTTGTTTTGACATTATGATTTTTGGATTTGTCTTCTTCTGGTTGAATCTCCTTTTTCTTTCCTTTTTTCAGGTTGTATCTTGTTTTTTTTTTAATGTAATTTTGTTTCTTTCTGTTTTTGTATTTCTTTTTTTCTTAATTATTTAAGTTAAATACTTTGTGTTAGATAATGTCTTTTGATTGGTTGTGACCTTCTTTCTTGCAGATTAATTATAAAAAACACTGTATTAGCTGAGAAATGTTGAAAGAAGTCACACAATGGCAGCAAGGGTTTGATTATTGTTTGTTTGATTTTTATAATTTAATGTGGCCCTTTCTATGTGTCTTAATTTTATAAAGATGCAGAGAGACGCTACAAGCCTCCCTTTTTGCTTTCTGCACAGCTAAACGATTCTTCAAAATAGTAACATGTGATTCAATGTAATTATAAATAGACTAAAATGTTAAAAATATGTGAAAAATAAAGAATAAAGATAAATGCATAGATAGAACCTTAAAAAATAATAAACCAAATCTGTTGTTTTGGTTTTTCCAACTTTTTGTGCAGTTGGTCCTTCAGGTGTCAATTTATGACTTATGATTTAAAGAATGAATAGAGTGGTAAAAATATAGGTCAGGATTGTCTCATGAATGGCTTTGCTTTGGAAAAAGAAGTGAAATTGTTGTTAAGAGAATACAGTAAACACAGTATAGAAAAGCACATTTCAGATTTAAACAGTTGCAGTAGCCCTGGAGATCACAACAAAAGGGACCACTTAGAGCTGACTGGGAAATGGAACCGCTGAAATTAATTTTCTGTTTCCCTGCAGAAAGTGCCTCCAACTTGCACACATCCAAATGTAATAAGAAATAAAAAGACAGAAAGATGTGGAGCTGTTTTCTTTTTAATGAAAGCAGGACACAATGCCTAATTGAATCCTCCACTTATTTCTGCTGCTGTTTGTTTTCCCACCCACATCGGCTGTGACATGTTGAACAGTAATAAAATAGAAACTACACCACACATAACAACCTCCCAATTGCTTCCTTCGGTGAAAATCATTACAAAAGTGCAAACAAGACTTGCTTGGGCAAAACTGTTAAGACTGCTGGGCCGGTTCTAGACAGGCATATTTAAGGGGGCAGACAGAAATGTGAAGGGGGCACATGGTGACGACGGATGCGGGAAAGGGGTGGGGGTTCTCTGGATAACTGTTTTTGTCATTTAATTGGATTGCATTTTGTCAGGCCTCTACCCTAAGACCTCTCCAACTTGGGTGTCCCACCTGAAGGCTAAGCTTCTGCTGGTGTAGCTCTTAGGGTCACTGAGGCACGCAAACCCCCTGACCACGATAAGGTGGCAATCCTGCAGGAGGAAAACTGAAAAATAAAACAACAAAAAATAAAATAAAATATTCCTAATCAGATTATAGCAACTAAAAACATGACATTTACCTTAATTGGATGGCTTATATCAAATATATTCAAACCCAACAATAACAATAACTATTGCCAATATTAACAAAACTAAAAAGGGTAGGCCAAGTTATAAAAAAAAAAATCAATTCACCAAGTCTTGAAAAATAAAACTGAAAAACAGAATAAAAAAATTAAATAAAATAAAGAATAAAATAAAATATCCATCCAGATCTTTACAACCAACAACATAAAATTTATCTTAATTGGATGGCCTAATTCTCAAATAAATTTGCAAAATAAAGTAAGAATAAAATAAGACCTCTCAATATAGCCAATATTTACAAAACTAAAAAGGGTTGGCATAGTAATTTAAAAAAAAAAAACAATTCACCATGTCTTTTCCTACAATTCTCAAACTAATTTGTAAAACACAACAGATTTAGAACAGAACATTTTAACATTTTTCTTTTTGTTTTGTCTTGTTTTAAGTTTGTTTTTTTTGTAACCAACTGAACTCTCTGTTTGTAACTGAACAGCTCCACTCTCCTTTCTCGTCAATCCTATCTACAACAACAGTCTCCTGTTTCCCTTTGCAAAACTCTTCCAAATTCATCCATATCCAAGTTATTTGTTATGGACTTCTCATGGGCCAAGATCACCAAATTCCTCTTTCTTTTATGTAACATGGTGTGATGATAGGGGGTTAGGACCCGTGACAAAGTGGAGAAGGAACTCTCACACGATGCTGAAGACACACCAATTACCAGGGCTGTTACATACAATTTATGCAACTCAGGAAAGGCTTCCTTGTACTCCTGCAGGAGTTTACACACAGTGGACAGGTCTGTTTCCTTTGAACATTTTTGAGCAGCATCTGTTTTGCCACAAGAACTTAATTTTCAGACTTACAACATCTGCTACAGGGCCAGCCATCACAGCCAGAGGGTGCAACAGGGTGGGATCTAGAAATGCATTAGATTTAGGTGCAAGACTAGATATGGCTCTCATCAGGTCAATATTCTTGTGTGAAAATCTAGTTTCCATTTCTGAAATGGCCCTGTCAAGGATGTTGAGCAGGGATCTTTTCAGAGACTGATGGGGGGAAATGGTAGGGTCACCAGAGTCTGTATGGCCCAAAGTTGAGAGCATAAAACTTTGACCCTGGTGTTTGCTCATTGTTCTCCTTCTCTTTGTTGGATGTGACACTCCCCAACAGTCATCCTCACGGATGTTTTTTAAGGAGTCCAGTGCTGCACTAACAACCTCAGAAGCACTGCACAGATCAACTGACTGAGACTGTAGAATAGCATTTGCTGGTTTCAAGACACCAAGCACCGCACTAGGAACTTTCCAATCTCAAAGAAGTGATGCCTCTTAATTTGGCATAGCAGGCCTGATGCCTCGGTGCACAGGTCAACTGCAGCATCATCATCCTCTGTCATCTCAGATAGGATACTAAGGATTTGTTCTTGATTGTCCACAGTGCACCTTGTCACCTCATAGTGGCTTGTCCATCTGATCTCAAGCAGCCTTTTTAGACAAGGTGCATCGTGTTTATTGAGCACATAGTGGTGGTGAAAAAAGTTGTAGAGTGAACTAGATAGGCTAAAAATCTCACTCTGCATGCCATGCACAACCACTAAGTGCAGTTGGTGGTTGCAGCAGTGGATGTATGGGACATATCTGTCAAGCCTGTTTTGGAGTAAAGCTTGTACACCACCTCTAACCCCATCATAACACTGCCTAAGTATACTGTCAGCATTGTAGCCAGCATCAGAAAGGTGTAACAGCATCTCAGAGGTGATGTACTCTGCATCAAGTTGTTGCAAGTCAAGCAACCCAATAAGATGCTCCTCTGGCATGGAATTTCTGACAAACCGTATTATCACAGACACATTTTCCACATTGCACCTATCCCTGGTCCCATCACTTTTGAGGCAAAACCCTGCAGAATCAGCACTTTCATATTTTTCCTGACCTCTCCAAGCACCATGTCAGCCAGTGTTTGGATAATTTCATTTTGGATATCCTTAGATGTGTATTTTGCATTTTTGGGATACCCTTAGCAATGCTTGCTAGCTTCTCATCCTTCTCTAAGGTATATTCCATCAGTTTTAGAAAAATACCTGAAGCAATGTCATCATCATTACCCGCTGCATCATGTCTCAAGGTTTCTGCAGTCCCACGGAGCCCCAACTCATTTACACAGAGAAACCTTATAGCACTACCGATACTCTTGACATAGTAATGTTTTTTTTCAAGTTGTGTTTTACAAACCAACATTGAATCCACAGTCCCCCCTGTGGCCTCTCTGCTTTTATGCTCAGTCCAGATGGTTGAAGCATGCACATGGTTGTGGCTGGACACATGCCTCTGTAGCCCCTTGTCTCGATCAAGTGCTGCTTTCCAGTTGTTAAAACCAGTTAAGGTAAAAACTACATCCCTCTCATTAACAGTGCTGCCATATTTCCGACAGGGGAAACAGAAGCATGCGTCCCTCACAACAGAGTACTCCAGCCATGGTCGTGTGTGATACCAGGCAGGATTGAATAATCTTAATGTTGTACCACCAAATACACGTTTAGGGTAACTAGCCAGTATTGGCTGGGATGGTGTATTGCCATTTAAGTCACTGGGTAGCTGAGCGTGTTGCTTTGGGGCAGCAATTGTTGGCAGAGGTACAGGAGAAGCAGTGCCTGTTGATGCCACAGGAGTAGACATGCTAGCTGCTGTCTCTGATGTACCAGCAGCAGCATCATTGCTACTGCTATTGGTACAGGCAGCAGCAGCCACACTTTTTAAAAGCTTGGAAAAAAGGATGCATCTCACAGCATTAACTTTCCCTTTGTGAGCTGCTGGAAGCTGGGGTGGAAAATGAATAAGCTTTACTAAAATCTCTGTGATTAAATCAGTATATGAAACGAGAAAACTGTTGAGTGCAGAGTTGAAAGCTGGGGCGAGGCTTTGTATGACAGACAGACACAGGTCCTCCAGTCGGCTCTGTGCAGCAGACAGGCTAACAGTGGTGCTTGTGGGATCGAGAAAGAAACACTTCTCTGCCAGACTGAAACTGTGAGAAGAACAATAGATTAGTCCCCCGTTGACTGTACAAATATAGATGTATTTTTTAGTTGTTAATTATCTCACGAGTCGTTATGATTTTGACGACAGAGATTTGCGGCTTCCTCAAAGCCTCCCGCTGTTGCGCAGCTCATTTTGCTCTGCCCTGCCTACTAAGAAATCTGACATTGGGTCATTTGCATACTGACAGTGATTGGATGTTTAGCTGGGGGGAGGGTGAGTGGGGGATCTCTGCCGAGTGCTGTGAGAGCTGCGGACAAACAGAGCACGGAGGGAAAGAGCGAACAAGAGGTGAAACCTATCATCTCATTTGTGCCATTTCTAGTGGATTTTTCAGCTACTGTAGTAAATCTTGTCCATATTCAGTTTGTGGGTAATCTATTATTTTCTTTCTCAACTTCTAAAAGTTTGATTTAAGGGGGCAGGACATTTGTTTAAGGGTGCATTGCCCTCTCTTGCCCCAGCGTAGAGCCGGCCCCATAAGACTACTGTAATAATAATGATAAAAAAAAAGAAACTTAAACTTTTTTGCAGACAATATGACGTTCTTGGCATTTATCCTTGCTACATCAGTTCTTAAACTATAGAACTTTAGGACAGATTGCTACTTAAAATTTATAAGTTGTTAGTCTTAGAGTAGCTCATTTTAATGGAACAGCACACCACAAGAAGAGGCCTTAAGTCTAATATTAAAAACAAAATCAATAATAATGTTTTTTTAATAGTTTTGAATGATTTAACAGGTCCACATGACTGTGGACCAGTATAACATCTGCTGAATAGAAGACTCACTCAACAACGGATATCAATTCCTCCCCGCACTTCACCTCTCCTGGTACACAGGTGTCATTTACTTATTTGTTGTTACTTGTACTTGTTTTTCATATACATAATTAAATCTTAAAGGTCTTTTTAACATGTAGCAGGATGCAGCTGTGGTTGTTTTAAAACATTGAATATCTAAGAGAAGTGAAAGTAATTTTCAGGAGAATTCAGAATGTGTTATCCCGGCCATTTCACATGTGGTGTGGAAAGTAGTGTGCGGAGTCTGGACTGGCCTCCCACTTGCCACCTTTACCAACAGTAGTTACTCACCCATCTTATTGAATCCCTTTCAGCACTTTTGCTCAGGTTCTTCAGCAGAATCTAGGCACTTATTCGGGACTTGATTATTGCTCAGTATTTACCTAGCTTTGCTACTTCTGAGTTTTTGATCTTCCTTTTTTCTTTTATCCTTCTTAACTCTTATGGAAATTTGGTTAGATCTGATGTGTTTCTTCTGCTCCTTTTTTGACATACCAATGTTCTGCCATTTTGTCAGTCAACATGGTCTCTGTGTCTGGGAGCCATAAATATTGTATCGTTAAATATTGCTATTCACAGTTTTAATTCTCTTAATGGTTAATGGAGTCATCATTATGGCGTGTGGCTAATTCACAAATTAAAATTCAGGGTCAGAGAGGATTAAAACTAGTGATGAGAGAAACAGGCAAGTTTTGATTTGTACACAGTTTTGTGAAAGTGACACTAAAATATGTTTTTCAAGCAATTGAGCAACATGACACTCACTAAAAAGAGTTTTTTGGAGGTTTAAAGAGGATTTTTAGTGTTAAAAACAAGGTATACTGTTCCTTTAAGCCTATATTCTTTTCAGAAACTTTGTATTGTGTGTAGTCTGTAGCACATCTATCAAATCTATTCTGCTTATGTCTCTTGTCTACATCGCCACAGAGGAGGGTAGAGAACTTTTTAAACATTTCAATTTGCATAATATTGCATTTGTTTTCACAGGAAAATCTCACTACACAGAAACTGCATCAGAGATTAAGGATATACACTCTCACACTTCAATTTTTTTCTTGGTCTGTGTTGCATCTTTAGGATTGTAGTTGCCAAGATTGCCATCGTAATTGGCAAAGTGGAAAATAATACAAGAAAAGCACATCTGATGGCCCAACAAAATGTTAAACATGACAAACAGGAAATGAGTTTGGTGATTTTTTTTGCACTTGAGATCTTTATTCAAATACTACATGACAGGCAGACACAAGCAGAATTATTACAAGTAAATACTTGCAGACTAAACTCTTTTCTTTTTTCTTATTTCAGTAGCTAAAATTTTGCAGGAAGTGAAATGAACTTAATTGTGTGAGTTGAAATGCTGTTTTTTCCTGCATATTGATTTATCTTATCACTAGTTACAGTAAGACCCAAGTTTGGCTGGATTGAGTAAAACTAATGACCCCCCTCTGAAAAGAATGCATTGTTTTGCTATACATGGGCAAATACATTCTTGGAGTTAAGATCTAGTTTTGAAATGTGTTATGACATTGTTGTCAAATCACACATTTTTATTAAGATTTACAAAACTTAATGAATGCATCAACATCAAAGAGGCACAGACACAAGACTTCATTTAGGAAAAGGAAACAAAACATAAAAAATAATAACTTTGTGTTTTTTAAGTTCCTGCACAAGGATTATCAAGATAGCAATTAGTGTCAGGAACAAGGGCACCAGTAGGGCATGGATCTAGTGACAAACAACAAGAAACTTCCAGAAGAGAGAGAGAAAGATTTGCAAATGAGAAGTGAGAGTAAGTAGGTATGACAGGGTGAGAAAACAGGATTGTCTAGAGGTTGGTAAACCATTTTTCATGCACTAGATAACTTGCATGGGCAACAGTCAGATACACAAGTAATAAAAATAGATGGAGAGAGCTAAAGAGTGCTGATCTGCTTGGAAATATGCACTGTTTCCTCAGGGTGCTAGATTTCAACTGACCCAGCTTGTGTCAGGAGTGCCTTTTTCACAGAAGATCAGAATAGCTTCAGCACATTGGAGTTCTAGGCTATTGCAAACATGAAACTGATATTGACTCTTGCATTTGTCAGGAAGTTTGGGTAATGACATAGAGCTTAGTTACATATTTGCAGTGTATGAAAGCCAACCATGAAGTCTTTAATCTTGGCTAGTTCTTTCCCTGTACTGACAAGAGCACATCCCAGCAAAGTCATAATGAAATTGCTATCATTGATTGTTTTACTGCCTGTTTCTTCATGTAAAATACAAGGATATATAGCAAACGTTATCTTGCTACATACCTTCTACAAAAACCTGCTTTATTTGTTGTGGATTCCTTTGTTTGGTGCAATGCTTGTTTTTTGTGCAAAAATGAGTAATAAGTATCCTGGAGTGAATCAATTAAGACAGCTATGTTATGCCAGAGTTGAGAAGGCTGTTATTGAAAACATAGGTGATGGGCCAGGAGAAGAAACTTTTAAATAAAGTCAATATTAGCTGCAGTCAAAAACCAAAAAAGGCAAAAAGACACTCCAAAAGCTCTATCCAAAAAATATTGTTGAGAAGTCACATTCACAAATCCTATTTCCTTAAATTTTAAGAAAGCTAGCTACTTGTGATTTTGTTTTTAAGCTTATCACAAAACTTAAACACAAAACATTGTTAAATGGCCACTTTACAGCATCAGAGTGCTCATGACATCTTACATGACTCTTGAGATGTCAATGGGAGTTGTTATCAACATAAGCAATCTACAACATGCCATTTACAAAAGCCTAAAAGGAAATGGTGTTGCAGAAAAACAATAAAAAAGATGGAATGTAACCATTACACTAAATATTGTGCTAAGCGTGTAAAATGATTTTTAAAAATGGTGAAAATATTCCTAAACGCCTAGGATTATAACAGATTATGATGTGGAAGAAACACACAAGTGCAAAAAATTACAAGTAGATGAACCCAAAACAAAAAGGAGAGATTATAAATCGTAGTCAAAAGATAAGACTAAGGTCAAAATACCACAAGGAAGGCAAAATTACCAATCATTAAAGGTCCAAAACAATAGGCAAAAATCATGGCAAGAAAAGCAAGAGAGAAGTTCAGAAACAAAAAAGGAAACGCAAATTAATTAAAATTATAATCATTATTTTTACAAGTGGGACTGTGACATCACAGGTCACGAGTTATTGTCATTGGTTTTATTTCAGCATGCAATATTGCGGTACTTGTGATTTATGATACAAAATGGTGGTGCTCAAGCAAAAAATGCTAATATGTCGAAACAAGAAAAATTCTAACTAAAAATATAAACTCAGATTCACAACAAAGGCTATTGACAATGTTTAGTCCTTAGAAACTTTCATCCATAATAAAGTGCTGCACATAGTGAAATACCAAAGAAGCTGAAAGAAACTGGAATCTTGTACAGTGTAAATAAGTCCAGAGAAAAAAAAATAAAAGTTAAACAAGAGGAAACAAAAAAAAAGCACTGTAATTATTTATTTGTTATGAACTTTGTAAGTGCAAATGTAGTATCTGTTGTGTACATTTCAACTATATACTATACTGGGGTATATGGAGTATACAGGAAGAGGTAGTACCTCAGATGTGGGAACTCGTGGTGCTCCCGGGAGCAGTTCGTTCGCTTTGGTCCTCACCTGTCACTCAGCTCTCACCTGTGGCTCCCCGCAGCTATTAGCATGCAACAGCGGCCATACCCTGGACAACGGCTTCCACTGGCCGGCTAAACCAGGTGAGGGTAGCCGATGGGCCCAAACCCTCGGTGAACTAGGTCTGCCTACCTACGCATGCGAAGTCTGGATGTCGGCAGAACCTGCGGAAGAGACCATTTAGGTCCAACGGAGGTGAAGGTGATTACAGCAATGCACCGTGGAGTGCATAGAGCAAGATGAAGCACGTAGAACATCTTGGTCATCCACTGCATCCGCACCCATCTCCAGTCGTCATGACTTAGGTCTTGCCACTGGATACAGGTGGTCCCGGACGAGAGAGTGAGGTCGACGCTGCGCAACTCTTCCTCACTATAAACAAAGATAGCCGCGCAAGTCATCAGTCATCAATCTCACATCATCTTTTTAAGCCCTGTGGCGACGGGTAAGGGACGAAGCAACAGGTGTGGTGCACTGGGAGTCGTAGCCGCAAGCCTGCACACAGGCGACTCAGGCCATAGGGTCGCTCTTCACTTACCGGAGCAGAAGTGGAGTTCGGCAGCCACCTGAGTGTCTAAGCAGCCCTATTCAGGACAGCACTGCTCACCTCCATGTATGAGGAAGGGGCTAGAAAGGTGCCCCAAACATTGCCTGCTCCTTTCCACCCTGGCCAGCTAGCCGCAGTCGGCGGGGACCCGACTACGCGGTCGAAATTTAAAAACAAAATCTATTTCACTAAAACTTGCCACATGGAACATCTGCACCCTGCTTGACAGTGATAACATAGACCGACCCTAACGACGCACGGCATTCATTGCCCACGAACTTGCCAGATACAACATAGACATCGCCGCTCTCAGTGAAACCAGACTCTTCGGTGAAGAAGAACATACAGAAAGGCTTGCTGGTTACTCATTCTACTGGAGCGGACATGACCCCGACTCAAGGCGAGAAGCAGGAGTTGGCTATGCTATTAAAACCTCTCTTGCAAGCAAACTCTCCAGTTCCCCGAAAAGGAATCAATGATCGCCTCATGAAGTTGAGACTCCCTCTCATCCATGGAACGAAGGCTTCCATCATTGTCAGCGCATATGCACCCACCATTACTAACCCAGAAGAGACCATAGACAAGTTTTACGAAGACCTGAACACCGTCATCTCCTCCACTCCTACTGCTGACAAACTTATCATTCTCGGAGACTTTAATGCACGTGTCGGAAGTGATAACACCCCCTGGGAAGGGGTGATGGGGAAGCATGGGGTTGGAAAGTGCAACAGCAACGGCTTGCTGCTCCTTCAGACCTGTGTTAAACATGGCCTTCTAATAACAAACACAGTCTTCAACCTCCCCACACGCAACAAGACATCCTGGATGCACCCCCGCTCAAAACACTGGCATCTAATTGATTACGTCATTGTTAGAAACAAGGACCGACAGGACGTGAAGGTGACTAAGGCTATGTGCGGAGCAGAATGCTGGACGGATCACCGCCTCATCGTCTCAAAGATGAAAATCCAAATCCAACCTATGAGAAGACCTCAAGCCACTAAAGCTCCGAAACGCCTTAACATCAGCAAGTTGAAGATCCCCGATGTCAGACAGACCTTTGTTGACACCATGGATGAACGCCTTGCTTCGATCACACTGGATAACCAGGACGCGGAGACGGCGTGGACCACACTTCGTGAGACGGTGTATAGCACAGCTGCTGAGCGCCTCGGACTCTCTACCAGGAACCAAAAGGACTGGTTTGATGAAAACAATGCAGCGATCCAACTGCTACTTCAGCAGAAACGCCGGGCATACAAGGCGCTACATGACGATCCAACGTCAACAGCAAAGAAAGTCGCACTGAGAATCATCCGCAGCAACGTCCAGCTGCAACTGCACCGGTTGCAAGACTCCTGGCTGAGTGCGAAAGCTGATGAGATTCAGGGCTTTGCAGACAGGAAAGACATGAAGAACTTCTACAGAAACCTGAGAGAAATATATGGCCCTACCACCTCAGGAGCTTCCCCTGTTCTCAGTGCAGACGGCTCTACACTCATCACAGACAAGGAAAAAATCTTAGAAAGATGGGCGGAACACTTTGCTAGTGTGTTGAATACACCTTCCGCCATCAACATTGAATCCATTGAAAGACTGCCCCAGGTTCCAGAGAACAAGGCACTGGACTCTGTTCCAATGTTGGAAGAGTTACAGACAGTCATTCGCCAGCTGTCCAGTGGTAAAGCACCTGGCTCCGATATGATTCCTGCCGAAATCTACAAAGAGGGTGGACCAGCGTTAAAGGATAAGCTGTTGTGTCTAATCCAGATCATCTGGCAGACCGAAATTGTACCACAGGACCTCAAAGACGCTTTCATTATCCACCTGTATAAATGCAAAGGAAACCACCAGGCCTGCGATAACCACCGCGGAATATCACTACTGTCCATCGTAGGCAAGATATTGGCCCGTGTCCTACTGCACCGCCTGAATGTACATCTTGAGCAAGGTCTCCTACCCGAGAGTCAGTGCGGTTTCCGCAAAGAACGCGTGACTATCGACATGGTGTTTGCTGCCAGGCAGCTCCAAGAGAAATGCCAGGAACAAAATACGGAACTATATTCTATATTTATTGACCTGGCCAAGGCTTTCGACACGGTCAGCAGAGATGGCCTGTGGAAAATCATGAAAAAGTACGAATGCCCTGACAAGTTCACTGCCATCATTCGACAGTTGCATGATGACATGCTCGCCCGAATCCAGGACAACGGTCAGTCATCTCAAGCATTCCCTGTCACAAACGGTGTGAAGCAGGGCTGTGTCCTGGCCCCACACTCTTCAGTATCATGTATTCTGCAATGCTGGCTGACGCGTTCAAGGATTCCATTATGGGCTTGTCAATCCGTTTCCGTACTGATGGATCGGTCTTTAACCTTAAGAGGCTTCAAGCGAAAACCAAGGTCAAATGTAACACCATCAACGAGCTTCTGTTCGCGGATGACTGCGCCCTCAACGCTGCCTCAGAAGCCGACATGCAGTACAGTGTTGATATCTTTGCCGAGGCCTGCAACAACTTTGGTCTCACAATCAACACAAAGAAAACTGAAGTGATGTATCAAACCAGCCCCAAGGAAGCCCTACGTGGAACCCACCATTACCATCAGCGGGCAGCGTCTAAACGTGGTGGACAAATTCACCTATTTGGGCAACACCCTTTCCAGAACTGTTGTCATGGACGACGAAATGAATGCCAGACTGGCAAAAGCAAATGTAACATTTGGCAGACTCCGCAGCACCATGTGGGACAGGAGAGGTATCAGACAAGAAACCAAGATCAAGGTGTATCGTGCAGCAGTCCTCTCTACATTGCTCTGTATGTGAAATGTATGTACTGTATGTGGATGTGAAACGTTGACAGTATACTAGCGTCACACCAAGAAATTAAATCACTTTCACATAACCTGCCTCAGAAAGCTTCTCGGCATCAAATGGCAAGACAAAGTACCTGACACGGAGGTTCTTGCCAGAGCGGACCTACCCAGCATCTTTACCACCTTGATGCAGTCTCAGCTCCGATGGGCAGGACACGTAGCCTGTATGGGTGACAATCGGCTTCCTAAAAATCTGTTCTTTGGTGAACTCACGCAAGGCAAGCGCTCCCAAGGAGGTCAACATAAGCGATATAAATAGACACACTCAAAGCAGCCCTGAAAGCCTTCAACATCAATCCTACTAATTGGGAACAGACAGCTCAGGACAAAACCAAATGGAGATCGGCTGTCAAGAAGGGGGTCAATCTTATGAAACCAGCAGGACCGCGGCAGCTGAACAACGCAGACAAGTCAGAAAAAACAGCATTAGACCATCGTCTGCCGCAACCATTTCCTGTCCTCATTGCCAGAGACTATTCCGAGCACGTATCGGACTAGTAAGCCATCTACGTACCCACCCAGACCCATCGAAACGAATATACTATACTAGCTGTGTAAGGCTGTGCTGTGAAAAGCCCGGGCTGCTAGAAACCAGGGATTCTGACACCTCAATCAATCAATCAATCGCTTCTGTATGGACATTGTAGTTCTAGTAAGAACAGTTCGCTGCTATGCTAACAACAAGCCATGGATTACAAATGACATCAAGGGCCTTTTGAACCAGAAGAAAAGGGCTTTTAAAGGCAGTGATCAGCATGAGCTCAAGCGAGTGCAGAAGGAACTCCGAGTCCAGCTCAGGGCGGCGAAGGAGCAGTACAGGAGAAAGCTGGAACAGAAGTTGCAGAATAACAGTATGAAGGAAGTGTGGGATGGCATGAAGATCATCACTGGCTGCAGCTCAAAGAAAGTGCCACCATCGAGAGAGATGTGAAGAGAGCAAACAAAATGAACAACTTCTTTAACAGGTTTGACCACCCTAACCCACTCTCACCTTGGAATACTGCACCCTCTACCTATCCTTCTGCTGATACCGGCATAGGAGAGACATCCCCACCCACAATTACAGCGGCCCAGGTGAGCAGAGAGCTGAGGAGATTTCAAACCAGCAAAGCAGCGGGTCCAGATGGAGTATCGCCACGACTGCTGAAGGCCTGTGCGCTGGAACTGGGGAGTCCTCTACAGTGCATCTTCAACCTGAGCCTGGAACAGGGGAGAGTCCCGGGGCTTTGGAAAACATCTTGCATCACCCCAGTCCCAAAGATATCACGTCCTAGTGAGCTGTATGACTTCCGGCCTGTCACCCTGACGTCACATGTGATGAAGACCATGGAGCGGCTGCTGCTTCACCACCTGAGGCCACAGGTCCGCCACACCCTCGACCCTCTGCAGTTCGCATACCAGGAGAAGGTGGGAACAGAGGATGCCATCATCTATATGCTACACCAATCCCTCTCCCACTTGGACAGAGGCAGTGGTGTTGTAAGAATTATGTTTTTGGACTTTTCTAGCGCCTTCAACACCATCCAGCCTCTGCTCCTTAGGGACAAGCTGACAGAGATGGGAGTAGATTCATACCTGGTGGTATTGATAGTGGACTATCTTACAGACAGACCTCAGTATGTGCGTCTCGGGAACTGCAGGTCTGACATTGTGGTCAGCAACACAGGAGCGCCACAGGGGACTGTACTTTCTCCGGTCCTGTTCAGCCTTTATACATCGGACTTCCAATACAACTCGGAGACCTGCCACGTGCAAAAGTTCACTGATGACACTACTATAATAGTATGCATCAGGAGTGGGCAGGAGGGAGGAGTATAGGAACCTAATCAAGGACTTTGTTAAATGGTGCGACTCAAACCACTTACACCTGAAGACCAGAAAAACCAAGGAGTTGGTGGTAGATTTTAGGAGGCCCAGGCCCCTCCTGGACCCTGTTATCATCAGAGGTGACTGTGTGCAGAGAGTACAGATCTATAAATACCTGGTAGTGCACCTGGATGATAAATTGGACTGGAATGCCAATACTGATGCTCTATGCAAGAGAGAACAGAGCCGACTATACTTCCTTAGAAGACTGGCATCCTTCAACATCTCAATAAGATGCTGCAGATGTTCTATCAGACAGTTGTGGCGAGCACCCTCTTTTACGCGGTGGTGTGCTTGGGAGGCAGCATAAAGAAGAAGGACGCCTCACGCCTGGACAAACTGGTGAGGAAGGCAGGCTCTATTGTAGGCACGGAGCTGAACAGTTTGACATCCGTGGCAGAGTGAAGGGTGCTGAGCAGGCTCCAGTCAATCATGGAGAATCCACTGCATCCACTGAACAGTATTATCTCCAGACAGAGGAGCTGCTTCAGCGACAGACTGCTGTCACCGTCCTGAGACCATTCCTCCCCCACACTATGCGACTCTTCAATTCCACCTGGGGGGTAAATGTAAACATTAACATTACAGAAAATTATTGTCTCTTTTACCTGCATTTTTATCACTCTTTAATATTGTTTTTTATCAGTATGCTGCTGCTGGAGTATCTTAATTTCCCCTTGGGATTAATAAAGTATCTATCTATCTATCTATCTATCTATCTATCTATCTATCTATCTATCTATCTATCTATCTATCTATCTATCTATCTATCTATCTATCTATCTATCTATCTATCTATCTATCTATCTGTTACCGGCTAAGTAAGGTTCTTTTTCCTCGACGGTTTCATTTTGCCAACATGCTCACCTCTGTTGTCTATCAGCATTTAAGTGAGTTTCTATCTCCTCTGAGGTTTAGTTTTGCCAGTTTTCGCCTCATTTGTGTATTAGCAGCTAAGCGAGTTTCTCTTTTGTCAGCAGTTTCACTTTGTTGACTGAGTAGATTTGTTTGAGCTTCATGCTGTACCCTCGCACTTACTTGTAAGACAGACAGACACACACACACTTCCACGTGTAGATGTTAATATATAAGATACTATATACACTATACTACTGAGCACAGAATTCAAATATGTTCAGATTGCAAAAAAATGTCTGGACTTGGAAAATCTGAGCCTGTTGTGTGACTTTGTTGAGATCTCCGCTGAAACTCCAGAGAAGATACTTATGAGAATATTGGGGTATTTTTTCTAAGGTGAAAAATCTGAGAACCATTAGGCAAAAGAACAAGTCTTCATTTTGTTTCTTTCTGATCTCTTTGTTGTCTAGGAAAAAACAAAAAGATATTAAGGAGATCTCTTTTTAGGTTTTCTCATTCATATGGGTAGAGAAAACAACAAAAAAGTCTACTATTTTGCTCTAGCTAAGCTCTTACATGCTCTGCTTCATTTACTTTGGCCACAAGCCACTGTTCGTTCATTAGCTCACTTTATGTTTTTTTTTTTTTCAAATGTACATCTTGAACAGTGACTCAGTGGGTGAGCAGGAGGTTCAGATCATGTTCTTATTTTTTCAATATATCAGTTCACTCACTCATTCACCCACCCGCTCACTGACTCACTCCATCACTCACTCACTCATCAACAAAACACTATTTCCTGTTAGGTTAAAAGCTGAAATTAGGCAGGATGGTACATCTAGAGCACTAAGTATCTAATAAGAAAGAAATTTCATTATATTAAAAGTTACAGTTAAACACCCCCCACAATAGACAAACTAAATACTCCAAAATCTCAAAAATGCCTTGATTGATTTGATTGAAATTTGGTGATGTTATAGGAAATAAAAATTAGCCAACGCATTTTTTTGTTTTAATTTGTCAATTTTAATTAATACTATGCTAACTTTCATGCACTGTGTTGTGCTGAGTGTGTGCTTTATGCAAATGAAGAACTCAGCAGAAGTGATTAATGAGCCAAACAAATAGCACCAGTTACCAATAGGGCAGAAAGAGGGCTGAAGATAGGGTGGTGTCCTAGACAGAAAACAAGAGACATGATCAAATTTTGAAATCGAAAGAGAAAGTTCAGCAAAGCTCGAAGAAGAATAATAAGAAGAAGGTACTTTTAGAGTGTACCAGCTCTCAACTTAATGAAGTACAGAACACTGTTAAATACTCGTTTATACTTTACAAGTCTGTGCTAGGTGCAAAGGCAGTGTGGAGAAAATGATATCAGACACAGAAGCACAGCACTGCACATGCATGTTCAGTGCACAGAATTTTTCTAACTACGTGGTGATGCAGACACGGCACCATGAATCCAAAGTAGTGAAACCTAACTGCTCATTAAAATACAAAAAAGGCATGCCAAAATATTTGAAGTGCATCTGTTCATCATATGGATCCCCCACTTATGAAACTATTACAGTATATATTATTCCTTGACCGCTTTTGATCAATTGGTCTGATACTCCACCTTCACCTTTTTTCCTCTTAGAGTCAGTAGTAGCAGGCATAACATTTCATTAATCAGTAGAGTTTCACTTCCTCTGCTGTGAAATTGTTTGGTTTGGCAAAAACGTGGTCACCTATTGACCGAATCGAATGGGAAGCAACTATGAATGTGTTTTTTTGTGCTTTGCAATGCAGTCTGTGTGTAGGCTTTATGTGATATAAACAAGCTCTTACAAGAACGATGAGTGGATGGCTGATGGACGTCTATGAATATTGAGTGCTGTGAAGCATTAACACATAAACAATGATCTGGGCAGGGTTGACTTATGGATTTTTGGGAGCCACAAGTGCATTACCAAATGGTGAAAGGGGCAATAACAATTGCACTGGTCTTTCAAAATGCTGCGCATGAAGGGGAGTGAGCAGCGTGATAACTACTACATGGCAGTTCAAAAGGGAACATACTGCAGCTTAGAGGGAACATAGCTGATTACCCATTTCAATTCAAAAGAATACACTTTCATGTAAAATCATGGTTTGCAATGACCATCATCAATAGCCAAGTCATTAGGAAAAACAGGAATTGATTAACTTAAAGACAATTGTAAAAGAATAAGCTGATCAAGTGACCTAATAATATTATTCTTACTTACTTATTAGATGACTGATGCCTTTATCCATGTCCACTTACAACATATGATATACAATTGGTTGCATTTATCTTGTTTTTCCAGTTGAATTGCAGGTAGGTGAAGTGACAGAATGTTAGTAGCAGAATTCCAACCCACAACCTCTGGGTTTGAAGTCCAATGTCCAAAGCCTTAACCACTGGACCACAAAGCTAGACAATAACATTAGACACTGGTTAAAGGAAAATGTACAAATACTAAGCACAGAAAAGCACTTAGTTACTTCTTATACACCCAGATAACCAATGACACTATTAGGGAGGCCCATTGTGAATTTCCCCATGGAATTAATAAAGTATCTATCTATCTATCTATCTATCTATCTATCTATCTATCTATCTATCTATCTATCTATCTATCTATCTATCTATCTATCTATCTATCTATCTATCATTGTCGTAGGAAATTTCCCAGGAGAAGCAAGTAAACACAGTTAGTGTAATATATATATATATATATATATATATATATATATATATATATATATATATATATATATATATATATATATATATATATATATATACTGTATTGCAAAGTTAACTTACTCACTCATTAACAAAATACTATTTCCTGTTTAGTTAAAAAGCTGAAATTTTTCAGGATGGTACATCTAGGGCAGTATATATTCGCTAAGAAATGAAATTTTGATATATCACTATTTAGGAGAAAAGCTCAAAATCTCAAAAATGGTTTGAATGATTTAAATGAAATTGACAATAATAGAAAAAAGAAAATTAGCCAACCCGTGAATGTTTATTGATAACAATACTGTAGCGAAGAGGGGATTTTAAAGCTCTGAATCCTTTTTTTATGGCTAAGCGCTGAGGCAGTAATTGCACAGAGAAATGGAACTTCTGCTTTCTGGAAATGAAGGCTACTACCAAAAGCTAAATGGAAGGATGAAAGTTCAGTGGAGCTCAAAACAAAATGTGGTTAAAAAGTTGTGTTCTTGGGTACACGCCTAATCTGTTGGCATCTTCTTACTCCTTATGATGTGGTATAAAATGCATATAAATTCGAAGAAAATTGGTTTGGGTTATTGTTGGTGTGGATTAATGTATAGGCTATCCTAGGCTGGATAAAAGTCCTGGGCCAATTTCTGATCCCAGTCCATTCCTGGTTACCTGTCACTAATGCCAATAAAGAGTAATGTTTACCAAAGTGGGCTTTGGTGTAAAATAGGCTGAGGTCTGTAGTGTAACAGGAAAGATTTTAAGCTTTTGAAAATAGGGACATACGGTATATTTTACAGACTGTGCTATTTGGTGTTGTGGATTGGCTGGCCAGACAGCAATAGGCCATGTGTAGACTGGGGGAAGTAATCTTGTTGCTCTTACTGTGTTGTTTACAATCGATTCTCGCTACTGATTCCTTTAATCTCTGTTGCTGATATCATATGTTTGGTGTAAAAGCCAGACTGGAGTTTCACAGTGCACTTGTCTAAGGCCCAAAATATGTTGTTGCATTTTTATGCTAAAAGTAATGTGGACATCAAGTGACATGCAGTGCTTTTAATTTCATGGTTGCTGTGGCACACTACCTGAAGGTAAGGTACATAGAAGTGGGGTGTTTTCATTGACAGGTAGGTTAGTTAATCCAATCCTTGGGGATGCGTTGTCACACCTGGAATCTCGATTGTGATTATAAACATACAGTGGTGTGAAAAACTATTTGCCCCCTTCCTGATTTCTTATTCTTTTGCATGTTTGTCACACAAAATGTTTCTGATCATCAAACACATTTAACCATTAGTCAAATATAACACAAGTAAACACAAAATGCAGTTTTTAAATGATGGTTTTTATTATTTAGGGAGAAAAAAAAATCCAAACCTACATGGCCCTGTGTGAAAAAGTAATTGCCCTCTGAACCTAATAACTGGTTGGGCCACCCTTAGCAGCAATAACTGCAATCAAGCGTTTGCGATAACTTGCAATGAGTCTTTTACAGCGCTCTGGAGGAATTTTGGCCCACTCATCTTTGCAGAATTATTATACGGGTGGCTGCCCCAAACCTTTATCTGTTTAGAACACTCTAGACGAGAACAGGCCATTCAGCCCAACAAAGCTCACCAGTCTTATCCACTTGTTTCCTCCAAGAAAACATCAAGTCGAGTTTTGAAAGTCCCTAATGTCTTACTGTCTACCACACTACTTGGTAGCTTATTCCAAGTGTCTATCGTTCTTTGTGTAAAGAAAAACTTCTCAATGTTTGTGTGAAATTGTTATAATTCAGCTTTATTTGAGGGTTTTCTAGCATGAACCGCCTTTTTAAGGTCATGCCATAGCATCACAATTGGATTCAGGTCAGGACTTTGACTAGGCCACTCCAAAGTCTTCATTTTGTTTTTCTTCAGCCATTCAGAGGTGGATTTGCTGGTGTGTTTTGGGTCATTGTCCTGTTGCAGCACCCAAGATCGCTTCAGCTTGAGTTGACGAACAGATGGCCGGACATTCTCCTTCAGGATTTTTTGGTAGACAGTAGAATTCATGGTTCCATCTATCACAGCAAGCCTTCCAGGTCCTGAAGCAGCAAAACAACCCCAGACCATCACACTACCACCACCATATTTTACTGTTGGTATGATGTTCTTTTTCTGAAATGCTGTGTTCCTTTTACGCCAGATGTAACGGGACATTTGCCTTCCAAAAAGTTCAACTTTTGTCTCATCAGTCTACAAGGTATTTTCCCAAAAGTCTTGGCAATCATTGAGATGTTTCTTAGCAAAGTTGAGACGAGCCCTAATGTTCTTTTTTCTTAACAGTGGTTTGCGTCTTGGAAATCTGCCATGCAGGCTGTTTTTGCCCAGTCTTTTTCTTATGGTGGAGTCGTGAACACTGACCTTAATTATGGCAAGTGAGGCCTGCAGTTCTTTAGACGTTGTCCTGGGGTCTTTTGTGACCTCTCAGATGAATCGTCTCTGCACTCTTGGGGTAATTTTGGTCGGCCGGCCACTCCTGGGAAGGTTCACCATTGTTCCATGTTTTTGCCATTTGTGGATAATGGCTCTCACTGTGGTTCGCTGGAGTCCCAAAGCTTTAGAAATGGCTTTATAACCTTTACCAGACTGATAGATCTCAATTACTTCTGTTCTCATTTGTTCCTGAATTTCTTTGGATCTTGGCATGATGTCTAGCTTTTGAGGTGCTTTTGGTCTACTTCTCTGTGTCAGGCAGCTCCTATTTAAGTGATTTCTTGATTGAAACAGGTGTGGCAGTAATCAGGCCTGGGGGTGGCTACGGAAATTGAACTCAGGTGTGATACACCACAGTTAGGTTATTTTTTAACAAAGGGGCAATTACTTTTTCACACAGGGCCATGTAGGTTTGGATTTTTTTTTCTTCCTAAATAATAAAAACCATCATTTAAAAACTGCATTTTGTGTTTACTTGTGTTATATTTGACTAATGGTTAAATGTGTTTGATGATCAGAAACATTTTGTGTGACAAACATGCAAAAGAATAAGAAATCAGGAAGGGGGCAAATAGTTTTTCACGCCACTGTATACTTTGAAGAAGTGGTGGGGAATCTTATGCCCCCGGTGATGAAATACATGTAGTATTTCAAGGAACTGGGGTGTCCACTTGAAGGCCAGACCACTACACTCTGGTTTGCAAAGCAGAAACAGCTGAGTGCTGGTACAGTGTACCAACCCATTTCAAACCATGGATATAACACAAGCCAGGAGAGATGACATGCCTCAATAAGTTTAAATACTCAGTAAAAATGTACCCCATGCACAGAACATGCAGGAGGTGAACATTGTAAATTGTTCACCATATTATTTCTTTTTGCTTCTTCTTCTCTGTACAATGCTTAAAAGTTTCTATTTAATGCATGTGCCATGTAAATGTAAACATCAATGCTGTATGTAATAATAAGTTATACCACGATTTAGTGTATATTACTTTTGATCTAAACTCTCCAAAACTTTGTGCGGTACAAGATTGCAGATCAAAGCATTACATTCAAATCTGAATGAAACTACTATTTTTACTAGATGTGCTGCACGAGAAATTATATTTATACACAGAATTCCCATTATTCCAGCTAATTACCTCTTTGTATTCAAAATAATAATTTCCTGTAAAATTGTGTTTTCCAATGACAATTGACAAAGATGAAGGTGAGTCACTAGGAAAAGCAAGAACTGATTTACGGCACAAATGTTTTACTCATGGACAATTTTATGCAGCATTTTGAAGAGTAAGGAGCTCCAATGAACTAATAATATTAGCCACTGTTAAAAAAAATATGTTCACAGAAATATATTTTGGTACATAGTACCTCTAATGCAACCAATTAAATGATGGCACTATAACTGAGGCTCAATGTCTTAGTAAAACTTCCTGCTCAAAGGCCAGGAACACAGCTAGTGTAGATATAAATACTACTGAAGATAACAGAAATAAATTCCTGTAGTAGAGTATTCACAAACCATATTAATTAAGCATAAGCTTTTAACGCACATCTAATGCTTTAATACCTGCCATAGAGAGCTATGAAAGTGCATTTGTCTATTTGGTTAAATAAAATCTAGAAATCTAGATATAATTATTCAAATTAAAAGATGCATTAGTGAACTAATTACTGTACTTGGTGACTCTGTGAGATAACAAGTTTATCAGTAGTACAGTGACAGATTCTTTCAACATTTTAGAACATGAAATCATAATGTTGATGGCAGTGTTTACATTTGTACTACTGTATGTAAAGCAATTTTTGGCAAATTCAATTACACCTCACTAAGTTTCTTGTTATTATCATTGTGGTTTTTAAGTAAAACCTTTTAAAGCTCATGCCATTTCTCTCAAATAAATCTTTTGACAAAGTGATTCAATACAATATGTTTACAAAAATGATTTGTTCAAAAACATGTGTGTTTTTAGTTTACTTGCTGACAATTAATGAGTAGTCAATTATTCATTTTTAAAAATTCATTAAAAATGTTAATTCAATTTGCAGTTTTAAATAATTGAAAAGACAAATTTGGGCCATAACTGACTGTTTGAGGCATTGGGCTAAAAGTTGGGGAAGTCGGGAGAGGAGTGAGGGTGAAAGAGAAAGTGAAAAGATTGGAGATGATAAAAGGTTGGCTTTGGTAATGTTGTATGCTTTTTAGTTAATAAGCACAACATTTTGACACTTTTGTTACCCCCCTAACATCACCCCCTTCTGTTTACACCTCATTTTCAGTTAGAGAATTTGCAGGGTGCCACAGCCTATTCTGTCGGCAGGTCTCATGCGCTAGTATTATTTACAGAGGGCAGATACAATATAACACAAAATTAAACAAAATTAAAGTGATCTTTTCTGTTAACTGTTAACCAAGATACTGGCCAAGGTCAAACTTGACCTCATGTAACATCCTTTCCTATTTTATGTAACAGTAATTTTCAACTTGCAGGGAAATCATGGGGGTTGGTGGCAGGATTAGCAGTACAGCCACAATAAAAAAAACTTCATGCAGTTCTGAGATGACAAACAGGACTCCTTTCCTCTCTCCGTGGGAGTAGCTCTGCTGCAGTTACCCATAGGAAGGCTGCTCACATTATGAAGGGGATGGTGGAAAGCCCTCGGGAGCCTCATCCCCAGAAGAATCAAAACTGTCAGAGAGCCAATGGGGTCAGGCCAGTTGGGGATCAGAACTGGTGTGGTACTGATACCCACTGCACGGCAGCACTCAAGTCCCAATTTGAGGCAGTCCATCCGGATAGGCACGTAGAACATCTTGTCTCTCCTGCATGATGATCATCTTCCTCAGCTGTCAGATGGGCTTTGTAATCTCTGCATTTTAGTGGCAGCACTCTCTGAGGTGCGCAGACCTAGGACTGACCAGATCTCTTTAGGTGGATATACCTTTTATTGGTCTGCTCGCTCTGATGGCTGTCATACTGTGTGAGTAGCTGTTGCTATGGCGGATCAGCTCCTTTCTGTGGTGTCCGATGTCACTCTTTTCAATGAGCGTATCATGAGTCTCAGATTAAGGCACTCTCTGGGTGCCTTTTCTGCTGTCTCAGTGTATGCTCCAACCACAGTGAGTGTTGTCTCAGTGAGGGAGACATTCTATTCGCAACTTCTCTTCTTCTTCTTCTCTTCTGTGTTTATATGCTTCCCCTTGGCCATTTTATTCGTAGATATGGGCTGGGTTATCATTTTTATACAGATGACACTCAACTCTATTTCAATGTCAAAAGTGCAACTTCATCAGAGTTTTCTCAGCTCACAACTTGCCTTAGTGAAATTAAAACCTGGATGGAGCAGAACTCTTTCAAATTAAATTGCAAGAAATCTGAACTCCTGCAAATTGGCACTAAAGCGCTACTTAAGAAAATGAGCTCCTTTTCAGTCACTCTTGATAGCGATCTCATCAGACCTTCTTCTAATGCAAGGAATCTTTATGTCATTTTTGATTCCTCCCTTTCTTATTCCACCCGCATAAACCACATTAAGAAACTTTCTTACTTCCACCTCCGTAACATATCCCGTGTTCGCTCATTCCTCTCCTTTTCTAATGCTGAGAAACTTGTCCATGCTTTTATCACATCCCACATTGATTATTGTAACTCGCTGCTGGCAGGTGCCCCTTCTAATCTTATATCACAGCTCCAGTTGATTCAAAACTCTGCTGCAAGAGCCCTTACATGAACCAGCAACAGTGAGCACATCATACCCATCCTGCTTCGCCTTCACTGGCTCCCTGTGTCTTGCAGGATTGAAAATAAAATTCTATTAATAACCTAAAAAGCTTTAAATGGCCTTGCACCGGGCTACATCAGTGACCTTCTAAATCACTATGACTCCTGTTCGCCTACTAAGATCCTCTGATTCTGATAATCTTGTTGTGCCTCACACTAACCTGCACTCTATGGGTGACAGGGCCTTCAGCTCCATAACACCCAGACTTTGGAATGACATCCCGAAATTAATTAGATCAGCTGACTTCATTCATTCTTTTAAAAAACAACGTAAAACTCATCTATTTAGGAAGGCTTTTATCTTAACTTAACATTCTGCCCTTTCTTTCAGTTTACATCTCTGTCTAGGTGCTCGGGATAATTTGTGTGTCTGTTATATCACAAATTAGGTTATTTGTTAGGTTTTTCTATTAGTATTGAATTTAGTATTTTACTCTGGTTTATTGTCCTTTATTCTATTTAATGCTTTGTTATCTGTTTCATTGTTCTATTCAGGAAAACATTTGTATCCAATGTTACATATACCCACCTGTTTTTTTTGTCTAAGACTTTGTGAAGGCCTTGAGCATGGGAAAGGCACTATATCAATACAATGTATTATTATTATTATTATTATTATTATTAACTTCGCTCACTGGTTGATGGGTGCCTGTGAGGTGACACTCCTCTGGTGATGAGTGACTTCAATGTGACCACTGGCACTGATAGAACTGGTTATGAGAATTGTCTTAGTCCCCATGGGCTTGGCAACCAATACTGGTGGTGCGGTGAAGGAGATTGATCACATCCTTGTGGGCAGACTCAAGAGTATCTTAAAAAAACTGCAGGGTCTATAGAAGTGTCTAGTTTGTGAATTCTGAGCACAGACTTGTTGCTACTCTGAAGATCCAGCTTAGGTGCTGTAGGCTACCACCTACTAGGAAAATGAGGCTAGACCTGGCCAGACTCCAAGATCAGGCTGTTTCTAACAAGTTTGCATGCATGTTTGTGTGAGGTACGTGCGGACTTGTGTGTGACTGCTTATCTTAATGTGATGTGGGAGACCTTCTGTGACAAGACCCTGAAGGTTGCTAAGGGTTGTGCTGGTCATCACAGAAGGAAGTGTTTCTCGCAGTGCACTCTGGATATCATCAAGAGTAGTTGCAGCACACAGCTTGATGGCAACTCTGGTCTGCACAAGTAACTGAAAAGGACAGCCTCGAGGGCTCTGAGGAATCCATGAGCAAGTGACACTCCATCCACACCATGGTCTAGTGACCCATCATATCATGATTACAGAAAAATCAAAGCATTACACACATCTGAATCTGTTTCTCGGAGAGTCACAGTCAGGGCAGGTAATGCAATGGTACTTACAGATGACACTGCAGTTGTGACCAGCTCACCTGGCTACTTTGAGAAGCTGCTTAAAGCTAATCCTCTGGCTAGGATATTGGATATCTCAAGTTCCACGGATCTTGAGGCTGATCCTCCAATTAGGTGTAAACCACCCAATGTCACTGAGATTGCACAAGTGGTGAACCAGGTGAAGGTAGGGAAGGCAGAAGGGATCTGTCGTATCTGGGGTGAACTTCCCTAGGCTAGTGGTAAGGCTGTCCTCCTGTGAGGGAGCATCAGTTATGGCACTATGGCCATGTGGCGAGATTCCTGAAGGGTGATCTGGCTTGTAGGATCCTCATTGTTGCAGGCCAAGGGGATGCCCACATAACACCTGGCAGGGGCAGACAGATGGTCATTTCCCAGATGATGGAACTGGACCTCATGTGTGCCTTGGGGATTGCCTACCAGGATCCTGAGCTATTTTGTTGTGTGGTGGGTGCAGCAACGAGTTGTAACAGTGCATTCTCTCCAATCTGACCTGACCTATAATTTTCAAAACCAGGATTCCTTTAAAATTCCATTTCTGAGGTCTGATACCTTCTCTGGCCTGAGATGTGGCCACTTCTCTAATTGAAGAATGTATACACCCAGTTAAAATGATCATGGAATGGTTGACATATTAATAATTTAATATTGTCATGATACACAGGCTGTATTTTCAGGATGCTGAGTTTTTATTTTTATTAGTAGCTGCCACTCCTGTCAAGTCAGGATTTTGCAGCAGCACAGCTTCTGCTCTTGACAAACCCATTTAAACAGCCTTGTTTTCCTTTAGGGCAGTGAATCATAATGATTATTTCTTTCTTCTAAGCCCAAAACAAATAGTCAAAGAGCTAATCATAGGCATGGTTAAAAGATGTTTTTTTTTTATGTCGCGTTGATCTTGAATTAGGGAATTTGTTTTGAAAAAAGTCAGTTTCGTAATGTATGCTGTACTTATGTTTAATGCAGTCTGCAGTAAACGACTCTAAACATTTTGTCCATGATGTTTTTAGTTTATTCTCAATTGAGCTGTACGTTAAAGTACACAAGTAAAGTTTTAATAAACTATTGTTTGTTGTTTTGGAAGATGGACATCTTTTATACTTGATCCATACATCTGCATTTTCATTCCTACTTGTTTCTGTTCAGACCAGTAAGTTGCTAAGTCTCAGCAAGGAGGGAAAGGTGGGCCTTTATTTATCTGCTGACTGCATTTTTATACCTAGAACTCTTTTAATTAAACAATGTTGGGAAGAGAAATTCTTTGAAGCACCATGATCATGCAATCTTTTGTGCCAGCTTATGCTTGGGTATGTAATTTATGTTAGGCACATTTTACTCCTTTGAACCTCATGCCCTTTTCATGCTACCTTTGCCCGAAATGATCTCACTTTTCTTATTGATGTTTTAAATTCTACTGTTCTTGAAGAACAAAAAAAAAAAAATTCAGAGAGATTCATACTTACTGGAAAGCTCATGCTGCAAAACAGCTCTTAATTGTCTAAAGTGACATAATTCAGGTCCTTGATGCTTACTATAAAATGTAATCATGAAAGGTGTTTCCATACTGTACATCTCAATAAAATCAACAAACACATTCTTGTTACATTCTAAAATGTGGAAAGTAATTTTTTCTGTTTCTGATCTGAAATCAGCTATTAGAATTATTATTTTTAAGCCATGGGCATCAATGATCACTTCTTTAAAAATCCAGATAGAGGTAAATTTCAACCACCATCTTGATGTCATAAATGAATATCAATTCCATAAATAAATTCTTGACCATTTTTTATACTGTCATCTCTCACTTGTGATTGAATGTTGGGCAGTTCCTCCACAAACATTTAGACTAACAAAATTAAATTCAGTTTCCTTTGACTTAAAACATGGACAGATTCACGAGTTCTAGAAACGGAACAAGTGCAACTTGACCTTACCTTTTTCCTTGTCTGATTTTTATTTTACAGAAGAAAAGGCTAAAACCCACCCTGAACAGAATGCCCAACCAGATCAGGATTAGGAGTCATGAATCCATCCAAAATAGATTTGGGCCTCCATAATGAAACACAAAGGCAGGCCTGAACCTTCACGGGCCTATCCAGAATAGGCTCAACCCAAGGTAACTTGACCTCCCTTGTTATGATTTGAGTTTCTTTTTTAATTGCGTCTGCCTTCCCTGAAGCTAGAAGAACCATTTTGTGTCTGGATTAGAACCTTCATTGAAAAGTTTTATTTCACAGTATTTAGTTTTGTCCACAAATGCCACAATGTTGCAGGCTTTGTGTCAGTCATTTTCATGACATTGTATCCAAGGATGCAGTGGGACAATGCAGTGATGTCATCATTGGTACATCGGTATAAAGTTTACCCCAAGACAGTCACCAGGATCTGAGATTTTCACCAAATTTATCATTTTACTTTCCTTAAATTTCTGTTTACTGATTATTTGAAACAAATCTCAGCCTTTTGACTTTTCGGGTTATGAATTGGTTCTGATTTATCTCTATTAAAACTTAGTTTTGAACATTGCTTTGTCTTTTGACTCTATTTATTCCTTTGTTCTTCATTCTTAAACATTTTGTAGTGATTGGCCTTTTTGCAGACAATACAACCTTACACCACAGGCAGACTATGGCCTAACCAAACCCAAAATGGCTTTTAAGGTTGAAAATATTCTTTAAAATTTCAAAATACAGTGGAACCTCGATTCACGACCATAATTCGTTCCAAAACTCTGGTCATAATCCGAGTTGGTCGTGAACCGAAGCAATTTCCCCCAATTTGATTGTATGTAAATACAATTAATCCATTCCAGACCGTACGAACTGTATGTAAATATATATGTAAATATATGTAAAGATTAAGCACAAATATAGTTAATTACACCATAGAATGCACAGTGTAATAGTAAACTAATGTAAAAACATTGAATAACACTGACACAAAACACCCAGGCTCCCTGCTCAGCTACACAAGCAGGCTCGCTCGCACTCTCTCTCTCTCTCTGTATCACCCCCACACACAAACCCCATCCACCTACCCCCGACCAACGTCCGCAGCACGCGCTCGTTCGTTCACTCTCTCTCTGAACAGAGGGGAACATTAGAACAAATCCAAAATTTATTTAAAAACCAACCACAAGCAACCAAAAAAGTAACACGATCATGCTATTTAGCCTTACAGCCCGATCGCTGTAAACACATTTTTTAAAATGAGTTTTAAGCACAGTGGAAAAAAAGGAACATTTGAAAAAAGAGAAAAGTAATATTACAACAATTCACGCTACGAACTGAAAAATAAACTTTTGAAAAATCCGTAATACAAAAACCACCAAGAAAACTAACCTTGCATGAGTCGAGTTCTGGCATGAAATGAGGAGGAAGAGTCTAGCTCCACAATGGAGGGATGCTTTCTTTCAGGTGTTTTCTCTCTTGTGATTTCTTGGGTTTCTGGTGTTTTTAGCTGTTTAGCTAATGGGAGCGAAAGCCTCATGCAGCAATTCCAAAAACAAAGTCCTTGTGACCCAACCCTTCGTGTTTGCCCTCCACATTACTGGCAGTCTGGCTTTGTTTACATTGTGCTGCTTGAAAGCACGAGGGTTCTCAAATTGATAAATGAGTAAACTGGTAAACAGTTTTTCCACCTCTTCCAGCACTTGAAGCCTCTACCTAGTTAACACTGTAACTCCTTTTGCAATATCAGCTGCTTTAATAGATTCTTTCTGCTTTAGAATAGTCGAAATCGTAGATTTTGACTTCTTGTACTCGGCGGCAAGATCAGTAACACGAACGCCACGCTCAAACTTTTCAATAATTTCTTTCTTCACTTCAATTTCAATTTTCTTCAAAACTTTCTTCTCACCACTCTTCACTTGCTTAGAAGCCATAGTTAACTGCAAAAGCACACAAAATACTGTAGAGCACAAAGAGAGCACAGGTAAACCATGCACGTCTGACTGAGAACATTGAACAGTGAGCGGCTCTGCTTAAATGAACCAGCCAGGCAGGCACGCTCTCTTTCTCTCTCAGCTGTACACCCCCTCACAGAATGCAGGCAGTATGTGCACACAAACCATTCCCCAACCCCACCCCCCGGCGCAGGCAGGCAGACAGGCAGGCAAACACGTGCAGCAATCTCCCTCTCCCCCTCCCCAGCAGGCACATGGCTCGCTCGCTCTCTCTCTCTCTCTTTCAGCAGCAGGCAGGCAGTTTGACCGAGAACAATGTAACACGTGCAGAAATCATCGGCGCGCACATTCCGAAAGGGAAACTGGCTTGTTCGTATACCGAGTGTGTGGTCGTGAACTGAGGCAAAAGTTTGGCGAACTTTTTGGTTGTGAACCGAGTTGTACGTAAACCAAGACGTTCGTGAACCGAGGTTCCACTGTATCCCAATATATCTCTGAAAGGAGAAAACCAGACACTCTGAATTGAACAATCTCTATAAATGAAAATATGTATTAAAAAAAATAGAAACTATAACAAAAATGATCCATAGCAAATAACTGAGTTTCCTAAAAGACAGTCGAAAACACACAAGTCCCTATCTGGTAGAAGAATGCAAAGGCAGAGGCAGTAATAATCACAAAAACAGAAAAATTTGAAAAAAAGCAATAAATACAAAACTCCTACAAACTCAAACTCCCTCAATGAACTGTTATTGAGATCTCTTCCCTGGTTCAATAAATAGTCTTAACAGTGTTGATGTTAGGGTTGCCTTGCCTCTTGGTGTACTGCCCTCAAAGCATAAGGGACAAAAGAGAATATATATTACATATAGATACTAATTTAAACATAACAATATTTCAAAAAAATATAGACACACCTCAAACATTTCTTTAGAATAAACAAAAATGGCAGAAAAAGAACATAAACTTAAGCCAAGGAAAAACTCCCATCTATAACATAACATTCCATAGCAAGTCACAGTTAGATGTATATTTGACATTTTCGTAGTAGAAGACAATTAAAATAGGCCATTCAAACTAACCAGCCCACCAGGAAAGGTGTGAAAATACAAACTCTACATAGAAATCGACTGAGCCAGAATGCAAACCAAGGTCCCTGGAGCTGTGTGGTAGCATTATTAACCACTTCATCCCGATGCCACCGACATGCAGTTTATGCAAAAAAATGATTTCAGAATTTTTAAATTGATCTTTTTTATATTGCTGCAAAATATTATTGCTACTTTTACAAAGTTTGCCAGATCATATTCTAGTAATATGGAGGAGCAATTTCCAAAAATGATGCATTTTAATCATTTTTAATAGGATGCTAGATAATAATTCTTGAAATATTATACGCCACTATTGTAAAGTTATTTTTTTATTTAAAATTTAACTGTAAAATAGAACTGTGTTTTCAACATCCATAGGACAATAACAGAAGCAGGGAAAGTCCTTGGCCATTATGCATTAACAAAAATGCATTCAAGCACAGTAGCATGTGCAGTCTATTAAGTAAGTCAGACACAAATGTAATATTACAATTTTAAGTTCAAGAGAATTGAGATCCATCTCAAAGAGTTGTCTTAGATCCCTCAGGTGTCATCGATTAATTTGGTCAAATGTTTGAGATTCTAGGGAGTTCCATGCTGCTCAGTATCATTATATGGAAATTGTAGTCTGCAGTCCTGTAACCTGCACCCAGAACTCTAGAGCAGACAACGAGACAGCTTAACACTGCTCAATATACAAGCATACATCCAGCTATTAACTGAACACACTGAATACATATTTTAAGGTTACAGGGAGTTTTGAGCAAAATTTGTTTTATATAGTGCATATCTATTGTCAACATTTCCTCAAGGGACTTTTATTATTACAGACTTTTAGAACTACTTATAGATTGTGACTGATAAAAGGTCACAACGTGAGTCAGAGGTGGCAATTCAGCCGGAAGCCTGCAATTTTTGATACTGTTTGCTGCATTTTATGTTCTGCTGTTGATTTGCATTGTAAGCTGTAATGAGTATTTTTATTTATTTTGTAATTTTGCAGCCATTTTTCACAGCATTGTATATTCAATAAAGTAAAACCGTGCATGAATAAAAATTCTCTCTTACTTGTGGTATTTTGCAAGTAAAATTTCATCAGAAACTAAATCCTCACTGGGTGTTCTTTATTAAGTTACAATTCTTAACTTGTTTTAATTCTCTTTTTAGATTCAATTGCAGCAAGTCTGCTTTAAACTATGTGCAGCCATGACTTTCAACTTATTACATTATCCCACTTTTAAAAACACATCTATTTCAAATTATGATTAGAAGCAGCAGGATTCTGTACTTACATAATCAGCCACAAGGCATGAACCAGTCCGGTAAGAAATGCCAGTAATGGGATATGCAAACCCATACCCACATCTCCACCATCTTTAAAAATAATTAATAAACTCAATTAATAAATTCATCTTTGGGATTTGAGATAATATTAGTGGCCACAAAAACATGAAAAGAACAACCAAACATCATGCAAAGAAGTGACCACGCTAGGGTTCATATTCAGGTCCCAGGAGTTGAGAAAGACAATAGCACTAACTATTGCATGACTGTGCCTCAAACTTTAATGTAGTGTGATATGGAATATATTATACTGTATATTCATGATAGAAAGGTGAACAGATTAGCATAACAATTTGGCAGAGAACACTGGGATGAGAAAAATTCAGAAATTAAAAAGAAATACTGTATATGATTTAATTGATGATCCAAGTCAAAAAAATACTGAGTAAGAAATTAGTAAATCAGAGGTACACCAAAAGTGGGCTAGATATCCAAGATAGTACCGGAAAGCAGGTTGAAGTGGTATGGTCTTGTGATGAGGAGAGACTGAACACATGGTGTCATGTGCATGTGCACAGGAGACAGCTTGAGGGCTCTAGTGATAGTAGTTACTTGCCGAACTAGGGCTGTTCTACTGCCTTCTCTCTTGCTCTGTCTGCAGAATGAAAAATTGATGACCATTCCACCATAGACGTAATTTCGTTTATCTATCCTCCTGGACCCACCTTTTCTTGCCTGGAACCCTTATGACTGGAAGTTCATTTAATGTCCGTTCAAAATGACTCAACGTGCCTCATTTTGAGTCAGTTCAATCCTGAGCTCCCGTTTAAAAGGACATTAACCGCAGCTATATGGGGTCACCAGGAAGGTGCTCAAACATTTTGACATTATTTTGTCTCCTCTTTCAATGGATAAAAGAGGGAATGGAAGTAAAGGGGAGGGGGAGTGGTGGAGGGGGACCAAAGCAGAGGTGGATGGATAAAATAAAAGAAGATCTGAACTAAAACAGTTTGACTGAGGATGAGATGCAGGACAGAGCAGTATGGAGAATGTTGCACAAGCACATCGACCCCATATAGAAGTTGAAATAGGTGAAGAGGGAAAAGAAGAAGCAACAAACTTCAACAGAACTATAATTAAAATTTTTGTTTGTTGGGAGCAGTGGCCTAATCAACAAAAATATGTATTTTTAGTTATTATTCTAGATTGAACAAAGCTTTTATCAGCAGTTGAACAGTTTTTTAGGTAAACAATTATAGTGAACAATGCATCTGAAATTACACAGTTTGTTTGTGTGGGGTGCAGCCACCGCAGTTAGCACTTGTTCCTCACAGCTCCAGATTTTCAGGTTTAAATCCTAGTCTGATTATTATTTGGGTGGAGCTTGCACATGTTCTCCATGTCTTTTTCTGTACAATGTCCATGTGACAATGCTATCACTACTACTACTAATCCTACTACTACTTCAGCTACATCTACTACATTGCAGATTTTACACCGACAGCCCAAAGACATGTAGTTAGGTTGTCTATCAACTGCTGTCTTTTCAGGTGTGAGTGATAGTAACCTGCAATGGACAGGCTCTCCTTACTGAGGTGATTTCATTTTTCCATCCATTGTTCCCAGTATAATATAGGCTATAGTTACATTTAACTGGTATAAGCTGGCTTGGAAAAAGATTTGATGGATGGGATGTACTAGCCACTAGCTTGTGATACTATATGTCAACAGTATTGTCATGGCTTTAGAAGTCCTTCAGTCAGTAGGTGGAAATAAGCACCCCAGATGAAAGCCTGCTGGGTTTCACACTGAAAACCTCAGGGCAAGCATGTTGGGGAAATTCAGCCTCTGAGGCAATGACAGGTGCGAGGGAGTAAATGGAAAGTGTCTGTCTTTGTTGTGTGGCTTTTTTATGTGGGAACCCAGTCACTTTTATTTCTATTGGAACGCTTTGTGTCATTCGCTCCAAGCTTGTGTGCATCTTTTGGATGCAGAGAAAGCTTAGATAATTAATATTCAATAAATTACCTCAAAAAGACTGATCCATTTTTTTAAAATTGTTAGTTTTTAATAAAACTAGATTGACTATAATTGTTTAAATATGAAACTTGAAAATTAGTTTGCCTTTGCCTGTTAAATAAAGGTGTGTTTATGTGACAATCCATCCATTATCCAACCCATTATATCCTAACTACAGGGTCACGGGGATCTGCTGGAGCCAATCCCAGCCAACACAGGGCTCAAGTCATGAAACAAACCCCGGGCAGGGCGCCAGCCCACCGCAGTGTTTATGTGACCATTTAAGTTAAATACTTTTTTTTTTTTTTTTATGAAATAATTTGCAGTTGCATTCTCTACGTTCCAGCACCTTTGAGACTACAGGCATGTGCACAAGTTAGAGATAAGGCTGCGGGCGTGTACCAGTGAGGGACCACCGAATGTGAAAAAGATAATTACTGCATGTTGTCACACATGTACGATTAGGAGGCAGTCAAAGAGCGTCACGTGGTACTTACCTAAACTCTCTTTTGCCAACAGAAAACAAGAAGAGAAATAATCCCGCAACTTCCGGGTTTCAAAATGGCCGTGATAACGCCACTTCCGGCCAACATTGATGACGTCACTTCCGGCTCCTCAAAATGACGTCGTTTCCGGTTCCTGTTGCCACGTCACCATTTTGACAACCATTTCCTGTCACCTGTTTTCTGTTCTATATAACCACCATTTTGTTACAATAAAGTTCTTCATTGTGCTTTCAAGACTTTGAATCATCGCATTTTTTTCATTATTGTCTGTACGACAATATACGGGGACAGTTCCCAAACCTTTATTTTGGTATTTGTGACTTTTTTTCGACCACAATGTACATGCTATATCAAGCACTTTGAGTAGTGAGAAAAGCACTATATAAATGTAAACAATTATTATTATTATTAAATAACTTTGTCAATACTAGGCTATACTTGACTTTAAAGAGTCTTTGCATTTTACTCATACCATTCACACAAGAACAAAAGTGTTTAGTTCCAGTCTACAGGTATTTTCATGCATTTATTCTGCATGCATCTGCAAGTCATTTAGTATTTAAATAAAGATCTCTGGTAAAAGAAACATCGTCAGAAGTGTACAAATCCTCAAGGTAACAGGGGTAGTTTGGCAGTGGAAACTTTATAAATTCTGAGTTTTCTGTGGAGAAAACACAGTAATGTGTACAATGGTGCATTTTAGTGTGTCTTTGAGTAGAGAATATGCAGCATGTCACATTTTAAAAATCCATACTGCACTCTTCTGAGGTGATATGAAAGAAAAGCACAAAGAGAATTGATTTTACTGGTGTGGTACAGATGAAAAGCTTTACGCACCTGCAGAAAAGAACACAGGTAAAGAAGGACATGTGAATGGGGCTTTAAGGAGGAGCAATCCATTTTTCTTTCCAAAAAAAGCCTTTAAAACACAAAAAATCTTCAAGTGAGTTTTGTATGCTTCAATCGCAAAATCATCTGTAAAATGAATTCTGCTGTCAGTTTTGTGAATAAGTATGTGCATTAAAACTTGTCTATTTCGCTCATCACTTCTATTGAGTAAATAGGTTCACACTTTTGTGAACCTACTGTCAATCAGAAATATCTGGTAATCATTTTGGAAGAATCTGAACAACATACAGCATAACACAGGACAATTTATCAAACCTTCTGTTCTATCTATTGTTCTACCCTACAGTTTCAGAGATATGGCAAACAGACACCAATCAGGCACATTGGTATTATTTACCCAGTTTGGGAGATTATCGATATCTAAAATATTTGTGTAATATGGGCACCAGGCATTGTTTCCACCACACAGCACTAGCACCCAGACTTAAGATTTTGGAAATGAACACTGAGACTCTCTGCCATTTCCCTTCAGTTCATTAGTACACTGGTACACAGCGATCAAAATAGCACAGTCTTAGCAGGTCACTCTGTTTTGGGTAGAAGTTAGGAGTCCATTCTTTGATGTACATTTTTCACCTGCTCGTGGTGATCAGGTGCATATAGTAAAGTGAAAGATTTGCTTAGTAATATGTTCACCTTTTTAGCCTATTTTGTGAGGAAATAGTAGGGAAAAAGGCCAACTAAAAGTCACCACGAGACACACTCATGCACCAACATATTAAGAGCAACAGATCAACCTAACTAGCATGGCACGTGGGACTTGAGGACCTGAAGAAAACATACTTAATTTCACTTTCAATTTACTTTTCATAGATACAAACATGCTTGAAATATGCTAAGTAACCAACCAGGCCACCCTTAGAAACATTTCCAACACCTTTTGGAGTACTAGGTTTTTGTTGTACCCTGTTAGCCATTATGGATGTAGTGAGAAGTTAAGCAAAATGACACCTTTTAATGGCTAACTAGAAAGATTACAATATGCAAGGCAACATCTTTGCTGAAGAAGGGGCCTGAGTTGCCTCGAAAGCTTGCATATTGTAGTCTTCCTAGTTAACCAATAAAAGGTGTCATTTTGCTTGACTTCTCACAATGCCTTTTGGGAAATTCCCAGGTGTTCCCAGAACACTTAAGAGATATTAATACTCTAGCATACCATAGGTCTGTCCTAATAGGTTAAACCTGATCTTGATATACAAAGCATTAAAAGTTCTCAGATGGCCTGCAAAATGCTCAAAAAGCTGTCTTCTCCCAATATTCAGAGGCATTTCTTCTTCTCTGAAGTCCTTCTGTATTACTGAGCTCATCAACCTAGCATAGAGAATTTGCACAACTATCTTGTTTAGGAGGTTAGCCTCTTGTTCTCACAATCCCACTACATTTTGACTTCAAGAAACCACAATGGATACTGCTACTCTTTAACAGCTCCAGATTTTTGTGTGTAACTCCTCATCACAGATGATGAAAATGCGCATGTTAAGTGAAATGATCACTGTTGCTTAGCTCTCAATGAGTAAATGCAGGTGTGTGCATGAGTGTGCCTCAGAATGAGCTTGTTCACCTATCCAGGCTGCTTTCTATCGTATGCCCTTTGCTCCTAGGATAGCCTCTGACACCTTGTGACAATAAATTGTTTTTATCAGGACTCATGGAGGGATGGGTCTTGTCATCATTAGCTAACAGCAGACAGAATGTGTTAAGAAATGCAAAGCCCCCAGCAACTGCTGAAGAGAGACATTAGTAGTACAAAAAGCATATCTACATTAGAAAGACAGACCGCATGAGCACAGTTCCCTTTAGTTCTCAAAGTGATTTTCACAATGCTGAAGAGATTTACTGAAAACATCACCTTATTGGGAGGTCTGCCTTCAGGGTGCACTGGTCACTGAGAGGTATATCTCAGATTACACGTATGGTGGAGCCAAAATCAACTGTCTGGAGGCTGACAGATTTACATCAGCCCCAAGGTGATAACGTGGATTAAAAATGAAATGACTAAAAGAGAATTTTAATGTATTGCAATTATTTTTTGGACCTTGCAACCATAATTTTCTTCATTAGACAGTTTACATAAATAACAAAATATTTACAATGAAAGTTTATCACTCGAGAGCTTAAGTTGTCTTGTTTTAGATAGCTTTTCATTAGGGGTTAGGTCTTTGGTTTGCTCCCACAACAGTCAAAACAGATAAACTATAGAGATGGGCCAAAGATTATCACTTTTTTCTTGGTTGTGTCTGGTCCCCTATTTATGAAAATGCAGACAACTGCTGTCGAGGAGAGAGGGAGAGAGATAAATAAATTCACTTCAAAGTGGAACATAAAATAAATCCAAAATGTGCCTAGAAAACTTAAATACTCCTAAGTTGCCTAAACAGAAAAAAAAACAAACTACTTAAAAAATAGACTCGTATTAAATCTTATTAAATTGTAGAATCTTATTAAATTAGGCAATGTTTATTATGTGAAAACAAGTGTTTCTTCTACCAAAGAAAAATAAGTATTAACCTGTCTTGTAGAAACATGTCAGCAAAAAAGAATGTATCTCATTTAATGTTTCCTTTTCTTTAGATGGCACAGTAAAAGGTTCACATTAAATCCCTTTAGGGATAGGTAGGCAATAATTTCAATTTATTTCCATTACTTTCTAAAAGTTACTTTGATCTTTCTAATCATCACACACTCACCACAAGAAAACATTTAATATACTGTAAAAAACAATAAATGGTGTGCATTGTGATGCTAAAATATTTATCAGGGAACCAAGTACTGCTCTGATGATTTTTAGTAATTGTATCAGCTTGAGATTTAATATAGTGCAAACCAGAGGAGTAGAATGAACAGAACACTATTAATCAGATTTTACTCAACATCCTGGCCATAAGTTTGCTTTCCTCACTTACATGCATTTCGACTTCATTTCAGCTGTAGTATATTATCTCATTATTGCAGAAATACATTTCTCAATACTAGACTTTTACTGGATAGATAATTAAAATAAGCATAAACTTCATCTAATCCTTTGCATAAAATGTTCTAAAACAAATAGTAATTGAATATGTGTTTCTAGACAATAAACAAAGAGAAATACTAATTGAATGTGCTTTTCTAAGTGATCACTGAATTGTGGAATGTAGACATTTAAATAAAAGTCTCAAAAGGAACCCTTGGTTTAAGGATTACATTCTGTATTGCATCTTATCATTTATAAGCAATGCGCAAGTGTAACGTCTGTTATTTTTAAGCTTTGAGAATGGTTTGACTAAGTGTAATGCTGACAGTGCACATTAAGCTATTTTTTGTTCAAATTTTATGCTCTGTACAATTGTATGTGGCTTTAAGATTTTTTTTAAGTCTGGATAGTTTTCAAATGATTGATTTTTATTTAACCACTGAGATTGGATTGCATGTTTAGCTTCATTCTTATTTGGTGTATGTTCCAAAAACAATATAACACGTAGTTAATTGAACAAAATTAAGTATCATAAAACAAAAATTGGAAAATGCCATCATACAAACATATAATATAAGTCAATGTGGTGTATTGCAGCGCCCTGGACATCTAGTCTGAGTGATTCTGATCACTTCCAAGACGTCATTAGAAAGGAAAATTAGGAGAACTGGGTTAAAGCAGTTATTAGTCCTCCAGTTAAGCAAGTGGAATGCTGCCACAATCCAGACTCCTGCAGGACTTTCTGGGAGTTGTAGTTTCAGAAGGAAAACAGGATTCACTAGGGGGAGCTCTAATGAGGCAGTCTCAGGAATTTTCTGGGCTTTTAACTGACCCAGAGGAGGTGGACATATGATACTGGAATTACTCCTGCGTCCAACTTTAGGGGGACCTTTTCTTGTTGGAACTTTGGACTTGACTGGTTCTGTTCTAGGCATGTGTTTTGCTCAACAGTACTCCATGAAGATTCCAAAGTGATATGGCAAAAGCAAAAACAGTGGTTCAATTTGTATGATAACCATCATTAGAACATTAGAACAATCTAGACAAGCACAGACCATTCTGCACAACAATGCTCACCAGTCCTATCCACTTAATTCTTTCAAAAATATATCGTCTAGTTTCGAAAGTCTCTAAAGTCTTACTGTCTACCACAACACTTTTTCCATGTGTCTATAAGTTCTCTGTGCAAAGAAAAACTTCCAAATGTTTGTGCAAAATGTACCCTTAACAAGTTTCCAACTGTGTATCTGTGTTCTCAATCCACTGTAGTAAATCCCTTAATAATTTTAAGCACTTTAATCTTGTCTCCTCTTAATCTTCTTTTGCTTAAACTGAAAAGGCTCATTTCTTTAAATCTTTACTCATAAATCACCCACAGTAGTCCTGGTTCAGCCTAGCTGCTCTTCACTTGATTTTCTCTTTTTTGGAGACCAAAACTGCATACAGTACTCCAGATGAGGTCTTACCAGTGTGCTATAAAGCTTGTGCATAACCTCCTTGGTCTTGTACTCTACATATCATGCTATGTAACCAAACATTCCATTAGTCTTCTTAATGGCTTGTGAACAATGCCATGCAATTGATAGCTTAAAGTCCACTACAACTCATCAGTCCTTCTCATAAGGTGTACTTTCGATTTTCAGATCTCCCATTCTGTATTAAACCCTAACAAACTTACTTCCTACGTGCAATACTTTACATTTACTGGGTGTCCTTGTGTGTTATAAAAATAATAAGAGCCAAAGTGCATGAATGGAACTGATATAAAAAATGGAAAAGATGGGCTTTTGATTGAAAATCTAAAAATGAATGGTATTTTTCCAGAAAAGTTTCTGTGAACGTTAAATGATTTAATGCCAAATGTAGTGTACTTAAAACTGCCTATTGCATATGAATCGTGCATGTACATACACAAAATTATTTCTCTTTAGGATTGGAACAAAACTGAAAAGGCAATTGTCCGCTACTCTTTTAGATGGCCCTCAAAAGTCCTAGTTCTGTCAATAGTCAAAGAGGCAAAGCAGTTAAAGGTAATCACAGAACGAGTCACACATTAACTTGTGTATGGCTTCCTGGTTTTTTTTGGTTTTTTTTTTCAGCATCACCATTTTAGACACTTCTTTCTGAGGTGGGTAATATATTGAGGGCTTGACAATTGATCCACAAACAAATAAATGAAACTGACATAACCCAGCAAGATAAAGCTTCAGGAAATACTACTTGTAAAGTTTTGGAGCTGTGGATAAACAGTAAACAGTGAAAATCAGTTTCATTAGATTACTGCCTTGTTGGAGGATGAAAAAACATAATCTTTTCAAATCAACACATATTAACTAACTTGAACATGTTGACTTGAACTTATTGACTACATTGTTGACTTCCTGAGAACAAAACACTTGTAGCATCTAGACGATCATGTGTCAGCTGCTACTCATGACAAAATTGATCAACTGAAGGCTAAGAGACAGGACACAACACCTGGAGACACTACTAATAATGGTGAAGGAAGCAGAGCTGAACACATTGTTATGGATCAGGTATCAGGTTTAGTGAGATACTGGAAGTATATGGTGGAATGATACCAGATTACAATTGAGACATGAGTTATAGTCACATATCTAAGCAGATTGGTGAAGGGTTAAAAGAAATATTCCCGAATTACTCATACTGCATTAAAATTGATTAAACCACCATTAACAAAAGAAGAGGACCTAACACTAAGTTAACTAAAATGTTTCCTTAGGTCACATTTGAGGGATAAATGTAGTGCTAAATTGTCTCAGGAACTTAATACTGCTAGGCAGCAGGATAAGGAAACCTGTCAAGAGTTTGTTTATTAAATAATGGTGCCTAAACAACAGGAACTATTTACATTTCAACAGAGAGATTCAGATTATGTAAGATAAAAGGCTGGTGCAAAGTGTGTTTCTTCACACACTCTACCAGGAGAGTGCTATAATATTAGGAGGGACCTAAAGCCCTTTTTTGCTGATTTAAATATAACTGATGACTTTATTACATCCTTTAACTAAGTACACTGGTGAAGAGGCTGACAGTCAGAAGTGCATTGGCACTTGCCACAGAACAAAACTCTTGGCTGTTACTGCTTCCTTGTCAAATGAGGAGATTAAGTTGAGTACTCTTGTATCCTGAAGGAAGGTTGCAGAGAAAATTGAAGAACACTATGCCTCTGTTGCAGAATTTTCTTTCTAGGTCTCTGCATTCACCAAAAATATTTTAAAAATGGTCAAATCTACTGACACCATTTACCACAAAAGTATTAGCCTTCCCTCACAAAATGGTAAAGTTTTCCTCAGTGGTGCGAGAAGAGGGAAATGCCAGGATTGTTTTGAACAAGGACATCTGAGTAGCTTACACTGTTTTTACAAGTGGCCAAGAAGATTACTGAGCAGTTGGCTGCTTGAAGAAGGGAATGAAGTCAGAAGGAATCCTTGCTGTTTACATACTTGATCAGAGACGGTGCACGACGACCCAAGCAAATTGCTCAGGGGATTGGAGAAATAACTTTGTGTCCTGTCGGCATGAAATAATGGACGGACCAGTGGAAGCTAAGATTTGGGAGCTGTTCCATCCCCATACACCAAGTGGTAGTAGTCCTCATTATATGCAACCCAGTTAAGACACCCACAGGAGTGCTTGGGAATTGGAGTCTGGAAGTGCAGTCCTGTTGGGGCCCATGAGTCTCATTAGAGGGCACTGTTGGGGTAGGACCTCCTTGCTTTCTTTATGGCCCAGATGTGCTTCCCAGAAGATATTGAAGGCACCAGAAGCATTCCCAGGTCTGACATAAAAGGAGTCTGCCGCCTCACATTGAGGAGTCAGAGTCGGGAGACAATGGACAACAGTCAGCGGAGGATAGGAGGAGGAGGAATTGTTTTGTTGCTTTGTAATTGTTGCTATATTTAGAGAGGTGATCATTGGAAGGGTGCTTGGTTGAATAAATACCTTTTATCTTATTTATATGACGTCAGGTGTTATACTGTGTCTTGGGTTTGGGGCTCTCTGGTGCCCCTTGTGACCACAGTACCAATGCTAGTCAGTAAGAGTTGTGCCGATAATTTCCTTGTGGGGTTTAACATTACTGAAAAATTAATTGGAGGAAATGGTGAGGAGTCTGACCACACTTTGAATATGACAGCCCTACTAACTGACATTATGGTTATGGAAAGGAATATAATGACTAACTTTTGCCTCTAGCATTCTGGCTATGGCCTCGAAGGAGATGACTAAGAGTTTGCTGATTAAAATAGAATAAAGGGCAATCCATCCCAAGAGGTGAGATGTGTGAAGTGAAATGCAGACTTGAAGCCAAAGAGGTGATAGGAACAAAGGTATTTGAACCATCCACAGGAAACTGCCTTTCCATGGGATTGGAACTTTTTCCTTCTCTCATTAGAGTTTTGTGTAAAGCTTTACAAAGTGTGAAAATACCCATCCAGAATCCCATATGGCATATTTGCCTACTGCTAAGAACAGCACTGTGATGCAGGTCACCCAGGTTAAATCAATTCCTGAAACAGGTATAGTTGTGGTGTGTGTGTATTAGCAACATCAAGGGAGTGGATTCTGTGCCAGTCACAAATCAGTTTAGTCAAGGTCTACCTTTACTGCAATGTGATGGGAGCCACTCACTACATGGCACCCACCAGTAGACATAGGATTTCTCTCTGAGCGAGAGCAACTGGAAGTTCAACAAATACTTTCTGAGGAGTCTGATGTTCTTGCTAAAGATGACATAGGCTGTATACCAGACAGGAGACTAAAGATCAACCCCCGGGATTACACCCCAGTCCAAAAACGCTATACAGTGGACCCTTGACTTACGAACTCAATTCGTTCGCGAGGGCTGGTTGTAACTGAAGTTGGTTGTAAGTCAAGACTATTTTTCCTATAAGAAATAATGGAAATATCCATAATGCGCTCCGAACCTCCCACAGCAACACTTACTTAACCTTTTCATAATAAAAAAGGGTTGTATAATGTGCATAATTTACCAAAACACTAATAATTTTTCTAATGTACTAACATTGCTGGTCTCACTACCATCCTGTAGGCCTTCCCTTTCACTCTTGCTGATACAAATATAATTTTCTAAACTGCTGATTGGCTACTGAAAAGTGCATTAAGTCAAGTTAAGTTAGCAGATGCCCCAGCTACACAGACAGGTAACCTTGTACAGTTCCTCACTGTGTCAGTAATGTATACATTTGTTTTCAAAAAACAACAGCAGAAAATGCTGACAAGCAAATCATTAAACATAATTTAAAACAATCAACTTAATAAAATGTAAGTATTCAATTTTAAGTAATATTATGATTCTTACTTTTTGCTTGTAAAAATAGGTGGGGTGTTGTGGCCCAATCTGATGTGGTGACTCCTTATAGCTTCATAGAGGCCATTCTGCCAAAACTATCTTCAGCTGTGCTCCAACACAAAAATACTGTCAACTCTCTCAATTCCGGACCGATCCCACTGCTGCCACCAAAATATGACACTACAATTAGTAGGATAGATGTTACCACACTACACACTGGGCATCTTGAAGTTCTGGACAGATCAGGATCAGAAAATAGGGAGGCACAGACACAAAATGGTTGAATTTCAAAAACAAAAGTGGGTTTTTATTTACAGGTGCACATTAAATTGTGTCACATGGGCTTTTTCCACAGTCCACACAGCAATTGACACACAAAACACAAAGAATCAATATCCCAAAAAGAATGGCAATTTATTGCAATTGTGTTGAATATTTACCATAGCAACATTTTGAACAGCTGTTGAGCAGCTGTTGCAATGACAACAGGTTGTTAAGGGTTACATTCCCCAAAGTCGTAATGGCATTTATGGCAGTGCCACATGTGAAACTCTACAATATTTACAGTGAATATGGCAAGTCCAAAAAGCTTTTCTTTTTCTTACTCCGGGGCAGGCGGGATGAAAGCACTAGCATCAAAACCGGTGCATCCTTACATCTGCCAGGTCACATTGCTACAGCTACTGTATAGTAGCTAGCCAGGTAAACATTCTATAGCCAAACAAAATCAATAACTGGAAATACTTAATGCTCTCCATTTAGCCTTTCCAGAGTTAATTGCTTCTTCCAATTTAAATTAATAAATGGACAAAGATCCCCAAAATTGCATGCATCAAGATGGATGGGAACATCCCAGACAGCAATAAATAGTGATGTGTGAAATGATTGATGTAAAATTGAATTTGCAATGAAACTCAACATTTCATTTTGCAAGCAAAGTGAAGAATATTCAAGAATATTCTAAAGATATTCATACTATTCACACAAGAAAAAAATGTGCTTAGCTCCTGTCTGGATGCATTTTAATGCATTAGTTCTGCGTGCATCTCCCTATCAATAAGTGCTTAAATAACTGTCTCTAGTGAAAAAATTTTTAAAAAACACTGGAGGCATGCATATCATCAAATAGGAGAAGGTGGTTGCTAAGAAAGAGGGAGAACAGGGGCTGACATCCAATATACAGCAGTTGTTTGACCATGGAGAAAACACAGTACAACAATGTGCATTATGGTTTGTTTTACTCTGTCTTCACATACTGCATGTTTCCACGGTAATGTGAATGAAAGGCATAAATAGAATTCATTTTACTGGTCTGGTTCAGATCAAAGGCTTTACACAGTTGCAGTATACCTTGTTTTCTACCCATAAAAAACCTTTAAAACTCCAAAAAAGTCTTCAGTAAGTGAAAAACAAATTTTTATTATAAAAATACATATGATATCCTTAGAAAATAGTATGGTCTCATCAGATGCACGTAAGGCAAGTACCATTCCCTACAGCATTAGCATTCATCATCAATGGGTTTTATTAAATATTTTTCAAATTTGCACAACAGCTGCTGTTCACCCTAAACTACTACTAGGCTGCAAAATGTTTAATTTTTGTTTTTTTTTTCCAGTTCCTCCTTGTTCATTTTTCTGTCACCTTTTATTGTGGTAGTATTCTGGTAAGGATAACAGATGAGACTGAATATATTGTTACTTTAGTTTTCATAGTCGGATATACTGGTGATATAAGTGACAGGCTGTTGGATTAAATGTTTACTTTTCTTTTACGTTTGGGCTACATCATAAAACACTAATCAACAAAGCAAGCTTCTGAGACAAAAAGAATAGACTTTATATATCTAACTGTGGGTTTGCTAGTTACACAGCTACTGGCAATATAGCCAGGGAGAGGGAGACAGAAAAGAGAATGAATCTTGGCTCAGTAATGTGACAAATTTTATGTGTATGTTTAATAAGTGCTTCTTATGATTATTAAAAATAATTGTTATGTTTTTGACTTCATCGCAACACTGTTTTGTATGATTTGTGCTGCCATATTCATGCCAGTCCTGTGTACCAACATCACTCTGCATGACCTCATTGTGTAAATGGTATTTAAGATGGTAGTTCAGACATTCAAGTTTCTGGATCAAAACTCTTAAAAACAAACCTTGAAAGGAGACAATTTGTTAGGGAAAGGCTTATTGGCTAATTTAGAAATTTTGTCTATATTCTCTGACTGTGTACCTGTAGCCAAAGAATGGCCATCCTTGACTATTAAAGTAATTCCAAGGCACGCACAGAAATTAAATCAGGAAAAGATTTTAGGATGTATCAGGAGTCAGAAGAATAGCCGAGGTGAAGGTTCACTAGCAGTAAGAAAAGACAACACAGAGGGTGTGAATAACAGGAATAATTCTTTGGGTTGACGCTTGAAAGGTAGTCAGTATATAGGTGACCCTACCCTCTTGTTAGGTAAATTCTTTTGTGAGAATGTGCATGCTGTTTTGCACCAACTGTTTTCCTCTCTCCTTTGTTTATAAGGATGCACACTCAAATACTGATCTACTTAGTGTGTGTGTCATAAAATATACAAGAGCAAAGATCCAGAGTAAGGATAAAAGTAAAGTTGAAAGGATTCAAACTGGCTTGTCACCAAAAATGAGGAATGTTTGACGGCTTTTAAATAACCTGGATGAACGTTTACATATCATGTTGAGTCATGGTGAGTTCAGATGCTGTGACATTTGTTTATAGCAGAAAACCAGCGTAAAGTTCTTATTTCAGATGTTACTTTAATGCTGGATGGTTTCCATCTTATACAATCAGATGATGTAAAAAAGGCAAGACTGAAACTGTAAATGAGTGAATGAAGCTGGTAATGAGCACATTACAATTAAAACTAAAATGGGTTATCCAGTCATTAAAATAATGACTAAATTTGTCCACATTACTGCCTATGGAAATAAGTTATATTATCCTTGTTAATGTTCTTTAAAAAGTTATTCACTCTGTACTAATATTCAAATGAGTGAAGCAATCTGACTCTAGAAGCCTAGTGATTTAACTAGGGAGGCATTGAAACAAACAAAATTCAATTAGCATGTTGGATTTGTGGATGTAAGAAGCTGGATGTGCTCTGTTTGAATGTATTTGCCTTTAAATGAAAACCTGCAGTACATGTGAGCAGATCTGACCACATTTTACTGCTACCTACAGGACTTTCATCGAAAGTAGCAGCTCTCATATTCAAGCCAGAAGTTTTTATATGCATTTTCTTTCATAAATACAATTGATTTTGATTGGTTTAGTTTGATCTTTACAATAATATCTGTATATATATATATATATAAGAGCCAAATACCACTGACTCACTCATCATGAAATCTCCTGAACCATGAGGACTTGGGACTTGAAATTTGCAATGTAGGTTACACTTGGCCCATAGGTGCTCGCTAAGAAAAGGTTTTAAAAACTTTGTGATCCAAGCACGTTTGGTCTGTATGTCTGTCCGCCTTTCATGAGCGATTTATTTAACGGATTTAGATCGGGTTTTTCTCTATAATTTGACTGAACATTCTGTTGATTTTGCGACTTTCTCATCGCACTAAGTGTCATAGTTTGCTTGTGGTACCGATTTATTAGCACGAATCCAAGAGAGACTCATCGGGCTGCAGGGAGAGGGGCGGGGCCCTCCTCACTCATGCATCTGCCTCGGAGCGTAACCTTAACTCCACTTAGTTAGCAAACAAGAGAACTACTTAATGGATTTAGATCTTTTTTTTCTATAATTTGCTTGAACATTCTGGTTGATTTTGCAACTTCTCTCATTGCACTAAGAATCATAGTTCGTTTGCAGGAGTGATATATTTGTGCTAATCCAAGACAGAGGCTATGGGCCGAGGGGAGGGGGGAGAGGGACGTGAGGAGTAGAGAGCTGGGCGGGGCCCTCCTCACTGTCCTGTTTCATTAATACACAAGCAAAGCCATGAGGGATGGCTAATATATATATATATATATATATATATATATATATATTGTGGAGGATGGCCCAGGCACAGGCACACAAACCCCAAAGTCCTGGCCACAACTCAAAGCCTTTTTCTTCAGGCTCCCTCTTTCTCTTCTCCAGAGCTCCGTCCTACTCCACTCCTGACTCTTGCCATCGTCTGAAGGCAGGCGGCCACTTTTATAAGCACCCGGATGTGCTCCAGGTGTGTTCCGGCAACCTCCCACTGACACGCCCCAGTGTGGCGGAAGTGCCGGCTGCATCCCCGGAAGCACTCCGGGTGTCCCTGCTCTTCTTACCCCAGCACTTCCGGGTGTGGCAGAAGTGCTGAAGTCCAGGGTCTCCAAGGCATTGGGGCGCCCCCTGGCGGTGACCACGGTCCCCTACAGGGTGGAGCTTTAAAGTTCTGTACCCGTGGCCCCCAAAGGTACCAGGGTGGTCACCCCCACATCGTCTGGGGAAGGTGCAAGCCCTCCTCCGGTCCTCCTGGGCGTCCCGGCCAGGTTGCCACCCCAGCCATCCCTGACAATATATATATATTTTTTTAAAATTTTTTATTAATTTTAAAAAACTAAAATTCAAGCCCTACCCAAAACAGAGAGAGGACAGCCAACAACCTGAGTGAATCTTTAACACTAGAATTACCGGAGCCTACGAAAAAACTCGTAATTCCATCCCACCTTAAATCGCTTCTTAAATCTCTTCACACCTCTCCACCAGCGTCCTTTGTCCTGTAAATTTGCTGATAAAGAGAAGCTAGGAGCAGCCGGCTATTCCATCCCCCTACCAATTTAGAACGTGCATGAACTTCTCTCAGCTCATGCCTTGATTGAGTATCTGGGAGTGAAGTGGAGTTTTACAGTGGAAATAATAGATCGTTTCTTTTCCGTCTTTTCCGTTTCTACAGTAATCTGTGTAAACAATATTGTTAAAACAGAAACGTTTTTTTATATTCTAGTAGTAGATTACAAAATGTAGGCATAAACTATATAATGTATGAAGCCTGAAGTCCAAATATCAAAGAAACATTTTTTACAAAAGGTACAAATATAACACAATTACGCTTTTATTCAAAAATATACCTGCAGAAACAAAAAGCCACCTTAACATGCAACATTGACAGCCATTTATTGTAACTGCCTCCGTGGTGCAATCGAACCCGTTCCCGCCTGGGAATCAAAACATTGCAAGTTTGATCCTGCATCACTCCGTTTTGAGAAGTAAAATTATATTTGTCTTACTATTTTAGAATAAAAGCATACATTTGATTTCGGTCTGTAACAGCCGGTGCAATTTATGATCTTTGTAAAGGTTAGCTTTTTTTTTTATTCACTTTTCATTCTCTCAGTCACGTTCAGAATCAATCCATACAACCCCATCTGACACGGCTGTTTTCACATAAAGACGCGTTATAGCTCTGCAGTGTACCACGATGCACACTAAAGCCCCCACCCAAGGTTGCTGACACACAAACGCTGGCGAAGCTGCCTTCTTCGTATCTCACCGTCACTTGATTTTCTTTTTATTCAGTTTTATTGAGTGCTCCTGCCAGTCCCCGCATTTTGCTGTATGCTGTTTCTTTTGTACTCCAGGACATGCAGAGGAAAGAATGGTAAAGAGCAGTAACTTCGGCGCTATATGCAATAATCACACACTCCCCATCTGCCCGTTGTTTTGTTATACTTTCACACCAACATATGTTCCTGTGTTTGAGCAGGCTCAAACGGGCATGCTCAAAAAATACACATGAAGGCAGCTTCGCCAGCGTTTGTGTGTCAGCAACCTTGGGGACTTTAGTGTGTATCGTGGTACACTGCAGAGCTATAACGCGTCTTTATGTGAAAACAGCCGTGTCAGATGGGGTTGTATGGATTGATTCTGAACGCGACTGAGAGAATGAAAAGTGAATAAAAAAAAAAGCTAACCTTTACAAGGATCATAAATTGCACCGGCTGTTACAGACCGAAATCAAATGTATGCTTTTATTCTAAAATAGTAAGATAAATATAATTTTACTTCTCAAAACAGAGTGATGCAGGATCGAACTTGCAACCTTTTGATTCCCAGGCGGGAACAGGTTCGATTGCACCACGGAGGCAGTTACAATAAACAGCTGTCAATGTCGCATGTTAAGGCTGCTTTTTGTTTCTGCAGTTATATTTTTGAATAAAAGCGTAATTGTGTTATATGTGTACCTTTTGTAAAAAATGTTTCTTTGATATTTGGACTTCAGGCTTCATACATTATATAGTTTATGCCTACATTTTGTCATCTACTACTAGAATATAAAAAACGTTTCTGTTTTAACAATGTGTTTACACAGATTACTGTAGAAACGGAACAGACATGAAATTCGTGTGTTCCAAATAACGATCTATTATTTCCACTGTAAAACTCCACTTCACTCCCAGATACTCAATCAAGGCATGAGCTTGGAGAAGTTCGTACACGTTCTAAATTGGTGGGGGGATGGAAGAAGCTGCTCCTAGCTTCTCTTTAACAGCACATTTAGAGGACAAAGGATGCTGGTGGAGAGGTGTGAAGAGATTTAAGTAGCGATTTAAGGTGGGATGGAATTAAGTTTTTTCGTAGGCTCTGGTAATTCTAGTGTTAAAAGCAAAAGAAGGAAGAGTACCCTTTTCCCCAATACAGATGCTTATTCTGAAATGTTATTCATTATATCCTGTCATAGTTTAAAAAAAGCTTTGAACAGATCCTCTAATATAAATTATTTGGAAAGGAATATAAGTAACATGCTGGTTAAATTTGCAGCTAATGCCACGCTAAATGGATTGACAAATAATTTAGAACCTGTTAAATCATTGCAGAGGTACTTGGACAGCATAAAGGCTTGGGCAGATTTGTGTCAGATTAAATTTAATGTTAATAAATGTAAAGTATTACAAATAGGAATTAAAAATGTTAACTTTGAATACACAATGGGAGGTCTGAAAATCAAAAGTACACTTTATGACAATGTATTTAGGAGTCTTAGAGGACTCAACATTATTAATTGCCAGACATTGTTCAGAAGCCATTAAGAAGGCTACCAGCATGCTCATTTAAATAGCACAATGCGCAGAGTACAAGTCTAGGGGGTTATGCTAAAGCTTTATAATGCACCGGTGAGACCTAATCTGCAGTATTGTAGCAACACTGGAAAAAGTCAAGAGACGAGTGACTGGGCTGATTCCAAGATTGCAGGGGATGAATTATCAGGAAAGATTAAAAGAGCTGAGCCTTTTCAGTTTTTAAGCAAAAGAAGATTAAGAGGAGACATGATTGAAGTGTTTAAAATTATGCCGGTAACAAGTACAATGGATCGAGACTGATACTTTAAAATGAGTTAGTCAAAAACACAGTCAGAAATTTCTTAATGGTAACATTAGGAAGTTTTTCTTTAGATAGATTACAATATTACATTAAATAGTATTAAAAATGAAAAAAAAAAAGAAAAAAGAAAAAGAAAAAAGCAGACAATAACTTTGAGTAATATTAGCATTTACTCCCCCGGGTGGAATTGAAGAGTCGCATAGTGTGGGGGAGGAACGATCTCCTCAGTCTGTCACATATTGAGGTCTGTCTGTAAGATGGTCCACAATCCATGCCACCAGTTGTGAGTCTACTCCCATCTCTGTCAGCTTGTACCTAAGGAGCAGAGGTTGGATGGTGTTGAAGGTGCTAGAGAAGTCCAAAAACATAATTCTTACAGCACCACTGCCTCTGTCCAGGTGGGAGAGGGATCGGTGTAGCATATAGATGATAGTATCCTCCGCTCCCACCTTCTCCTGTTGAGCTGATGATATTTTGGAAGAAGTAAGTGAATAGGACTGGTGAGCTTTGTTGTATATATAATACAGCTTAATTAACACATTTCAGCATTATAAATATATGTTGCATAGGGTGAGGGCAGAACTGGAAACAAAAGACATCTGATTACACAAAGTATCCATAAAGAGGTGAAAGCCAACAGCACCATGGATTTCCGAGGACTGTCTTGGTAGATAATAAAAAAATCAATAAAAGTTGAAACTTTCCAAAATATTGGGGGACAATACATGAAGTAAAATATATGACAATCTGCTTAAACACATTTATTTGCTTTCTTAGTTTGTACATCACACTGCATTCTATTAAAAATTCTTTTATAATCGGACAGTCAACATTCATCTCTATGGCAAAACCTGTAAATGTTTCACTTTTTGTCACCAACGACAAATCCCAAGCACTACACATTAGCTAACTGAGAGTAACCTCTTTGATCATAACAGCCCCCAATGTGCCATATGACTCGCACAGCAACAATTTGGCTCACTTCCCCAAACAGCCTATTAAATCTTGTCCACACACATCCATAATATTGTTTATGAGACATTTTAAAAAGGTTGAGCATGCAATACAGAACATAAGACAACAAATGACTCAATACAGGAGAAAGAGAAACCTTTTGAGCTAAATATGCAATAATGATATACTTTATTTTTCAACCACATTTATTCTAACCTCAGAATTTTCTCATTTTTTTGATTAGATACAGACCTTGTCAGCATGGCCTTTCAGAAGCGTAATTAAAAAGTGAACATAAAGAAATACTCCTACGCCAACAGTGGCAATGAAACTTGGGCAATTATCATTTGAGAATAAAAGAATATGCATCATTCAATTTTGTGAAAGAGCTAGTAAAAAGACAAAAGAAACAGAACTTGTCCTTGTCTGTAAGATGATACCGTACACTTAATGAGAGCTGAAGAAATTCTTGTTAAATATCAAATCATATCAGTCTCTCACAAATATCTGTTTATCTAACTGTCTAGCACAAAAGTCTTAAAAACTTTGATTGTTTTCAAAGCATTAGCATTTCAGGCATTACATATTTTCCCAACTTTTTGCTTTAAGCACAAAATGTAGTTAAATACATTTTAATGCACAAGTTAAAAGAAAATAAAACTGCCAGACTATCAAAGCAAAGTGTTTGAAACATAAACAAAAGAAATATAATTTGTAATATGATAATCCTATGACTAAAAAAACTAAAAAGCTGTGGAAAAAGGAAAAGTAGCACTTATATGCATGGTATTATTTATCAGGAATAGAGAAATATATTTTTGTTGCATTGCTAAACACTAATTTGACCCATAATCCAGATCCTCAATATTTTTTTCAACCCCTTCTCTTTACCATTATTTGAGTGATCAGCAGTACAGTACAGATGAAGAAAGCTGAATGTCTCCAGTGACAACATTTTGAAATATTTGCTTAAACCCTGGAAGCAAGCAGTTCAATAGAAAATAAAGACGTACATAAGATGATTGGTACACAGTGAAAACTAACATTGGAAAAAAACAAAAAGGAAAGGCAAAATTGAACAATCTAAAGAAAAAGTATCTAAACCAAGAAATAAAAATCATTCTATTAATTACATTTTATTTTATCTATTATCCATCACAAGGTAGCTACACACTACTAAAAATTAAATTTGTATCTATCTAATCCAAGAGTAAGACAACAATCAAGCAAACATGTCACAGTATTGATGTCACAGTAATAGATGGTAAGCAAATCAGAAATGAAAATAGAGACAATTCAGTTCCTTAAGTGTTTCCTCTGTGAAATTTGTTCATCAAATGACAGTCCATTTTCAGCCTTGATTATTCTGGTAAACTGGAAGTGGTGTGGCTACCAGTGCATGGAAGTGATCTTACTTGTCCTCTTCTGGCACCTTTCATCCATTCTAAGGAGGAACATGGAAGTTCAGTTAAAGACAGTCTATTTACTCTTATCACCCCTTTGTACTGTAACCCTGAACAGCTTAAAATGCCAATCATATTAATTTGTTTGACAGACTTACCTGTAAATAAAAACCACAAGCAACAAGCATGAGCAAGAACATACACAAAATGTTCTGACCATAAATGAGAGATTCATGATAAGATCAGAGTATTAAAGTCTGTGTTTTTTTATTTCCCAAAGATGTTTTGCATTAATGATAATTTAAAAGATGAAACAAAACAAAAAGAGCAAAAGGGTCTCAAAAAAAGCCAGAAGACCAGAAAAATCAAAAAAGCAATAGACACAGGAGAATTCACCACCATGAGCACATTCAGTGAACCAAAAGTGACTGTGAATTTTCCTCAGTCTTTTTAGGGCTGATGGCAGTCCCCTGCCTCCATCATTTGTAGAGTTATGACAACCTGAAACTACAGCTCATAACGTTCTGTGTTGCTATATTACATAGCTCAGGGAGTGGTAAAACAGTGCTAGCACTACTGTCTCGCAGTGAAGGAAGCTGGAGTTTGCATCAGTGTGGAGATTGCATGTTCTCCCCATGTGCTCTGGTTTCTTTCCACAGTCCAAACACATGCAAGTGTTGCTAAAGTTTCCCTAGTGTGTGTGTGTGTGATCTTTTGTGGCTAGCCCTTGGTCTTTTTTTTCTGGAATGTACAAGAAAAATATTGAATAATATTGATAAGACCCTGACCTTTTAGTCTATGCAGTTTAATTCAGATCCTGATCATTGCACAAAAGTCAAAGGGGAAATCCCCTTTGATTTTATTTATTAGATAGATGATCATGAAAGTTTTATTTATTTGCTAGACAATCTTGAAAGTTCAAGGGGGTAAACACTCACCTGCTCTTGGATTCTTTATCCGAGTAATCCAAGTAAGGCTGCGTGTGAAAATGCCAGAGGGGGCTAAGACACGGATATCTGCAAATCCTAATGATATTGGCAGATATTGTGTCTGATGCTTGCTGAGATAGGGTCCAGGTACCTCACAATGCCACCCTGGATAACTGGGTTAGGAAGATGGATGGAATGATGAATGGATACATGTAACACTAGCTCAGGTCACTTGTGCTTAATGTTCTCTCTCACTGAATCAAATGTATGCTTTATCAGTCTAGCAGCAACAGGCAATATCTTTGCAAAATAAAGAAATAAGCTTCTATACAGTAAAAGAATATAAGCAATCATAAGTGTAACGTTTTCAATTATTATTGTCTAGTTTTCTGCAGAACAGAGATAGCAATTCACATCTGGGTACTAGCTTTCAATAATGTCAGCAATAGTGCTTGGTGGCGACTTCCTGAGATTATGCACATCTCTGGGGCTGAAAAGGTTCAGCAAATGAAGAGGAATGAGGTACTTGATGAAGTGTAGTGCACAGAAAGTCTACTTTTAAATTGGCTACATCTCACAACAATGGTTTATGTTTTTCTTTTTTAAATTATTAAAATAACACAGATAAACTGTGGTAATATGTGTGTAATCTTAAGATGGAGATCAATAATATAATACATTTCATAACACTCCATAATAAATCAATGTATTCCATATGTTTTAACTGCTTTTGTTTAGAATTGGACCCTAATATCCATAAGCTCAATTATAAGATGCAAGAGTGGGCTAGTTATTTTTAAAAAATTATAAAATAGGCTTTACTTTAGAATATAATTGCAAGTGGCAAACTGTTATATACCATGATTGTGAAGAAACAACTTTGACTTGGAAAATACCAAACTTATTTTAAAGTTATTTTTTTTCCAACTAATTTTGTACCACTTTGAACAGCAAAGAGATATAGTCTTTGTTTTTGGGCAATGAAAAAATATGATTTTAAATATAAAAAATATTGTTATACACAGTCAGAGGTCAGGTACAACATTAATCAAAGAGACTTTGATACATCCACCCTGTGTTTTTATTTGAAAGTAATCTATGTCCACACTAGAAATTTCATGTCATTTAGAGACTAATATGTCTGAAAATACCTATGATAAAGATCATACACACATCAGCAGAATACTCCATGAAGGGACAGGGCCTGTGAAAATCAGATTCCCTTGAGCTTTATGCTCTTTCAAAAATATCAGAATGTTAACAGTATAAGGAAAGAAAGAAATTCTTTAAAGAATCACAGCAAATTACCCCAAGTACATTGATGCACTGATCATAATTCAAAGGTACAGTCTTTAGAACTGGTGACAGTAGTCTTATTGAAAAAAAAATGTGGTCAGCTCTATGTTTATTTGTGAGAGGATTGATTATAAGCAGTCCGGTACCAAACAACAATTGTAAACAAACTCAATGGATAAAATAAATACATACATAATAAGTAAACAAATATGTGCACATGTGTGTCTATATTTACTGCATTGTGTTATTATATCTCTGTATTTCTTGTGAGCTGGGCTGCAGTCTAGACCTGTCCACTTCGTTAAGCCCCTTGTTATTAATTTTTGCTGCAGAATGTATACTTCCTTATTTAATGGATTAAGTTTAGTTAATAAACATTGATAAGAGACTGTCAACTGAAGTATTTATAATCTGGTTTTCTGGGGGCTCTGAATTTTTCACTACAATGAAAACGCATCGGACCTTACTCTTATTCTATGTTAATTAATGTTGACTTATTTTATTTTCTTACTGTGTCTTTTATTTTTCTATTCATCATTATATAAAGCAATTTGAGCTACATTTTTGTATGAAAATGTGCTATATAAATAAATGTTGTTGTTGTCTATTTATCACAAAATAGTAGAGATTGGTAAATTATTTGCATTTTGCACAGTATTTAAACCACACAAAATGCAATTTACATGGATACAGGTAAGCAACAGCACAAGCACCACGAAAAGCAGTTTCTCAGTGTCTTCTAAGTTGGAATATGTTTTTTGATATGTTAAGGGTGACCAATGAGACATTGTAATGAGCAGGATCCAATCAGGAAAGAGCCACGTAAAAAGCATGAAATAACCAGTTTCAGAAATCTTCATTTTTAACCATCCACATCAAATTACCATGCTAGTTTTCAGCTCTGGACAACATTTTCAGAAGTATTTGTTTTCGTTGGTTGAAAAAGGAAGGGTAGCTGGGCAAAGGCAAACATAAAGACAAATGTTTATGTTTTTAAATGAAAAGGTGCTAGTGTGAACATCGCCTAAATCAATTTGTAAGCAAACTAAACTTACCTTAAACTTACCCTAAATACAAAGAGGACTGTTTCATTTATGTGAGGTAGAATGCCCAGAGGGAGCTGGGCGGTCTCATGGTCTGGAACCCCTGCAGATTTTATTTTTCCTCTCCAGCCGTCTGGAGTTTTTTTTGTTTCTTCTGACCTCCCTGGCCATCAGACCTTACTCTTATTCTATGTTAATTAGTATTGTCTTATTTTAATTCTTACTTTGTCTTTTATTCCTCTTCAAAGCACTTTGAGCTACATTATTTGTATGAAAATGTGCTATATAAATAAATGTTGTTGTTGTTGTTGTATTGGGTTTTTTTTCTTGCACAAAACTATTGTGGTTTTTTGCTTTGTTGATCCAAACTTTGGATACCAGTATGTGAGTGCCGCCATTTTTTATGTTGGCAATGCACTGATGTAATGCTTTGCATCACTTTAATCTCTTGTGGGTAGCACTGCATACCATTTCCACAACCAATATGGGGACACCCATGAAAATAACCATAATAATTCTTAAAATCACGTAAAACAAACCAGAATATTCCCTAATGATATCTTAAAAATAATAACAAAAATAAGGACAGTAATTATTACAAATTATATATTTTATTTGAAGAAAATAACATTATATACAATCAAGTTGAACTTAACAAATAACCAACCCAAGAGAAACAGAGAAGAGCCAACAACAAGAGCAAATCTTTAAAAACAACTGAGAATGTTCTTTTCCCCGATATAAATGCTTACTCTAAAATTTTATTAATTTGATCTTCCCATATTAAAAAAAAAAACGAAGAGATCATCTGAGCGAGAATGTGATTTTTTCCAGTTTCACATAGTATAGAACATCAGTTACCCACTGACTTTTAAAAGGTGGGTTGGGGTTCTTCCAGTTGAGCAAAATAAGCCTACATGCTAGTAATGTGGTATAAACAATAACTATTTGTTTGTCCTTCTCCATTTTGAACCCATCTGGGAGTACACCAAACATGGCTGTTAATAGATTAGGAGTGACTGTAACACCAAAGCTGTCCGATAGGCATTCAAAGATTTTTGCCCATAATTATGTTAATTTGGTCAGTGTTAGTAAGTCAGTCATTATCTAACCTGCTGTATCCTAACACAGGGTCACGGGGGTCTGCTGGAGCCAATGCAAACCCAAAGCTTGTGGCCCAGTCAAATTTCAACAGTGCTGCTTTAATGCACTGACTGCTTTGTAAATGTCCTGCACTGATGACATTGCAAGTTGGACATATTCACCATCGTGCATGACAGAAATATCCTTGTGTTTGGGCTAGCAAAACCTCTTTGATGATTATAACATGGACCCACATCTTCATTACTAAAACAACAGAAAAAATTCAGCCTTGTTTCAAGAAAAGTTGAAGCAAATTTTCTTTCTATGGTCAAGCTTCCAGGATTGCGGATTGGCACAATAAAATAAAGTTTCTCAGATCCTGAAAGTATTTTAACAGCAGCATATATGCATCATAAACACTCATGTTTAAACACTACAATTAAGATACAATTGAAAGAACAAACTCCACAGAAAGTTAAAAAGAAAATGACAAAGTTAAGCATATACATAAAATATGGCAAAAATACATACATTTAATATAAATCTAACACTAATGCTTCTTTCTGAATGCAAAAAAGATAAAAGTTAGAAAAGACAGCAAATTAAGCATTGTGAGTAAGTAAAGATAAAAATGACTCGCTGATTTTAAAACTGTTTGGAACAAAAACCTGTAGTCACAGAGGTCCCCCAAGATTGAACTGGAGACCCAGTGCTATAGGGCATTTGTAACTAAAGCCTGGAAGTAGACATAGCCCTAGAAGGCAGATTAAAAAATCCTTCAGGTCAAGGTTCCACTGAAATTTAGAGTAAGAGTTAGTGTGAGTAGCAAGGATCAGTCTGGTAGGAAGAAGCAAGACCAGAATGTGTCTACAGGAATTCGAGTGTGTGACTTCTTGTGTGAAAGAGAACCAAACACCCCATGGATTAGTGAGGGGCAGAATATTGTATTATGTAGGCCCAGACAGGATTCACATTTTTTGATTTGTTGTTATTGCATATTTCTACTATAAAGATCACCTTGGAATAGTCAGGTGTTTTGTGTAATTATGGGAGTCTGAGAGAATACCAGGACATGGACAGAAGTAAAGGAGAAGACAGAATCATAATTAAGGGTGTATTACAAGCTGAATAAACCTAAACTAAGATGCATCAAATGTTTACCTGAGCTAATACACAACATCAAAAAAGTAATCAAATAAATGTTTCAATTAAGGTTTATTTTTTTGAGAAAGGTCCAACACTAAGATACTAGAAACTGTGCACCTCCATCTTTTATAGGAAAGACAAGATGATCCAAACTTTGTAAACAGCACAGCCACAGCTCTGTAAAATGGTCACAGAATAGTAAAAAAAAAACAGAATACAAAAAGAAGTTGAGGTATTGTCAATGTATGTCTAAGACCTTCCTTGAAATGCACTGACTCTCTGTGTCTTCTGTCCAGCATGGGTCATTTACTTAAAGATGTAGAAAATCTGGGGGCATCTTCTATGAGACAAGCCTGCAGTGTGACTAGCCTTCTGAGGGCAAGTTTTTCCTGTTGAAAGGACACAAACAGTGAGACATCTGTTACATAGCTCTAGCCTTTTTTGGTTCCATTTAAATGCTTCTCTGTGATCATAATTGTGACTTCATGCAAAATGACAGTCACCTATCTACAAGACTAATGTTACATCACAGAGCTTTACCAGCCATGCACAAAACTTTCATGTAAGCCATCTGAGACACTTTAAAGACCATTGCACCATTATAAGTCACTCAAAACTATTTCATCTGTGACTCCACTGCATTTTGTTGAGTTTGGTGAACTTTCTTAATAGTTCCATGATTTTGACAAACTCATGGTGAAGACATTGCAGGGTTTGATGACCACCAGTCAGGAGTTTTGAACTTTACATGGAACAAATGTTAAGTGCAGAGAAAATCAACACATAGGCAATTTAAGGAGTCAGGCTATACAAAAACTCTCAGTCTGTTAAAGCAGTCACCAAAATTATTGAAGAGATTGGATCATTCTTTTCTTTCCTTACCGTGTATATCTTATTTTTTAATAGCATTATATAAACATGTAATTTTGCTGCTTAAAAAAGTTTAAGCCATGAGAATATCCTCAATATGTTTCTCTTTTTTTTTCTTAGCATACATTTATTATTTTAATACCACTTGCATGTTTGGGTTTCATTTTAGGTAAAATTCAATATGCTATAAAGACATTAGATGTCTCAAGAACATAATTGAATGCAGAAAAATTTCTGCTGTTGATTTACTTACTGTGCCGATATGTTGACTCATTGAATTTTAATGGCATTTCTCTGTCAGTCTGTTTTTGAACTTCCAATATGAATTTCCATCTGAGAAGGGCAAATGAACTAATTACCTCAGGCTTGTCCAAAAGAAACCATATAATTGTAAATTAAAACTTGATTATGTCCCTTATTGTGTGTATTCGCTACACACTTGCCCATAGCAAGTTTTCATTTCTGTTTGATATGCAGAGCATTGCTTGACTCTTGAGTGCTAGAATTTTCTTCTACCAATATACATGTCTGAGAAAAAAATACAAAAAAACAATGGCCTTTTGTGATTCTCAGTTACAGGTAAATCCCTACAAACTATTTGATTCTTCGGGCAGAGCTTAAAGGATGTTTGCAATTGTCTTATATTGTCATTCAAAGTAGCTCTAATTGCATTTAGGGTTGTGGTGACTTTCTTCCATGTAGAGTTAACAGAGTAAAGTTAGAATTGTAGCATTATTTTTTATTTGTTTAAAGAAGAACATGTAATAACAAAACACATTTCAATGACTAAAATAAAAAAACAAATAAAACAATAGGTCCCGAAGACAATCAAATAAGCACTGAACTCCCATAAGACAAAGAGTGTTACTGTATAAGAGTAAAGAGTAGGATTGGCTCTTGTGGAGTATTGTTAATGTTATCTAGTTTTTTTTTAATTTTAAAAACATAGAATACTAGACAAGAAATATTTGATTTTATCCTAGAAAAATGTCCCCAACAAATTATTTAGAAACCAAATGCAATTAAACATTGTCCATCCATCCATTTTCTAACCTGCTGAATCCGAATACAGGGTCACGGGGGTCTGCTGGAGCCAATCCCAGCCAACACAGGGCACAAGGCAGGAACCAATCCTGGGCAGGGTGCCAACCCACCGCAGGACACACACAAACACACCCACACACCAAGCACACACTAGGCCCAATTTAGAATCGCCAATCCACCTAACCTGCATGTCTTTGGATTGTGGGAGGAAACCGGAGCGCCCGGAGGAAACCCACGCAGACACGGGAGAACATGCAAACTCCACACAGGGAGGACCCGGGAAGCGAACCCGGGTCTCCTAACTGCGAGGCAGCAGCGCTACCACTGCGCCACCATGCTGCCCCATTAAACATTGTTCTATGCATAAAATATGATTCACAATGCAGTGTTTGCAGTACTGCCCAAAGAGTTTCATTTTTGTCTCAGCAGACCAGAGAATATGTTTCATCACACTTTCAGAGTTGTTTGACAAATTCCACATGGGAGTTAGCCACTCTAACATAAATGCCTGATTGATGGAGTGCTGCTGAGGTGGTCACCCTTCCATCCAGTTCTCTCATTTCAGTTATGTTAGAGCGACATTAGGTTCATGGTCACCTGGTCCTGGCACCAGGAAGAGTCCTAGTGGTTCTAAACATCCAAACATGATCATTGAACATGGTCAATGTGCTCCTGAGAACACAAAAGGCTTTAGAAGCACCTACCCTTGCCCTGATTTTTGCCTCACTACGATTTTATTGCAGAGGACTACAAAGAGTTCCTTGGTCTTTATGGTTTGGTTTTTGTCTTGACATGCAGTGTAAATTGTGGGGCCTTATATACACATTTTATGACACGTGGAGTTTAATCAAGTTCTAGACACATCTCAAGCATAATTAAAGCAAAAAAGATGCACATTACCCCAGTTTAGAGTGCCACAGCAAAGAGTCTGAATACTTATCTGAATGAAAGATTTCAGTTTTTGATTTTCAATAAATTTACAAATCTTGCTAAAAACGTATTTTTACTTTGTCATTATAAGTTATTAAGTGTAGATTGATGAGCAAAATGGCAAATTCATCCATATAAAATTAACAATAATAAAGTGTGTAGAAAGGCTGAATATTTTCTGAGTCCACTGTAATAATACATATCTTACTCATAGTAAAGTCTTGTGTCCAGTCCTTGCATGTATCTATCAATGCTTGAGTCTTTCATTAAGTAAAATCCTTCTAATTATGAATTAATGGGAAGGTTTAAGGAAGTAGTTCAGTTAGATAGGTACTGTAGATACAGTAAGTACTAGGTCACTCTCTACTAACACCATTGTAGAAAATTATTGTTCTAGAGAGCTAGGTGCTCAAACGTTGTGAGATCAATAAGAAAAAGAAATAATCATGAAGCTTTATTCTAAGGTAACTTCGGGCAATTCTGAATTTGTCTGCTGACAATACTCACAAGACTGACAGATGAATGCATGAAGTGTGTTTAGCAGTAGAAGACTGATCTGGCAAGAGTTCAAAGATGAGTAAAGATTAACATAGATTGACAATAACATCACCCCTACTAGTCTGAGAATGCATAGGTCAACTTTCTTTTATGATGAAAAATGAGACTCTTGATATGTCAGGTATGGTATAATAATCAGCTGAGCACTGATCGTTACCATCTTAAAATTGTAATCCTTAAGCACTGAAAACTGACAGAGTTAAGTCATAGCATCTGGTATTAAAAAGATTGAAAAGCTTAATAAATTCATCCATTTTTCCATCTATTTTCAGAGGTCACTTATCTCCATCACAGGGGTTTGAAAAGCCAGAGTTCAGTATGAAAGCATAATGGTAGACAAAGAAATAATGAAATCTGTGGGGGCTGCCTATCCACGACAGGGCACAAATACACAAAAAAGTTAATACTGAGTTGTCTAATCAACATCTCCTTAATGTCTTCAGCATGTAGAAGAGAATGCAAGTGCTGGGAAAAAACTCACGTGGACAAAATGGAAATTACACAAACTCCTTTTAAAAGGTTTAAGACTCATATTCACAGCAGTGTTAAACAATACACCATTGTGAAGCCTAGCCTTTTCTGGGAATACTTTTTAATTTAATAAGTTAAATTTATTTAAAAGCTCTTTGTGGAGCACTATTTTTCACCTAAACACAGATATATACAAGTTGAGGATGAGTATAAACCATACTTTTAATGCTACATTTTAATTGTGTAGTCTCAGTGTGCGGGGGTAGATCGAACATGAGTGAAATTATAGAATTTCATGTTTAAGGAAGAGATTTATTCTTAAAGAAGAATAGGTAAGTAAACTGTGAATTTAAGTGGATCAGATCACTAGAAATTTATATTTAAGACCTGATCAATGTCACAGACCTACATTTTTATCACTTTAACTTATTTTTTCAGTTTTATGCAGTTCTATATGTAATATTTATTGTTATTCTGGCAGCGTCCTTTACTTTTTTGCCTCCTTTACTTTTTCACTGCCATTTTGTGTTTATCATTGCTACAGTAAAAACCAAAATCTAAAAGCAGAAAAAACTCTGAACTGGCAGAGGAGGGCTATAAAACCCCATTGCCCAAAAACAAAATAAAGTTTTGCTTTATTAACAAAAATTACATTTCAATAACAGTTTAAGAAAAGAAAAATGGAATTGAAAAGTGTGCCTTCTTGATAATAGCTCACAGTCCTCTTCTCAGAAGAGATAACATTTTTCTTCTCCCTTTGTCATCTGTCTCTTTCCCCTTTGTCTGTTGCAGTAAACAAGTCAAAGCTTATTTTTGTTAAGTGTATCTGTCACCAAAAAAAGATGTACAGTGTCACTTAAAATAGTATTGTTTGCATCCCCTCAGTGCACTGAGATGATGTATTTCAAGGGGTTTTACAGACAAACATCACGAAGAATTGTCTAACTCACTTACATCGTAAAGTCCTGGTGAATAAATTTATGGAAAGGCAACCTACAGCATCTGTACTGTAAAGATGCAGCCCCTTGTCTCATCTGCTAATTCAAATTTACAAAGCTTTAATGATACATTCAATTCTAAGAAGACATGTGGGAGAGCTCTCTGGAGAATAAGGAGGCTCAGGAATGATAGCTGCTTCTTTGCCAGATATTCACTGATAAAAGGCTGACTGATTTGTTTGCCATATTGATTGTTTGGTAATATCTTTACAATTCATTATTTCCATGATCCAATAGCTCATCCTTATAATGTTCTTCTAAATGACAATAGAGGCCCATTCACACCTAAATGTTTTTCAAGTGTTTGAGCACTAGATTAGAATGCTCCTAAACCACCTACAAAGTTATTTGCCATTATTTTCAATAACATTATTCACATATAAGCATTTTAGCAAGGAGCAGTTTAGAAAACTCCTGTTGGCAGCAGTTTTTGGCTGTTTGCAGCCAAATACCTTTACTCTTAAAATGAATGGTTAAAAAAGGGGTGTCATTGCAGTGTTTTTGCAGGACGCCCTGGCCTACTCCTGTGGGATAAGCAAGGAGGGAAGCAGTAAACTAACAGATACTTGTTAAAAAAAGTCTCAATAAATATTCTGAAATTTTTTAGGTAAGGAAAGGAGAAATTTTGAGGTAAGGTACAAGAGAGAGGCCATGTGATCCATGTTTATTAGCACATTCAAGTGAGAATTTCACTGTATTTTGGACAATGAATTCCCTATAAATCTATGTCTATCCATTTTAGTTCCAGTGCAGGGCCAGGCAACAAACTGAAAAAAATACTATATGGACAATAGAAAGAGAAAGAATCATAGTATGGTAAACGTGCAAGGGTCAAAACCAAAAGAAAAGAAAAACTATCAGAGGTAGAATGGCAACTTCCAAACCAATTTCAAACTGGAAATTAAAATAAAAAGTCATGTTAGACCAGTCTCCCTAAATTGATTTGTCTCTAACTAAATTCACCAATTTGTTGTTTTGAAAATCTAGTGTCACACATGTGCACATTGGAGGCAGCTAAATTGTCTAAAATGAAATTCCATGCCAGACCAGGGGATGCTGGAGTGCACTAATCTTTTTTTTCCCTTTCCTGCAGACCACACACAGGAAATTATGCCTGGCCCTGATGACGTCACTTCTGGTTCCGAACATCTGATGATGTCACGTCCGGTGTAGAACCTATGAACGAAGAGCCTTCCGGTCCCACCCTTTTAAGAACGTCGCGTCAGGGTCCGAGCCTGTGGAAGAGGTCGTTTCCACTTCTTCAGTGGATGACCTCGTTTCCCTTGGTAACTTTTAAAAATACCATATTTACCCTAACTCATCAGTTCTGTTTTCAACTGCGATCTGAGCACATCAGTGTATCACAATTTATCCTTTTGCAGCCAGGAAATATTATATGGGTGGTTGCCTCAAACCTTTTTATGACTCTTTCATCTGTTTTTTGTGACACTAGAAACTTGAATGATACTGAAAGTGCGCCATCATCTTAAATAATTAGTGGCTCATGACATCACACTGTTATGATTTAGTCAGGGTTTTGCACCTGGCATATGTAAAGGTAATATATTTGTATGTTATCTTTTACTTTTTATGAAGCATTTTTATGTGTGTATTGTGTTTATTTTGATGTTAATGCATTTATATTTAGCTATGCGCCCTGCCCCTTCAAAACACTCTATCAGGGGCCACCATGGTGATCAATGGGAGGACCACACTCTGCCTATGTATTTGAGACAGAGTGAAGTAAAGTGTTATTATGAGTATTATTAGATTCTCTGTTTTTTGTAAATTTTTGCAACTTAAGCTACTGATCATAATGAAGTGCTTCGAAAGGTTAGTCATGTCTCACATAGACTAATCTCCCTGCCTTCCTTGACCCTCTTCAGTATGCATACCGCTCAAACAGGTCAACTGAGGATGCCATATGCTCTGCCCTTCACCGCTCCTTGACACATCTGGATAAAAAAGACACATATGTCAGGATGCTATTCATAGACTTTAGCTCTGCCTTCAACAAAATAATCCCTCAAAAGCTGGTTGTAAAACTGAGCAGGTTGGGCCTGAACAACACGCTCTGCAACTGGATCCTGGACTTCTTGACAGAGAGACCCCAGTCAGTTTGGATGGGCTGCAACACTTCCAGCAACATCACACTGAGAACTGGAGCTCCACAGGGTTGCGTGCTTAGTCCACTGCTGTTCACCCTGCTGACTTATGACTGCACAGCCACGCCCAACACCAACCACATCATCAAGTTTGCAGATGATACAACGGTGCTGGGACTGATAAGCAGGGATGATGAAACAGCATACAGAGATGAGGTGGAACGGTTGTCTGCATGGTGTGAAGACAACAATCTATCTCTCATTGTTGACATAGACAAAAGAGATAATCGTGCACTTCAGAAAATCACATCCTGCCCACATCCGACTCAGTATCAATGGTTTAGATGTGGAGACTGTTAGGAGTAACAAGTTCCTCGGTCTGCACATAACTGAGAAACTTACATGGACACATAACACCTCATCACTAATTAAGAAAGCCCAGCAGAGACTACACTTCCTGAGAAGGCTGAAGCGAGCAAGTCTTCCCTCTTCCATACTCACCATGTTCTACAGAGGCACCATTGAGAGTGTTCTGACCAGCTGCATCACTGTCTGGTATGGCAACTGCAACATATCTGACCACAAGCACCTGCAAAGGATAGTGAAGACAGCAGAGAACATTATTGGGGTGCCTCTTCCTTCACTACAGGACATATTTTACAAACACAGTGTCCGCAAGGCCTGCAGCATTGTGCAGGACCCTTTACACCCCTCACATGGACTTTTCACACTTCTGCCATCCAAGAGAAGATACTGCAACATCAAAGACAGATCTGCCAGGCTGCAGGAGAGTTTTTACCCTCAAGCTGTCAGACTCCTTAACACCATGCTGACCCCTGGGGTCCTCCACACTGCTTCAACCACCTCTAAAAACAGAACTTTTATACATGCAAGCCACTTTCCTGCAAAGATGAGTGGGCATGTAGAAAAGAACTGAAAATCTCATACTGACCTTTAAGTATTTTGACACTCTTGATATCCTTCTGTTGTGAAACATTGTGACCTGTCATTGTTTACACATGTCTTAAACAACTATTATAATACACTGATAATTTCTGTATTATCTATATCTATGATTTATTATTTATTTATTATATTACATATCTATTGGCTATATTTATGTATCTAGATTGCAAATACCATACATTGCATCAATGTTCATATTGCTAACTACATGTCAATATTGCTACTACTTCTTTGTCTTGTCTTTGCACAATGTCTTGCTTGTGTTTTAATTTTAAATTTAAATTTTAATTCTATTTTTAATTTATTATTTGCATGTCATGTTGTTACACTGTGGACCCTGAGATACCCATGTCTGTATACTTGTACAGTGTTGGCCAAATTATTATAATATTTTGGTTTTCTGTAGTTTTTGTCGATTCAGAGCTAAAAATTACCAATATGGTGCATTATAAATGACATGCAATTCTTCGTATTTGTAGTTACTTATGTAAAACACAAACCAAATAGGTTTTCAACATATATTTAGAAAGTTTTATGGGAAATTAAGGTTTTGTTTCCTTGACACCATAAATGTCATCCAAAATGTCAGTATTTTGTCCAGCCTCCACGTGCTTTAATCACTGCCTGTATTCTGTTAGACATGCCTGCAGTCATGTCCTCTGCACACTTTTTAATGTCCTTGTCGTGAAACCATACATGTAGAAGGCGTTCAATAAGATGTTGCTTGGTTGTGATCCTGCATTCATGCATCTTATCTTTTAGCATCTTCCACACATTCTCTATGGGATTCATGTCCGCAGTGTTTCCAGGCCAGTCGAGCAATTGGAGTTGTTTTTCTGCCAGGTACTTCTTAACCTTTTTGGATGTGTGGCAAGGGGCATTATCTTGCTGGAAAATGACATCCTGAGGAGATCCTTGAGTCCAGTCCCTTAACTGAGGAAGGAACCGTGTTTCCAGGACTTGGATGTATTGATCCTGGCGCATCGTTCCTTCCACGATGTGCAGACGACTCACGCCGTGAACAAACCATCACAGAAAGTGGGTGCTTAACTGTCTGTTTAACACAATCTGGGCAGAATTCCTCACCAGGATGTCGGCGCACAAATTGAGCACGGTCCACAAGGACATGCATCGAACTCTCATCTGAAAAAAAAACCTGTTTAAAAAAAATTCAATGTGTGTTCAGTTATTTATTTAGTTAATTAGATTTTAGATAATTGTCACAAAATTATTGAAAATATTCCAGATGTGTTCTGAAGCAATTCTTACCTTTGACCAGTCTTGTGAAGTCCAGTCAGAATACTTTTTCGCCCAGTCCAACCTCTTCCTCTTCATTATCGTCATAAGAAGAGGTTTTTCCAAGGGCCGACATGCCTTCAAACCGGCTGTAAAAAGCCGTTGACGCACTGTCCTTGAACTGGCTGCACCTCATGCTCCTGCCACATCTGTTTCAGTTGCTTTGAGGAGGCTTTCCTGTGATGGAGACAGATGTTGACCAGCCTCTGGTCATCCCTGGATGTTGATAGGCATTTCCTGCCGCACGAACCTTAACGTTTTGGAGAGAATCCTTGGTCGCCTTTCAACTTCCTTCGACAAATACTGACAAAGGCTTGAGAAACACCAAGTTTCTTAGCAATTTCCACCTGGGTCATAGTCGTTTCTTCCAGCACAACTCTAACCTGGCCTTTTTTTCGTGGGCTGATGTCGCTTTTCTTACCCATTCTCGCTTTCGTACAAGTTCCAGAGAAGATTTGCGTCAAACTTCCGCAAAAATTAAATTTGTGTGTTAGAATTTGTTTGCGTGTGCAGGCTTATTTATATATAAGCTCAAACCTTTTTAAAAGGTGTGCAGAAATAGCGAAAATGACATGTTGTAAAATTGTCTTCAAAAGACAGAAATAGGACAAATTTTTATGCCTTTGTGTCACCCTACGAAAAAATATTATTTTCAGACAAAGCCTTGCAAAAACCATACAAAAACAATTCTTAATCATATTAATATCCATTTGCAACACAATCTGAGTGATAATAGTGAAAATACTAGCGACATCATTTGATTCAGACAGAAAATTACAACAAACTTCTCAAAAAGATCAAATATTATAATAATTTGGCCAACACTGTATACTATATGGTTGAGATGACAATAAAGTTCACTTTGACTTTGACTTTGACTTTGATTTATATACTGGGCTTGTTTACCTTATGTTGCCTGTTTAGGCAGAAAAGGTGAAAGATAATCCAAAAATTTTCTTTTAATATCTTAGTCATAAAATAATGGTGAAGGAGGAAGTGGAGAGTATTGAGAACAGTAAAGGTGAGCTAGAATAAAAAGACAGTGAAATAGCAAATGCTTTGAACTAGTACTTTATTGATGTTTATATCTGTGAAGAAGTTGATAAACTCCCAAAAACAACAGGGACTACTAAGGAGGTAATTAGTGATTTTGAAATTGTAGACTGAGAAGTGCTGCTTAGGTTAAATAGACTGAAATCTAACAGAACCAGGATCGGGTAACATTTATTTGCAACTGCTTCAGGAAGTTAGTGCGTATATATATAAATATTTGTGAAGGATTATATATATATATATATATATATATATATATATATATATATATATATATATATATATATATATATATATATATATATATATATATATATATAATCCTTCACAAATATTTTTAGAAAAAATCTCTCCACCCTAGGGAATTTCCACAAGATTGAAGGCTATCAAATATTATCCTATTGTATGAAAAATGTGATTGAATAATCCAAATAACTATAGGCTGGTAAACTTAATGTGCATCACAGGTAAATTAATGGAAACAATTATAAAGGAACAACTCTAGCAGCACATGTCGCACAGTAATATTAGCAAATGTTCAGCATGGGTTCAGCTGAGGAAGGTTGTCTTTCACTAACATGCGGGAATTTTATGAGGAAACAACAAAAGCATTTATTAAGTGCAATGCATATGATATTATTTGCCTTGCTTTTCAACCAACCAACCAACCAACCATTTTCTAACCCGCTGAATCCGAATACAGGGTCACGGGGGTCTGCCGGAGCCAATCCCAGCCAACACAGGGCACAAGGCAGGAACCAATCCTGGGCAGGGTGCCAACCCACCGCAGGACACACACAAACACACCCACACACCAAGCACACACTTGGGCCAATTTAGAATCACCAATCCACCTAACCTGCATGTCTTTGGATTGTGGGAGGAAACCGGAGCGCCCGGAGGAAACCCACGCAGACACGGGGAGAACATGCAAACTCCACGCAGGGAGGACCCGGGAAGCGAACCCAGATCTCCTAACTGCGAGGCAGCAGCGCTCCTTGCTTTTCAGTAGGCACTTATTAAGGTAGCACATAAAAAGTTAATGATCAAATTAAAACAAGTGAGAATTAAAAGCACAGTGTGTAGGTGGGTGCCAAATCAGCTCAAATACAGAAAGCAAAGAGTTATAGTGAAGAGAACATTTTCAGAATTAGGTGATTTTAAAAGAGTGTCCCTCAGGAATCAGTGCTAGGGCCACTGGTTTTTTTAGTTTACATAAGCGAACAAGAATATAATTAATAAACTGGTTAAATTAAATTGTTATAGAGGGATCTGGATACCATACAGCTTGGGCAAATGATATTTAGTGTAAGTAAATGTAAGATATTGCACATCTATCCATCCATCCATTATCCAACCCGCTATATCCTAACTACAGGGTCACAGGGGTCTGCTGGAGCCAATCTCAGCCAACACAGGGCACAAGGCAGGAAAGAAACCCCGGGTAGGGTGCCAGCCCACCTCAGGATATTGCACATATGAAACAGAAATATTACATTTGATTATACAATCATGAAGTCTGAAACCAGAAAATACATCCTTTGAGAAGGATCTTGACATCATTGTGAAATCATCACTATCTGCATCAAGACAGTGTACAGAAGAGGTCAAGAAGAATAATAGGATGTGAGGTTATATTGTACTAGCAAAATACCTGCGATTCGCAGCAGAGAAGTAGTGAGTTAAAGAAGTTATGAAGAAAAAGGAAGCAATTTAAAAATAACATAACATGATTGTCAATGTAATTGTTTTGTTATTGCTATGAGTGTTGCTGTCATGAAGGATTTGATTATCATTATTTCTTTCAATCAGGTTCCTTATTTGGAGGACGTGTTGTGTTCAAGTTACATTCCACGTTTGTCAACTGTTGTAAAGATACAGCAGGTTTCATCGATAACTTTGTGTCCATGTTGTCAGAGTTGAAACGCAACCCAAATCACTACCTGTGAATCCAAGATGTTTAACAGGCATTCCCAGTTGTCCAAAGGTGTAAAATATTTCCCCATTTCTATACACTTGAAAGTGACAACGAAAGCAGCTATCAGTTCACATGCAGAACCAGAGGTTGAGAGATTAAGCATTTCACTGCTATAGTGGTCCTGTGTAGTATAATTGTCTCCTGTACCGTCATCAGTCCACAACTTGAACCTGTTCCAGTCATCTATACTAATAAAAGGCAAAGCCCTCACTCACTCACTCACTCACTCACTCACTCACTGACTCATCACTAATTCTCCAACTTCCCGTGTGGGTGGAAGGCTGAAATTTGGCAGGTTCATTCCTTACAGCTTCCTTACAAAAGTTGGGCAGGTTTTATATCGAAATTCTACGCGTAATGGTCATAACTGGAAGCAGTTTTTCTCCATTTACTGTAATGGAGATGAGCTTCAACGCCGTGGGGGCGGAGTTTCGTGTGACATCATCACGCCTCCCACGTAATCACGCAGCACATAGAAAACCAGGAAGACCTCCAAAAAGCGCTCAAGAAAACATGCATTATATAATTGAGAAGGCAGCGAAACAATAAGAAGCGAGCGAGTGACATATACAACCATATTCATGAGTTCTGCTACTTGAAACAAAGCACGATGTAAACCTACACTTTAAATTAAGTTCATAGACAGGCTGCCGCTGGCGTTTGTAATTTAGTGCCTGCCCATATAAGGCCGTCCATCAGCGGCAATCCAATAGCAAACTGCCACGGGTAAATATTCACGGGTGAAGGACTGTGCTTATGGAGAGGAAGATGAGATGGTCAGGGTGGTGTTTGACACAAACTCAGCGAAACTGCGACAGAAAGTTTTAAGTGCCAGGACTAAGGTAACATTAAATACAGCCATGGACATAGCACGAGATGGCACCAGCACAGCTGGGAACCTTCGATGCATGTACACCGAGCGGCTCACGTGAACTGGACGCAGTGCACAGATAAAAGCAACAGTTCCAAAGAGCGCTGAACAAAACCGAATTACACAATTGAAAAGGCAGCAAAAATATGAAGCGTCTCATACATACAAGCATATTCATAAATCCAACTACTGCGGAAACAAAGCACACGTTGGAAAAGTCAATGTCCCGCTAAAGGAAGACAGTGTAAAAACCCGTGCATGCAGTGTGTCAGGTCTCAGATAAAGAAGAAGACGAGCTGTTTATTGATGCAGTAAGAAACAATCGATGAATGAAACCTGTCATCTTTACAACGATTGACAAACACGGAATGTAACTTGAACACAACACATCCTACAAATACGAACCTGATTGAAAGAAATAATGATAATCAAATCCTTGATGACAGCAACACTCAGTAACACTCACAAAACAAATACTGTATATTGACAGTCATGTTACGTTATTTTTAAAATGTTCCCTTTTCTTTTCTAGCTTTTTAACACACTACTTCTTCGCTGCGATACGCGGGTATATATATATGTATATATATATAACCCGATCTACATACTCGAATAATGGATACTTTATTCGCCATCAATGATTGTTTTGGTAAAGCCATACTCAGTGTATTCATTAGATGAACGGTAAAAAAGTAAGAGCGAGGGGAGGATGACTCATTGAGGCATGCAGGCTGTAGTCTTGCGTCAACTCTATCTGAATTGCGCGATCACATTTGAAAAAATATATCTTTTCAAGTTCTATTTAGTCCATATGTGTCAAACTCAAGGGCGGGCCACATCCGCCCGGCGTGTAATTATATCCGCCCGAGATCATTTTATATACTGTATTATTGTTATTAAAGCCCGGTATATGAAGCGCTGGTAACACAATAAACTACAGATCCCATAATGCAACGCTAGCTCACACGATGCTGAAGAGAAAAGTTGATTCTGAAAATAGAGCCTTTAAAAACCGATGGGAGGCTGAGTATATGTTTACTGAACCCGTGTGTCTCATTTGTGGAGCTAATGTGGCTGTAATTACAGAATTTAATCTAAGACGGCACTATGAGACAAAACATCAGGGTAACCTGAATGCAATGCAGAAGATACAGAAAGCAGCATAATTAAATAAGAATCTGACACTTCAGCGGACGTTTTAACCCGTGCACAATCACAAAGTGATTTCAAGTGAAGCTGCTTTTATGGGAGACACAAATGCACCAGTGCACCTTGCCCCACTTTCCCTGTTGCCAAGTAATGTTAAACCAAGTCGTCACTACGGTGTTCCCAAATACGCACTTTGCTGATAAACTGAGTGCACTGAGTTTGCACGGCGCTTTGGTGACTTTGAAGAACAAAAAAAGTCCGTCTACATGCGGCTCGAACCTTGTGCATGTTTGGTAGCACATATCTGTGTGAGAAGCTCTTCTCAGTGATAAAGACTAACAAAACAGCACACAGGAGTCACCTCACTGATGAGCACCTGCAATCCATCCTGAGAATCTCCACAACACAGAACCTCACACCAAACAGAAACGAACCTGTGGCCAAAAAAAGATGCCAGGCGTCCAGCTCTAAAATGACATATGAGCAAAGACAACTGAATGATTTGATTTGTTATTGCTGAAAGGAACACATTTTATTTATATTTCCAGGTTTTGTTATGCAGCATGTTCATATTTGAATTTGTATAATTTTGACAGGATATATTTTTATGGAGTGCAAAATCTTTTGGGATATTTAAAATCTAAGTTTATTTTTTATAAAATATAAAATTACATAAGAGTAAAGAAATTTGAATGTTTGTTCTTTTAATGTTTACTTTATTTCTAACTTGTATAATTTAGACAGGATATATTTTTATGGAGAGCAAAATATTATAAGTTGTTTAAGGTTTGAGTTGATTTATTCAGGAATAATATTCCTGTCTGTTTTTACCATTCCTACCAAAGATATTTCTGTCCACTAAATAAAAATTCCTTCTATTTAAAATTTAAATAAAACTTGAACAAATACGATAGTTCATAATATCCACGCAGACTTGCACGTAAGAGCGGAGTCATCCGTTTTAACAAGCAGCGTATTGCACTGATACGAAATAGCTGTGTGTGTATATATGTAGATATGTATGTATATGTATATATATGTTTATATATGTGTGTGTATGTATATATATATGTATTTGTGTGTATATATGTGTGTGTATGTATAGATATGTATATATATATGTTTGTGTGTGTGTGTATATATATATATATATATATATATATATATATATATATATACTATATATATATATATATATGACAGCAACACTCATCACTCACAACAGTGACAAAACAATTACATTGACAATCATGTTACGTTATTTTCAAAATGTTTCCTTTTCTTTTTCATTGCTTCTTTAACACACTACTTCTCCGCTGCGAAGCGCGGGTATTTTGCTAGTTCTGTACATAAGACACAATGACTATGCAGATATCAAGGCTCAGACTGATATGGCCATGCAATAAGTAAGAGAAAGAATGGAAGAGGCGGGTGCAACCTTGGGGCATGGAAACCACTGGGTACGAATCAGTGAAATTGTGATCGACGGTGATCACCAGAATAGACATGTTATTCGGGGTAAACTTGCACCCATTGAGAAAGAAAGTACGAAGGAAGGCGGAAAGCAGTGGAGCAGGGAATGAACAGCAGAAGTCAGCACCAGGAAGACGTACGTGAGCAAGTAAGGAAGCCCAACAATGACAGCCTTGAAGCAGTGGAGTAAAAGAAAAGGCAACAGTAATGAGGAGGGAGACGAGAGGAAGTAAGGAAACCCAACAATGTCAGCCTTGAAGTGGTGGAGTAAAGAAGAAGGGAGCAGTGAGCACGACGAACAGCTGAGGAAAGTAAGGCACATGAGCATGGGTTTTCGTTAATGCATATAGGCATGGCGCCAACCATGTGGTAGGTGCATGGACAACAGCCGTCCGGAAAAAGGAAGGGGGACTGGGGGTGGCCCTTGTGTGTCTCTGCCATGAAATAAATCATCTGTTAACAGAAATAAGGAATGAAACTGCCAAAAGGAGAGGTTATTTTCAAAAGTTTGTTACAGGGCACAGCACGAAATGAAACATACTTAACATTTATAAGTACAGTGTAAAGGATGAGCATGGGAAATTTGGGCTTCCTATGTATATTGGAAGTCGCAGAAATAGTGAGGTGGGGTTTCCCCTATCTACATATACAGTTTAGGGGGTACACCCGTTCCCCCACCTTTGATGTTGCAATAGGACATGAAACATACCTAACTTTGTAAGTACACTGCAAGGAATGAGCACGCAAAATTTCAACTTCCCGCCTATAGGGAAAGTGGGAGAATTAGTGATGAGTCAGTGAGGGCTTTGCCTTTTATATGAAGTGTTTAAAAGTATTGTGAGACTTTTGAACTCTTTGAGACCCTCCCCAACAGGATGACATGCAATCCCGCAGAAGAGCAATTGCCTCTTTTGAGATGAGACCCTCCCCAACAGGACGAGATTGAGGCAACCGCAGATTAGCAGCGCCACAGAATCGACTACAAGATGACCGCTTCCACACACAAAGCGACAATCGCCCGATGGGTGTTGCAGGGAAGATTATAACTTGGCCACTGACCAGGCCCCGACCCTGCCTGTTTACTGTGTCTGCGTATAGTAGAATGGTAGACCCCACTACAATAAATAACCTTGCAGTTCCTGTTTCGAGTTAAATAAAGCTGGTTGTGATAAAGTACTGAGACTCAGCCTTGTCTTTGGGGTACAAGACACCACTCAAATGTCGCAGTATGAAATTAGTACAGTGGATCCCAGCTGTTACAACATGAACACTGGGACATGGTTGGAAACCCTTTAAGAGCAGATTTCACACAAATGTTAGAAAACTGTGTGGTGGTGAGTAGTACTTTAGGGACTTCCAAATCACGACATGATGTTACTTTGGACGATTTAGATCAGTGGTGGCGAACCTATGGCACGCGAGCCAAAGGGGGCACTCAGAGCCCTCTCAGTGGGCACGCGCGCCGTTGCCCGAGCACAGAGTTCGTTACTATAAAGCCAGAGGAATGCGGGCCGGGCTGCTCCCCCACCGCTCCCCTCTTCACGCCGGAGGACTTTTCTCACATCACCCGCCCCTCTGCCCAGCAGCCCAATGGGAGCGCTTCCTTCCTCTATTGTCTGGGGTAAGGCGGGCAGCACACATGCTGCTTGAGGGTGCGGCACGGACTGCAGCCTTTTGAGTCTGTGATTCCCGTGGTAGGGTTGGAGGGGATGTGGTATAGCGGGTCCACAGCTCAAAATTGAAAAGGCCAGTTTTAACAGATAATTGCCGCACTCGCGGCTTAAAGGGGGTTATGGTAGAGTGGCCAGAGCGGTTTCCGGGAGCTTTGTGATGCGGGCAGTCCTCGCTTAAGCACACAGGTGAGGAGTCGTCCGCATCTGTAATTATTGCCGGGAGTTGCTAATCGCCACACCTGATCCACGACCCCGTAATATATAATGGAAGCTTTGGGGGTGGAGCTTAATAGGGAAGACCTGCGTGAAACACTTGAGAGGATCGAAGGGATGACAAAGGACAGAACAGTTAGTTATGAAAATGAAATCCTTAAAGTGTGGAGTTCTCTGCCAAATAATCTTAAGTCAATGAAGGCACTTGAGATTGCTTTCCTTACTTTGTTTGGAACATCTTATGCTTGTGCGCAGCTGTTTTCAGCTTTGAATTAAATCAAATCTGACACCAGAAACAGACTAACAGATGACCTGAGTGCTGCATGTGTTGCTCTCAAACTTACAAAGTATGAGCCAAGGTTAGACAAATTATCAGCATGCATACAACAGCAAAAAGCACATTAATTGTTCAAAAGCATACCGAATGCAAACTTTAACCTTTCAACAAAAAGTTGTCTGTATCATTGAAAGCTCTGTTATTATGTTTTTCTTTTAAGACAAAAGATGTTAATGTATGAGTTGCTTTTCTAAACTAAAAGCTCAGTAGATAGATAGACAGAGCATCAGTATTGGCAGTTCAGTCCAATTTACCATCCAGCTGCACTCCCAGGTATTTATAGGTCTGTACCCTCTGCACACACTCACCTCTGATGATCACGGGGTCCATGAGGGGCCTGGGCCTCCTAAAATCCACCACCAGCTCCTTGGTTATGCTGGTGTTCAGTTTTAGGTGGTATTCAGGTTAAATTGTCATGTTGGCACTTTGCGATAAATAAGTGGGTTTTGGATTGCAGTTTGGGCACTTGGTTTCTAAATAGTTTGCCATCACTGATTTAGATGAATAGAATGGATGAGTTTGTTAGGCTGAATAGCCATATCTAGTCATAATTGTTCTAATATTCTGAATGGATATTCAATGAAAGGTAATAATAGCCATCAACCATTTTTACATTTTTTGTGGGAGTTCTGACACATACTTTATCTAGTTGCATGAATATATAACACCATGGTCACTACCTAATTTCTGTCCTAAGCCCGATTTTCACCATTGATATGCAGACGTAAAACAAATTATGTTTTACAATGCTGCTTGATCTGTACCATGGACTTGGATCTGTACTTATTCTACATCATAACATGATAGTTTGCCTTACTTTGGGATCACATTGAGGTCAATCTATTAGATTTTATACTGAAAGATGACATGTTTATATTACATCTCCTGAAAAAATATTTTCACGATGACCCCAGTTTAAGTAAGAATAGCTGAAGTGAACCATTATTTGTGTATATATGTATAATCAAGCTTGTCATAGCTACTGTACGTCAGTATTTTTATCTGTGCAATCTACAGCTTCTTAATGAAAGACCTTGTCAAAATTTTGATTTACATGCGAAATAAACTTTTCATTATCTAATGTAGTCAAAAGGCTCAAAGTGTCATGTACTGTTAAATGTTTGCGCATTCACAGTATAAGTAGTGCCATATAAAATATGATGTAGCATACTTCTGTGTAAAGACACTATTCATGCATGGTTCAGGTTTGCACAGTGAATGTCGATTAGGTTGTGACAACCCCACTGCTACATTTGTGACTTCTTTGTTTCAGACCTTTTTTAAGATTTGGAAATACACCATGAATTATTGATACATATCAGTTTAGTTTATGGTCAGTATATTTTCAAAACACCTCAGAGTGAGGATATAATTGTAATTGATTATAAGATAAAGTAAAGCTTTTTTTAAAAAATGTCCTATGACACTGATGCCTGCAGTGACTTCAACAAAGCTTTTTATTTAGTATTTACACTCACTGTGTAAATTATTAGGACACCTGTACATCTGCTTATTCAAGTCATTATCTGATCAGCCAATCACATGACAGCAGCACAATACATAAAATCATGCAGATACAGGTCAGAAACTTTATTTCATGATCAAATAAAACACCAGTCTGAGGAAAAAATATGATCTCAGTGATTTTGACAGTGCCATTATTATTGGTGCCAGATGGTCTGGGTTGAGTATTTCTGTAGCTGCTGGGATTTTCATGCAAAAAAGTCTTTAGAGTTTACTCAGAAAGATGAGAAAAACAAAAACATCCAGTGAGTGGCATTTCTGCAGAAGAAAACACACCTTGTTGATGAGAGAGACTGAAGAGAATGGCTGGACTGGTTTGAGTTGACAGAAAGGCGGTAACTCAGAGAGCCACTCTATACATCTGTGGTGAGCAGAATAACAACCAAGAATGCACAATATGTTGAACCTTAAGGCAGATGTGCTACAACAGCAGAACACCATATTGGGTTCCGTTCCTGTTAGCCAAGAATAGAAAGTTGAAGCTGCAATGGACACGTGCTCACTTAAACTGGGAAGTTGAAGGTACAGGAAAAACATAGTCTGATCTAATGAATCTCAATTTCTACTGAGGAACACAGATGGTAGATTCAGTATTTGGTATCAACAGCATGGTGGTGGTGGTGGTGTAATTGTGGGGGGGAATGATTTCTTGGTATTTTTGGGACCATTAATACCACTCAATCATCACTTGAATACCACAGCCTGAGAAGAGGACAGTGAACATGCTGACCATGTGCACCCCTTCATGGCCACAATTTCCCCATCCTCTAGTATTGCACCATGTCACAAAGCAAAGGTCATCACAAACTGGTTTCATGAACACGATAATGAGTTCAGTGCTCTTCAGTAGCCTTCTCAGCCACCAAATCTGTATTAAATAAAAAAACATTGGGATATGGTAGAACAGGACATTCGCAGTGTGAATGTGTAGCTGAGAATTCTGCAGATTTTGTGCCGTGCAATTATGTCAACATGGACCGCAATTTCAAAAGAATATTTCCAAAACCTTGTAGATTCCATGCCACAACGAATTGAGGCTGTTTTGACAGAAAAAGGAGGCACTACTCAGTTTTAGTATAGTGCTCCTAATAATTTGCTCAGTGAGTGCTTATACTGTATATTTCTTGTTGTCATTTAAATTTTGAACTGCTATACAAGGGAAAAAAGTTTTAATCAAGATACCAAACAAAAACGTTTGTTTATTCATTTCCCAATGTGCTCACTCCATTTTAGAAATGAGGAGAACTAGAGCCAACACCAGCAGCCCCATTGGAAATTCAGATACCAGTACTGGACAGTACACCAGCCCATTAGAGAGCACAATCACTCCCACACATTCTCACTCTCACCAGTCTCACAAGGGAAGGTAAATGATGATCATTTCACTGGCACGCTGTGTGTAATTAGTCGTTTACTCCCTTTTTGTCTCTGTAATGTTTATAATTTGTTTCCATTTAAGTAGATCACTTTAACACTCCTTTTTACAGTTTCAGGTTTGTCAATGCCCATTTTAATTTCTGTACAGTTTATAAAAGCTTTTTGCACACTGCAACACTTAGTTGATAATAAAATTACATAACTGGTTAATGTAAATTAGCCCTCTGTGAGTATGGATGTACTGTATGCGTGAGTGGATCCTGTAACGGACTGGCATTTTGTCCAGAGATGGTTCCTGCTTATTACCTAATGCTGCTGTGATATTTATATTAAGTTTTATTACTGTATAATATTTGCAATGTTTCAATATAATACAGTATGTATATAACATATGAAAGCAGGATTACTGACAACTAAAAAAAACAACTACATACAGATTAAATTTGTTCAACCTTAATTATATTTTCATTCTTTATTTTTCTGCTTGTGGAGAACAAACCACGACTACTAGATTTCAATCAAAATGTGAACTACGATGATACTGTCATCTAGTGGACGAAAAAGAAACGTCAGATGAGTTTTGTGAGCTTGATTGGCAATTTGAGTTCACAATCCAAGATATTCATTTCAAATAGGACAATAAGTCGCTCCATCCATAGTTAAACACTGATTCGCCTTTGCACTTTATTTTAAATTCTTCAAATAACCAAGAAAATTTAATATATCTATAGCAGACTACAGAGAGCATTGTACAAAGTGTCTTTTACAAATGCCTCCATTCTTTGCTTTAACATTTTGCTATTATTTTTTCCTTTATATGATTACATAAACACAATTTCCTTGCTCTCTACATTTCTATATGTGGTTAGGGAGGTCTTTCACACAACAGCGTTACACTCAATATCCTTTTCTGGCGCCTGATTAAAGGTGTTTGAAGAGAAATTGAAAACATGAATTCTATTTAATGTATTTATTTATTTACATCAGTTATTTTTTTTTTCTAATTCTGATGTGTTATTCCCAATGACTGTCAACACATGCATTCTAGAAAAACAGAAAACAGATGAGGCTAAGAGCACTGTTTAGTTTTAGGCTGGTGGCTTTGAAAGACAATATTAATCAATCATAATTAGCATTTTATCATGTGGCTGGCAGAAGGAAGCAATTGGAAGCAGGGAGAAATGTTGGGTTACCACTCCGGCAACCCCATTTAATTATACCAAAATAAAAAGTCAAGAAATGGCTACTTAAGCTCACAACTAAAAAGACTTAAGGTCAGTCTTGCAGGGTTTCTTATACTCTGCTATCTTTCTCTGGTAGGCGTCTCTGGCTTTTAAGAATGCACAATATGTTGAACCTTAAGGCAGATGTGCTACAACAGCAGAACACCATGACTTGGTGATCCAGGTCTGCCTAAAGACACCACCTTTCTGTACTGTTGAATTATATGGCGGATTGTCTAGGATGGCAGGGGCTTGTTCCTGAAGTCACGGGTGGGTAGGTGTGCCCTCACTGTTAGTGACAGTGCCCCCTCTTGCACCAGAGTAACAGTATAACAGTCAGGCTTACCTGGGGACTCTCAGATGCGTATGCATGATAATCATTAATTCTTTCTAAGCTTAACAGATTTGCAGAAAAATCTATATGATGTATGCTTTAATTATATTATTTTTATATTATGTTTTTCATTAGTTTTTTTATTGCTTTACCTTGTTAATATGTTGGTGGAAGAGAACGTTTGTCTTCTTTAGAGTGGCTGCTGAGTGGAGTGTGATATAGGGAAGTTTTAATATTCTCTTTTAAGTCCTTTCATATTGTTTTTCTTATTCCTTATGTGTAGTAGTATGGTGCATTATTTTCTCTTCAAGCAGAAGAGTATATTTTAATATTATGCTTCTCAATGAATGCAGAAAAAATATTCAAGTCTAAAACTAAAGAGGAGCAATGTGGTGGTGCAGTGTTTAGGACTGCTATATCACATCTCCAAAGTCCTGGATTAGATTTTCCTCCGTGACACTGCTTGTGTGGAGAATTGCCCTATGTAGGTTTCCCTCCTAGTACTGCAATTTTCTTCCCACATCTCAAAGAAGTGCAGCTGAAATGGTTTGGTGACTATAAATTGATCCTAAGAGTAAGTTCACGTGTGTATGTCATGTGATATCCTGGCACCACATTCATTTCTTGCTTTGCACCCAACACCAAAAACACTGTGACCAACTTCCTCCAACCTTGAAATCGAAAAGTGAGTTAACAAATGTTTGGATAGGTGAAAAATAGAATATGTGGGACTGTTCATTTATTATTTTCAGCTGACATTGTTTTCCTGTGGCAGACCATTTACACACGAGGAACCAGTTGACAATGAGGAAGGGATGAGTAGTGCAGCTCTTAAATTTTAATATCTACTTGAAGAGTCTAGAAGTGATTTTTATTGCAGAATATCAAATATATCCTGGAGTACCTTATAGCTGTTGTTGCATGCACTGGATGATTTTAGCCAGCCTGTTTCCACACAATTGGATTGCTGTAAGTCTGTGTCATTTCTTTTTTCTCTTCTTTACTTCTAAACATATACAAGCTTGTAGTTTTCATTGCGCTTTTATCCCAGCCTTATCTTTAGTACAGACCAGTCGTTTCAAGTTCAAGTTCAAGCGCAAAACATGTCCAAAAAAGGGAAAGAGGAAGAAACCAAGACAGTGCTAAATTCACAAAGTCCAACCAATACTTATGTAGAATAGTCAATTAAATACTACAGCTAAAAATAAATAATTACGTGTTTTCACGCACGAGCGCTTGGCGAGCAGCTGATGGGCTCAATGACACGGGACAACACAAAGAAAGTTGGTTTTGTACAAGGCACTAACATCTCTCTCTCTCGTTCAACAGAAAAGGAGAAGAATAAAACGTACAATAAGAAGACTGGCAGACAATTCCATTCATTCATTAAACCCTCCGCTTCCGACCTTACCTGACGACTGCACTTTCCGGCTTTTCCATTCCACGTCACATCCGCTCGACCTTCTTCCCAGCATTCCTCTGTGTTCAGTTTCCTGTCAGTCTTTCTATATAAACGTCATTCATGCACTGCAATTTTGTCTGTTGTATGATTCATTGTTTCATTGAATGCATTAGCCAGGGATTGCCAGGAATTCTGGATCTTACAGAATACGGGGCTCAAACCCCAAACCTTTACGAGTGTGTTGTCCACTTCTTTTCACAGTGTATAAAAACTGGTCTTTTATCTGCATGTTACAGAGAGTTTAGTAGACGTATTGCCTGTGGAAAGAAGTTACTGCACATTCTGGCTGTTCTTGATTTTATGGAGTAATATCTCAATAATGGAGTATTATGGAGTAATATCTCTTACCAAATGTCAAGAGATTGAACAGTCCAAGAGAGCGGTGTAAGGAGTCTCTCACAATGCAAAGGGCTTTCTTTTTGCATCTGTCCTTAAATACGTCCTCAATGAAGGGGAGACAGACCCTGATAACCCTCTCACCACACGGTGCAGAATCTTCCTCTCAGACACAATGCAGTTTCTGATCCAGGATGGGATGTAGGAGGTAATAGAAGGTGGTGAGGATAAAACTTGCTTCAGCCTCCTATGGAATTACAATCTCTGCTGAGCTTTTCTGAATTGGTGTGTTCTATTGAGAGTCCAGGAGAGATTCTCAGTAATGTAGCCACCCAAGAATTCTGTGCTGCTGCCCCTCTCCACAGGAAAACCATTGATATGCAGTGGAAGTTGTTCAGACTTTGTTCCAAAGTCCACAATCAGCTCTATTATCTTATTTACATTTAAGGACAGGTTGTAGTCCCCACAACAGCTCGCTAACTGCTCCACCTCTACTCTGTAATATGTTTCATCTTCATTACTGATGAGTCCTAAAACTGTTGAATCTTCAGGAAACTTAACGAGTTGATTTATGCTGGATTTGGCAGTACAGTCATGTGTTAGCAGAGTAAAGAGCAAGGGATCGAACACGCAGCCCTGAGGAGCCCCCGTGTTCAGTTTGATGGTGCATGATATCTTATTGTCAACATTCACTATCTGTTGCCTCTCTGACAAGAAGTCCAAGATCCAGTTACAAAGTGAGGTGTTCAATCTGAGCATAGAAAGTTTCACTATTAGCTGCTGTGTGATGATTGTATTAAAGGCTGGACTGAAGTCAATAAGCGAAATCCTGGCATATTTGTTCTTTTTGTCCAGGTAGGATAGTATGTTGTGTAGGACAAGTGTAATAGCATCATCTGTGGACTAATTAGCACAATATGCAAACTGCAAGGGGTCCAGTTAGGATGGGAGGCTAGCTTTGATGTGACCCATGACTAGTCATTTGAAGCACTTAATTATGACAGAGGTCAGTGGCACAGGCTGGTAGTCATTGAGGCAGTGTGCTCTAGTAATTTAAAACCATTTAAAAGTTCATAAAGTATGTAACACATAGATCAATGCAGTATTTTTCTCTCACAGTTACTAACAATGTTAATTATTCCCTTACACGTAATATTATTGAAGCTTACAAGATACTGGAATCTCTGATCATGGTTTTATGTTTATCTTTTCTAAAGCTGCCTTTGGCATTTTTATTCACTGTTGCTTGCTGATGACTCTCTTTAAGATTTCTTTTCCAAGATCAGCTATGGAGAAAACATTTCTGAAGGAATTTATAAGGGCATACCGTATCTGAGAAACAAAGTATTTTTGTAGTTTCCTTACCTTTGATTTTTCTGTTTTATTTCTTGTGTATGACCAAGTGCCAGGCTTGCTTGGATTTGCTTGTTGGACTTCCCATTTATTTTAATAAATACTTTTTATCTTATACAACATTTCTGCTTTATTCCTGGTTCACTCTAATAAGCGCCAACCTTTATTTGGAAGTTAAGTGCACATTATGGGGAATTGTTTTTTTTCCTTCTTTTCTGGCAGCCAACATTTTCAATTGAATCAGTTGTCACAGATTACTGGGGTCCTTTCCCAGCCGGGATGCCTGGAAGGACTGGAAGATGGCAGTTATGTCCTCCGGACCACGAGGGGGCAACTGCCCTGGATCAGGAGAGGACCACGGAAGAAAAGGAAAGAAGTTCCAACATGTTGGGACCCATGGCCACCGCTAGGTGGCGCCGTAAGCCTCGTGAAACCCGGGAGACATTTACTTCCGCCACACTCTTCAAGATGGAGGAAGAGCCTTCTAGGGATGCCCGGAGTGCTTCTGATGCAAAGGGCAGCACTTCCATCACAAACAGGAAGTACTGCCAGAAGGATGTTATCAGCCACCTGGAGCACAGCCGGGCGGGAATAAAAGAGGCTGCCTTCCTACAATTGGGGAACTAGAGTCGGGAATGGGAGCAGGACAAAGCTCCCATAAGGAGAGGAAAGGTGGCCATGGACATTGAAGAGGCCCTGTGTACTGTGTGGGACTGTGTTTATTTGGTGAATAATAAACTTGTGCATTTTATAAAGATGTGGTTTCTGACTGGTGGTGTCCGGGTGAGTCTCACACAGTCAAAATCTATTAATTATCAAAATGAAAAACCAAACCTGATATCCCAAAACTCCAAGACCAATTCAAATTTACACTGGATTAAACATTTCTGAAATTGTTGGCACTATAAAATTGATGCAGAGTAAAACACTTAGTAAAAATACAGCAATATGATCTCCAGTAATACTTTTAGTATTTCAAGAAGTTTTGATGAATGAAATATTACTGAAAGCTAAATATCATTAATATACTGAATATATACTTTTCTAAAAAAAAATGATAATCATTTCTCTTTTAAACCCTAAAACCAAAGTGTTAGTAAAACCACTTGCATATAATAAATGACAGTGTATTTTATTGTGCATTTTAAAAGAGTCTCTGAACTATCAAAAACTCTCTGCATACTCATCAAAGAAATCAGTTATAAAATGCCAGAGGCACAAAGAAGAGAAGTGTGCTTGAAGCAAATTGAGATTTTAACAAGTTACCAGGGAATAGCTATTACAATAAACGTGATCAGTGGACAAGTGAGGGATTTATTACCAACAAACCAAAGAAACCAAAAATATCAAAACCAAGACAGTAAAGAGAAACCTAGTCAATATCAAAAAATTTTTGTTTTTAATCAGGAAAAATTACTTGTGTTAAACACAGTTTCCTTTTTCTAACTAACTAATACATTCACAGGGATTTTTTTTTATCAGAGATTCAACACTAGAATGTGGACAATACCTTGACATCATCTTAAATAAGGAATGCCTGATGACATAATGTGCCATGTCCCTTTCGAGTCAAGTGATTAGAAACAGGAATATCAACAGCAAAAAACAATACTGAAGCCATACAGAGAAATCCACAAAATGAGGTTTGCCATTCAACAACCAGAATACAAAATGGCATCAAAAAGATAATTCTCAGTTTTATAGGTAACTAGAAAAATACATAAAATAATTTCAAAAATGAAACAGGGCAAAACACATTCATGACTAGTGGGAGGACAATGATCATCACTTTCTATTTTTGTACCAGCTATTACCACATGTTTTGGTCAGGAAAAATATTATAGAGATTTAAATGCAATGAACATCTTCTGTCTCACAACAATATAATTATGTTACTGTACTTTCAGGTGAAATAGCTGGAGAACACATTGGACCAGGAGATCAAAAAAGTAATTTTCAAAAAGAATTTTAAAGTAAAAAACCCAGAGCTTAAATGTTCATACCCAGAAAATCTTAACTAAGCACCTACAAAAAAAGATCCGCAATCTTGGATAATGTGCTAGAGCATAGCACTGGTTTAAATACAGTCATATTGATGACATCACATTGAGTATCTTCTGGAACAACACCCTCTAGCAACTAGCAAGGGCATTGTGGGAAAAGGACCGAAAAATGGTAGTGTTTATAAGAAAAAAATGTGGGATCACAGTATTTTGAAAATATTATGTCAACATAATATAACAAGTCCAAATTCATATTGTATATAAAAACAAAAGTAAAAATGAATTCTCTGTAATTTAAAATCAACATCAAAAAATCATGTGCTAAAGAGAATTTTATCAAATTCAGAACAAATAATAAACGTATAATAGTTAAAGCAATGTGTTTAAAATATCTTAATGAAAGGAGAATAAATTAGGCTGGAAAATACGGAGGTATTAAAAAATATTTGGAAAAAAATGCATAGATTGAAATAATCCTGTCAATTTCAATTGGGAGTAGTAGAAACAGTGTTTTTGATGTTGTCGGGTCAGACTCCTGTGGTCAAGGTTAATAATGTTCCAAAAGAACACAAATAAACAGCCAGAAGGCCAGAAAATGAAGAGCCCGGAAAGGGGTACCAAACAGGCCATCAGCGAACAGAATGTGAATCAAAAACTCTATAAATGTAACTTAGACCAAAACAACAAATCTAAAACAAGATCCAAAAACTTTTAGTCAAAAATTAAAAAGACTCGTGCTAATGGTAATTAGAAGCCGTTTCCCTAACAAATGATAAGTAGAAGACAGTTGCTTGTGTGATGATTTGGAATAAGTTTGGGTGATGCACGTCATCTTAAAAAGCTATTACGCAGTGACATTAAGAGATGAACTCATGTTTAAACATGTGACTGACAACAGGAGCCATTGCCAACAACAACATCGTCACAGCCCTGAGAGAACAGCAATGAAGCTCTGAAAAGTGTACACTGCCCACTCTATTGTATCATTAGACAGAGTTGTTAAGTGTGCTAATAGTCTGTCTGTCCTGTATTGCTTTGCGTTGATCTTTTTACCAGCAATACTTGTATTACACGTACTAAAGTTTCTCAAATAAGGAGTAAAGAAAAGCTATTAAGCTCTTTGAATGACAGATTAATTTACTGAAGAATAATGTTTATGATTTTAATTCTCAATTGTGTTTTAATTGCATGTTTAGGGGTAAGTGAATAACTGGGCTATTTACATAAAATATCAAACTATTGTCATGTGTTTACATTTCCAAAGGTTAGAGAGATCTTTTATACCTGATGAAGTGAGTTTAGTTGACTACACAGTTGATTGAACTCTTATTATCTAAATTCCCATTCAGCAAGAATCCAGTTCAACTGGCTCTCCTATTGAGATAAAATACTGTTTTAAACAACTGATGATTGTCTAATGTTGTGGATTATCTAGTATTTAAAGTATAATTGTATTTCAAAAGCAGTTTGGGTTGAGGTGTGGAGTGGAATTGCTCAATAACTGTAAATGACTAAAGTGAAATATCATGGCATAATTTAAGGTAGTTGTTTGTGGTTATAGATTTAAGATTCCCAAGGGGAGATCACCTGCTCTGCTGTTTACTTGTGTGCTTACACTATAAGAAATATATAACACAGAGCAATTTCAGTTGTATCTGGGTAAAATAGATAAAACATTGTTAAGACTTGCCTAAGGATTAAAGGAGATCATCAAGGTTTAAAAAATGTTCTCCTAAGGTGTAGGATTATGCAGAAACTTTTCAAGTAAGTCTAAGCTCAATTTCTATTATGGTAGTGATATGGGGCAACAGTGCCCCCTGCTTTATCTACCGAGCTAAGCCTGGTTCTTAACTGTCAGAAGTGATGGCTTAATTGTCCAGTGCAGAGTGCCTTAAGGACCACTATTTACACCCCTCACTTCATGGTCACTCTCTCTATCTCACCAACTACCCTTCAAACTCCAAACTCTTTGGGCAGAGGTCAGCTTTCAAACAACAACCAGGGGTTAGTTCTGTCACAGTTTCTGAAATTACTTGGTGGGTCCGAAACATTGTTCTAAATATCAGGAGCCATCTCTGTCTCTCCAAAGCTCCCTCTGATGAGCCCAGGACCAAAATATGAGCCTCAATTCTTAATTTCTGAGAGTCATTGCTGCACCTCAGTATCGACTTTCCATAATAAATAGCAATACTAAGTTAATATTATTTCATTAGTATTCTGTTCTTTCTGAATGGTATATGATTGGCCTAGCATCCATACTACACCCACTTCAGAATAGGTCATCCGCCTGAAGCTAAAATATTTTTGGCCTAGCCAGTACTTGGATGGGAGACCATCTAGAAAATTTATGGATTGCTGCTGGAAGAGGTGTTAGTGAGGTTAGCAGGGGCGCTTACCCTGTGGTCTGTGTGTGGTTCACAATGCCCCAGTGCAATGACGTAAATATGGTGCCGTCCTTTGGATGAGGCATAGAACCAAGCTCCTGACTCTCTGTGGTCATTAAAGATCCCTGGGCATTTCTTGAAATGAGTAGGGTTTATCCTGATTTCTTAGTTAAATTGCCCATCACAGCCTCGTCCATTCTAGCCCCCTAATCATCCTGTCTCTAAATGGCTTTCTCAATCACCAATTCTCCATAAGTGTCATGAGCATACTGGTGCACTAATGGCTCCTGTTGCATCATCCAGGTGGGTGCTACACATTGGTGGTGTTTGAAGTGGCCACCAACTGTCTATGTAAAGCACTTTGTGTAGCAAGAAAAGTGCTATATAAAATTAATTCATTATTACTGTTATTATTAGAATGACAACTTTGATGTGGTTCTTGGTCCAACAGTAATTCTGTTATGCAGTGAGTTGAAAAATTAAAAACAAGAAGTCCATCTTCCTGGGCTATATAAAGTAATGGCCACATCAAAAAATTTTCCCTTTAAAATTTCTAAGAATTGGCCTCAGTAGGCACAAGATATCCACCAGCTTTTGGTGGAACACCAGCTAATCGCACAATCCACTGATACAATTACAATTTGTAATCAGCAATTAACCTAAAATATTCTTCTGTTATGACTCTGGAGGAAACCCATACAACCAATGGGAGAACATGCAGACTTCACACTGACAATAACCTAGCTCAGGATTTAAACTCAAAGTGCTTGGTATTTTAGACTTGTACATCACCATGTGTCACATCTGCCATTGTCATATAACACACATGAATAGGAATGACACAATCTCTCTCTCTGCACTTTCAGGTAAGTGGTTTGATATGTTGTTATTTTATGGTGCCTGCATATATAAAACACCATATGGATCATAAATACGCCAACCTATATGTGTCAAAATGTGAGTGCCATGTTTAAAAACAGGCATTTTGCACGTCATGTTGTAAACATTATGCATATGCTGTTGCAACATATAGCAATGTGAGCCCAACACAAATTCAGCTCCTACAACATAACAATTTGTGGTAACCAATCTGTAATATGTTGCAAAAAATGTAATAAAAAAAAATGAAAGAAGTTAAATATTCTTTTTCTTATGGTAAGACTTATTAACTCATCAAGAAATTTGTGTTTAAAATTATTTGGGTTATTTTAAGAAATCTTATCAAGTAAATTGTACTTAAATTATTGGCAGATGTTTTTTTTCTGAACAAAAGCAAAACAACTCCAATTTTTTTTTCTAGTTTTTACAGATGCATTTTTTTAAATTGTCTCATCATAGCAGCAACAAAATATTTGATGACTACAACTGATGTGCTCTGGGATTTGTATAACCAAACCTGGAATCCTAACAAAATTCCCATCCATTACATATGAATTATTACTGCCGGGGTGTTGCCAGTGATTAGCTTTTAACTTACATTATGTTGTTTATTTTTTGATTGTTCTCCTTTTATTTGTTAGCAATTCTTCTTAATTGTTTTGGGGTTTAACTTTGTTAATTGTTTTCCATTATCTTCCTTTTTTATTGCTACTTAATTGGTATTTCTATTACTTGCTACTTATTTAGTTTTACTATGCAGTTTCCTTTAAGGGCCAGCTAGCATTGAGCGGGGTGGGTTCCCCTTACTATGCAGGTGTGGTTTTGTCTGAGCAGTCACCTAAGACCACTCCATTTAAGCCTCAGGTAAGACCCTTTCTAACTGTCAGGCATTGATATTCAGAATGAATTCTCCACTGTCTTTCCTGCTTTGTTTGTTGGTCTCCAGTCCCTGAGTTCGGTTAGTACACTTTCGGTAATGATTACTAAAGTTAATCTTTAGAGGAATTTCTTTGTATGATTCTTAGGAAATATGTAATGTTTGTTTATTCTATTAACCTTTTTTATCTGTTAACTGACCTGGATCACTGGGTTTTATTTTGGCTGAATTTCTGTTGGTAATATTAGAAATCAAGTTTACTGTATTTAGCGCTCTGTTTACTTAATTTTGCTTAGTCGTTCTCCTTTATTTCTTGGAATCTTTCTAAATGTAACTTTTTTATTTGGCTATATATAGATTTAGTTGAAGGTTTTCATCATTAAAGAATTATGCTTTTTAATTATTGATCAATTGTTAATTTATTTATTCAATTGTATAACTTTGTGGAGTGTCCTTTAGGAATACACTCTTAGCTTTTCGTTTTGCCAACTAATCATAACAACGTTAAGGTAGTTTAGCTGTCACCTATAAATTCTGTTTTTTTTTTTTTCCTGTAGAAGGAGTTTCAAACACTAAGATACAGGTACTGCATAAGTGTAAGCCAAGATGGTGGCTAGATAACAGATTTTTTTTTTTCAAATAATGAAAATTTTAAACATAAGGTATGCAGCCCTACAAAAATATCTTGGGTATGGGTTATTTTTAATGGACTTTTTATTTTAATTTAGCAGGTAATGTCAATGTTACTATGTAGTTTAAGTTGAGATACTTCTGGAAAAGAGACAGAAATGAATACTTTATTCAAACCATCCATCCATTATCCAACCTGCTATATCCTAACTACAGGGTCACGGGGATCTGCTGGAGCCAATCCCAGTCAACACAGGGCACAAGGCAGGAAACAAACCTCAAGTTGGGCACACACACACTCACACACTAGGGACAATTTAGGATCGCCAATGCACCTAACTTGTATGTCTTTGGACTGTGGGAGGAAACCGGAGCACCTGGAGGAAACCCACACAGGGAGAACATGCAAACTCCACACAGGGAGGACGCAAACCCAGCCTCCTTACTGCAAGGCAGCAGTGCTACCACTGTGCCACTGTGCTGCCCTACTTTATTCAAACCTTAGTATGAAATACAGGAATAAAGCAATAAGGTGTGTAGTGAACATAGCATGCTATGAATGCTAAAGTGCAAGTTTATTCTTGTGCACATTAATTCAGTCTTACTGCTTTATAACCATCAAAGAAGGTCTTGAATCAAGATACTCCTGTGAAAGGTCCTGTGGCAAAATAGGCAGAGGAAAAATATAATATTTCCTGAATTACAGGAAAATGTAAATATATCTGAAATTCATTTCATAAGAAGCAAAAGAACATAAATGACAGGATAGCCAGTGTGGAGGATGATTGAAAGTAACACTGTGGGCAATGAAATGTTTCAAAAGTTAGCTAAGGTTGTCTTTAGAAAGTAAACAAAAGCATTCATAGTGAAGAGCTCAATCACCATGTTAACTAAACAAATGGATAAAGAACGAGATAGGGCTGTAAGTTTGACATGATTTAGGAACGGTTTGCAGGCTGAGTCATCAATTACTCAACTCTTTCTGAAATAAAAGTATAAGCAGATTCTGAAAACGTGAGCTCACAGAAGACATACGGATAAGAGCCATCATCATTCTTTTTACAAATAAGATAAACAGAGATATAATCTACAAATGTGTGACAGAAAACTACACTCAGAAACTTAAAATGTTAATGTTTGGAAAAGGTTTGACTTATTTTAACACAGCAGAAATGACTCTAAAACAAAAACAGGGAAGAAAGTTTTTTTTTTAAAGATGCTAAGGGCATTTATTGATAGCAAGAAGTAAGGTCCAAAGTAACTGACAATGCAGGGAACTCATTTATTTCCCAGAGCTATTTTTTTCAACAGTAGGTCATGTGAATGATCATGCAGCACACCACCACCCTCTGATAAGCATAAAGGCTTACAGCTAATAATAAAATTGCTCAAAAGATCAATGTTTGCTCAGAAAATTAGAGTGACATCCAACAGGACACTCAAGTGAAAGCACACCAGCTTTGAGAGGCATAATTCGATGCAATCAAAATTGTTTTTATTTTTCTTCTTATTTCTTTCAGATTAAAGTATTTGTCTTTCTTATTACTATTACTACTACTGCTCATACAGGTCACAGCCTAATCCAGAAGCAACTGAGCTCATTCACTCACGCGCCACAATGCTGTAGAATGTAACTAACCATTATTTTCTATTGGGAATTTGTTAAATTCATAGTTTCTGGGTGTTAATTTATTTTTTCTCCAGCCGTCTGGAGTTTTTTTGTTTTTTCTGTCCCCCCTGGCCATTGAACCTTACTCTTATTCGATGTTAATTAATGTTGATTTATTTTGTTTTCTTATTGTGTCTTTTATTTTTCTATTCTTTATTATGTAAAGCACTTTGAGCTACTGTTTGTATGAAAATGTGCTATATAAATAAATGTTGTTGTTGTTGTTAATAATTTCAAATAAAACTTTTACTCTTTCCTTGATTACTCAGAATGAGTTTAATATGGTAAAACAAAAAAATACTCATTTCTAATCCTGTCAATCCTCGTCACACCCAATGCAAATCTTTGCATTTTTAACTCTGCTACCTTCAGCACTGTCTCCTGCTTTCTGGTCACTGCCACCATGTCCAACCCATATAATATAACTGGTCTCACTACCATCCTATAGACCTTCCCTTTCACTCTTGCTGATACCCGTCTGTCACAGATTACTCCTGACACCCTTCTCCATCAATTCCACCCTGCCTGCACTCTGTTTTTCACCTCTCTTCCACAGTCCCTGTTACTCTGTACTTATGATCCCATGTATTTAAACTCATCCACCTTCACCAAATCTACTGCCTTCATCCTCACCATTTCACTGACCTCCCTCTCATTTACACACATATATTCTGTCTTGTTCCTACTGATGTTCATTCTTCTCCTCTCTAGAGCATATCTCCACATTTCCAGGGCCTCCTCCACCTGCTCCCTACTCTTGCTACAGATCACAATGCCACCTGCAAATATCATAGTCCACAGGGACTCCTGTCTAATTTCGTCTGTCAACCTGCCCATCACCACTGCAAATAAGAAAGGGCTCAGAGCCCCTCCACGTTGAGTGCATCCATTACTACTACCACAGACCTCACTACTGTCACACTTCCCTTGTACATATCCTGTACAGCGCCTGCATACTTCTTTTCCACTCCTGACTTCCTCATAAAATACTACAATTCCTCTCGAGGCACCCTGCCATATGCAATCTTCAATTCCACAAAGACACAATGCAGCTCCTTCTGGCCTTCTCTATACTTCTCCATCAACACCCTTAGAACAAACATCACATCTGTGGTGCTCTTTCCTGGCATAAAACTATACTGCTGCTCACTAATCATCACCTCATTTCTTCACCTAGCTTCCACTTCTCTTTCCTATAAATTCATGCTGTGGCCCATCAATTTTATCCCCCTGTAGTTACTACAGCTCTGTACATCACCCTTATTCTTAAAAATTAGTACCAGTACACTTCTTCTCCACTGCTCAGGCATCCTCTCACTTTCCAAGATTCCATTAAACAATCTGGTTAAAAACTCCACTGCCATCTCTCCTAAACACCTCCATGCTTCCACAGGTATGCCATCTGGATCGCCTTTTCATTTTTCATTCTCTTCATAGCTGTCCTTACTTCCTCCTTGCTAATCCTTTGCACTTAGATCCTTAAATACTTTCATCCAACATTCTCTCTCTCTCATTCTCTTCATTCATCATCCTCTCAAAGTACTCTTTCCATCTGCTCAACACACTCTCCTCGCTTGTGAGTATATTTCTGTCTTCATCCTGTATCACCTTAACCTGCTGCACATCTTTCCCAGCTCAATCCCTCTGTCTAGCCAATTGATACAGGTACTTTACTCAAACCCTAAGTGTCCAACATCTCATATAACTCATCATACACCATTTCTTTAGCCTTTGCCACCTCTGTCTTCACCTTACACCATATATCCTTGTACTCTTGTCTACTTTCTGCATCTCTCTACTATCCAACTTCTTCTTAGCCAACCTCTTCCTCTGTATACTGTCCTGTACTTCCCCATTCTACCACCAGGTTTCCTTTTCCTCCTTCCTCCTTCCTCTGTCCAGATGTCATGCCAAGCACCCTTCTTGCTGTTACCCTTTCTACTTCTGCTGTAGTTGCCTAGCTGTCTGGTAACTCTTCACTACCTCCTCCCTGAACTCAACCTTGCAGTTTTCCTTTTCGACTTCCACCCTTTGAACCTTGGCTCTGCCCTCACTCTCCTCCTCTTCTTGATCTCTAACGTCATCCTTCAGACAACCATCCTATGCTGCCTAACTACATATTCCCCTGCCACCACTTTGCAGTTTTCAATCTTCTTCCGATTGACCCTCCTGCGTAGGATATAATCTACCTGTATGCATCATCCTCCACTCTTGTATGTTACTGTATGTTCCTCCTTCTTCTTAAAATACATATTCACCACAGCCATGTCGATCTGTTTTGCAAAATCCACTACTATCTAAATGTCTTCATTCCTTTCCTTGACACCATAGCTACCCATCACCTCCTCATCCCGTCTGTTCCCTTCACCAATATGTCCTTTGAAATCCGCTCCAATCACCACTCTCTGTCCATCACTTCCTCTAACTCACTCCAGAAATCTTCTTTCTCATCCATCACACACCTAACATATTAGGCATATACATTAACAACATTCATCGTCACACCTTCAATTTCTACCTTAATAATCTGTCTGACACTCTTTTCACCTCCAAAACAATCTTGATATACTGTTCCTTCAGAATAACCCCTACCCCATTTCTCCTCCCATCAATGATAGAACAATTTGAATCCACCTTCGATCCACCTGGCCTTACACCCATTCTATTTAGTCTCTTGCAAGCACACTATATCAACCTTCCTTCTCTCTATCACATCAGCTAACTCTATCCCCTTACCAGTCATATTGTACTGCCAACATTAAAACTTCCTATCCTCAGTTCCACTCTCTTTACCTTCCTCCTCTCCTCCTACCATCGGACATGTCTCCCCATCTTCTTCATCTTTGGCCAACAGTAGCCCAATTTCCACTTGCACCCTGTTGGATAACAGTACTGGTGGCAGCTGTTGTTAACCAGGGCCTCAACCGATCTGGTATGGAAATCTGCATTATTGTCCTCATTGTGGAGACTGGCCCGGCCACAGACAGGCAGACACGTTGGTTTCATCACACACACGTTTATTGTACATTCTATATACAAAGTCCAGTGCCACACAAACCCCACAAGTCCCTAAAGTCCTGGCCTCTTCACACTGCCTTACTCTCTTCAGGCTGCCTCTTTGCCTCCTCCACCAAGCTCTGTCCTTCGCCTCACCCGACACCAGCCTTGAATGAAGGGAGGCAGCCCCTTTTATACACACCCGGATGTGCTCCAGGTGCTTTCTGGCATCTCCCACCGGCACGCCCCAGTGTGGCGGAAGTGCCGGCTGTATCCCCGGAAGCACTCCGGGTGTCCCTGCTCTTCTTCCCCCCAGCACTTCCAGGTGTGGTGTAAGTGCTGAGGTCCAGGGTCTCCAAGGCATTGGGGCGCCTCCTGGTGGTGCCCACGGGCCCCTACAGGGTGGAGCTTCAAAGCTCTGTAACCGTGGCCCCCAAAGGTACCAGAGTGTTCGGCCCCACATGGTCTGGGGAAGGCGTAAGCCCTCCTCCGGTCCTTCTGTGCATCCCGGCCAGGTTGCCACCCCAGCCATCTCTGACAGCAAATATATATATATAAATATATATATATATATATATATATATATATATACACCAGGGAGTGCCGGCAGAAGTTCATTGGGGGGCACCTGGAGCACGTCTGGGTGAAGATGAAAGGGGCCATTTCCATTCATTCGATAGCTGGTGTCAGATGGAAGGACAAAGCCTGGAGGAGAGGAGTGGAGGTGGTCAGAAGAGAGAGAGACATTGTTGTGGGTCTGAATGGTGATTGGTACGGAGTACTGGGTTGTGTGCATACGAAATATGAATAAACGTTTGTTGGTGGTTAAACCTTCAGTGTCCACCTGTCTGTGTTCGGGCCGGCTTCCATAATATATATATCTATACTAATAAAAGGCAAAGCCCGCACTGACTGACTGACTGACTCACTCACTCATTGACTGACTGACTCACTCATCACTAATTCTCCAACTTCCTGTGTAGGTAGAAGACTGAAATTTGGCAGGCTCATTCCTTACAGTTTAGTTACAAAAGTTGGGCAGGTTATCATAACTGGAACGTATTTTCGTCCATATACTGTAATAGACTGCAGCTCGATGGCCGTGGGAGGCAGAGTTGCGTCTCGCATCATCACACCTCCCACGTAATTGAGTGCCTGCCCATATAAGGTAAATATTCGCGGGTCAAGGACTGTGCTTAGCATATTCATAAGTAAAAATATCAGAATCACAAATTGATATTAATTATATTTTGTCCATGAACACTTATTAAATAATTCCAAATAGTCTGTCCGCTTCCTTTCATAGCTTTTCCAATGGTTGTGCTGCTTCCAGGCATGTATTTTCGTATTAAAGCATTTAACCAATCACATTTCAGCCATCATTTGTTGCCAGGCAGAAAGGCCTTCACAATTCGTTGTGCAGGCACTCTAACACAGAATAAATGTCGATTAACCTGTTGCTTCAACCAATCAGATTTTGAGTTGGTGTCAGTAGGGCCCTCTTGCAGGCGTACTGCAACGTCACCGTATTCAGACCCATTGATTGGATAGAAGCCAATATGAGTAACTCTACGAGGCCACTGAACGCACTGCAAGCGCTCCGAGCGCAAGATCCTCGCACGCACTACGGCCAACTCCATTGCAGGATTCTGGACAATATTATTTGCCAGACACAGACCAGATTTCAAGACCACGAAAACCTGATGTTTGTCACTCTCCTTGAGCCCCAGAAGTTTCGGGAATACAAGAAAAATTTTACACATGCAGCCTTCTCCAGTTTAACACAAGAGCCATGGATCGGTTTTTGATCTGTCTTGGCTAAAAACAGAACTGACTGTAATGTATGCCATGGATGATTTTGCAGGAAAATCTCCCACTGATCTCCTTGACTTCCTTCATCAGAAAAATCTGAATGAGAGCATGGGGCAGTTGTTCACTTTGGTATATTTGGCGGTGACCATTCCCTTGTACACTGCTTCTGTTGAGTGGACATTTTCAGCCCTAAAGCAATTTAAAAATTATGCCAGAAATACGACAGGGCAGGTTCGACTTTCAGCATTATCTTCGATGGCGATAGAAAGGGACTTTTTGATGGAACTGAAGCGCATGGATAATCCGTACGACAGAGTAATTGAACTGTTTTTGAGGAAAGAGAGGAGGATGGATTTTGTTTACAAATAATCTGAATTTTTAGTGAGTAAAATGTTGCAATTTTCCTAAATAATATTGCAAGTTTATGAGTTATTATTGATGTTTTTTATGTGTGTCATGGCTGTGGCTGCAGTAGAAAGGAACTTGCTCACCCCTGGTTTGTCTATTCAATAAAGGCATTTATTGTGGCTACAGGAGTTACACAAGAGGCTTTGTTTTTCTTGTGAAATTCCCAATAAGTTTGATGTGTCACATGACTCTCTTCCTATTGAAAAAACAAAAGTTGGATCCAAAATGGCCGACTTCAAAATGGCCACCATGGACACCACCCATCTTGAAAAGTTTTCCCCCTCACATATACTAATGTTCCACAAACAGGAAGTTAATATCACCAACCATTTCCATTTTATTAAGGTGTATCCATATAAATGGCCCACACTGTATATATATATATACTGTATATGTGTGTGTGTATATGTATATATATGTTTATATGTGTGTGTGTGTATACATATATATATATATATATATATATATATATATATATATATATAGGTTATTTTCAAAATGTTTCCTTTCCTTTTTCTCTCTCATTACTTCTTTAACACACTACTTCTCCGCTGCGAAGCACGGGTATTTTGCTAGTATATATATATATACATTGTGGACTATGGCCGGTCATTCATCCCGGCAAATACCCCCAGGCCACCAGAGGGCGCCCTCCCTGTGACATGAAAATGCCCCGAATTCCAGCAGGGCATCATGGACTATGGAGTTTTAGTGCACAGCCCTGCTGGATAACGTCGGGGGCACTAGGGGACACTGCAGGGAGGCACAGAGACATTTATTTTCCAATATAGCCCAGAAGTACTTCCATGTCATGAGGACGGAAGAAATAAAGTGCTTCCGGGCTGACGAAGAAAAGGAGTTTTTCACCTGACCCAGAAGTGTTGAGTAATCACATGGCCTGAGGGATCAGAAGCACTTCCAGGTCATGGACTATAAAAGATTGTGGGAGATCCCAGACGGGGGAGCTGAGTTGGGAGGAAGGGAACAACGCGTCTGGGAGAGGAGGATTGATTATTGTTATTGTATTTGTTATTGTTTATGAGTATTGTGGAGTGGAGGGTGCTTTGTGCACATTTTAGTACAAATAAATTTAATATTTGGACTTTTATCTAGTGTCTGTCACAACATATATATATATATATATATATATATATATATATATATATATATATATATATATATATATATATATATATATATATATATATATATATATATATATATATATATATATATACTAGACATTAAGCCCATTACAATAACGGGTGCTAGAACAGTAGTACATAAACATTAGTAGGAACAGTCCATATTGAATTGCAAGGGACCTTGTATGTGGCTGTAATATGCGTCACTGTATTGTGTGCCTTTAATTTTCTCTCTCAGTAATACTGGTTTGTATTTCCGTAAAATGCCTGTAATTTTGTTTCACAGTAATACAGTGAAACCTTGGTTCACGACCATAATTCATTCCAAAACTCTGGTTGTAACCCGATTTGTTCATTAACCGAAGTAATTTCCCCCATAGGATTGTATGTAAATACAATTAATCCGTTCCAGACCATATGAACTGTATGTAAATATATATTTTTTTAAGTTTTTAAGAACAAATATAGTTAATTACACCATTGAATGCACAGCGTAATAGTAAACTAAATGTAAAAACATTGAAAAACACTAAGAAAACCTTGAACAACTAACACTGCTAGAGTTCGCACGATAGCCTTATGACCCGCTCACTAGAAACACTTTTTTTCAATAAGTTTTAAGCACAGGGAAAAAAATGAACATTTGAAAAATCTGTAATTTAATAAACAACCAAGAAAAGTAACATTGCAACAATGAACGCACGTGCCTGTGTGTGTGTGTTTCTCTCTCTTGCGGGCCTGCGTGTCTGTCTGTCTCGCACGCGCCTGTGTGTGTGTGTGTGTGTGTGTGTGTCTCTCTGTCTCGCGCGCGCCTGTGTGTGTGTGTGTCTTGCGCGTGCCTGTGTGTGTGTGTGTGTGTGTCTGTCTCACGCACACCTGTGTGTCTGTCTGTCTCGCGCGTGTGTGTGTGTCTCTCTTAAGCGCGTGCCTCTGTGTGTGTGTGTGTCTGTCTCTCTCTCGCGCCTGTGTGTGTGTGTCTGGTGAATCGTTTGATTTCAGCCTATTTGATCTGAGCAGTACTTTTCCCTCTACAATTTCTAAATCACTCAGAACCTGCTTAGTAGGCCCATTTAACGCTGGGAGGTATCCACTTCCTCAATTGTGAAGACCTAAGAAAAATGCAAGTTTAGAGCATCTGCTATTTCACTGTCTGTATCTTTTAATTCCCCTTTACTATTCCTATTTCACTTCACCTCCTCCTTGACTGATTTTTTCTCATTCATCACTACAAACTACATATAAAAAATACAATTTTGGGGCTTGTAGTACATGACAAACATTGGTTTATAGCTTTTTTAAGTTTTTCCTTTCACTGCTTTTTGGAATTATCTACAGAATTTGTCAGTTATGGCTCTCAAACCTTTTTATGCTCTGCGTGGAGTGGTTTAAAATGTTAGTTACATGCTGTGCTTAATGCAAATAACACCTTTTTCCATTCTAGCTTACAAATTATAATTTTAAGTTTAATGTGCATCTAGAGTTTGAGCATGTAATTCAAACATGCCAGTAACAGAGCTACGATGTAGCTTTTAAGCACTGAAATTTTTTTTTTTTTCAGTATGTCATATTCATCCAGTTGTTCAATGTATATAGCATATTGTGGACTGTAAGAACTAAAACCTTAATATTGAGTATACTTGTACCTATAGCTTCCGTTCTTTGTTGTGAGTACTCCCTATTTTTGCATACTGTGCCAGTATTTTCTTGTGTGTCTGCTCAGTTTATTACAAATAACAAATATGTGTGGTTTGAAAATGTTCTTGAACTGTTATATATGGACAATTCTGTTAATTCGTTAAATATATTTTACTCATTCGATGTTTGGTATCTTGAACACCTACACAAAACTGAACAAATTATTCTTCATGATGTCTCAGTGCAGATAATGCAAAGAATTACCTGGTTCCTCTATATGGCTTGAGATAAATAGTGCTTTATGGCACATTTCTCTTCTTTCACTAACCTTTATTTCCCATACAAACATGCAAAGAAAATAAATATGCTTGCAACTCTTGTTCATTGCTGGCAGGTGTGCATCATCCCTTATATACTCTTGTCTGTTTTATATATTTATATACCATATATACTCGCGTATAAGTCAGGTCTCGAAACCAAAAAAATCGATCACAAAATCATGCCCGTTCAAAAATACAACACTTAATTTTTATTTTTCTTCTTCTTGCTTCCTCCAGCAGTTTTTCAGACACATCACAGCGCAGTTACCAATTTCTTTTGCCACTTTGACGACTTTTAATTTCAAACCAGCTTCATATTTCCTTCTGATTGAACGCCTCATCGTAGATAAGGGACGCTCTTACAATAAAGGTGTATGAGGGTGTGACATACAATAAACACAAAAAAGTGCAAATGTTGCTTTGGAATAGTTTGGGTATTACTGTGTGGTCACGCAGGCACAACACACAGAACAAAAGGCAGTGTGCTCTGTGGTTACTCTCTCAGGTGGGTGTTAGCATATCATAATCTCTTAGACTGATAGCGCAAGTTTTCGCATTTGACTTATACGACCGACATTATAAAATACCAGAAATTATATGGTAAAATCAGGCCCCAACTTATCTGTGGGAGAACTTAAACATCAGTATATACGGTACTTGTTGACCTCAATATTTTTTATTTAATATGTGGGTTGTCCATTTGGTTGACTATAATAATACACATCCAATCCTTTTCCTTTGTGACAATTTTTTCCTCTTTGGATAGAGTAGCCCATTTTCCTCTCTGCATCACAAGTCGAACTGACCACTCTTATACAGTAGTTGAAATGTTTTGCTGAGCAAGTGGGCTGGTGGTCACTGCCACATTGGCTTTATTTAGAGATGCAATCCTGCCATTTCTTGACATGAGCATTGATTTAGCGTGATTTTTCATGCAACGTTATCATTCATTAGCTATAAATGCATTTGCATGGTCTATGTGGTTGCAAGAAAGTTGCTACCAATCTGCTGTTGTCAACATTTCATTGATTTTACAAGTACCATACAAATTGGCATATAACAGAGACATATGCATTGCATTTTTCTTCCTTCCTAACAGATGACACATTACAAACATTAGCACTACTTTTACAAATCTCATAACAAATTGCGTATAACTGAGACATAGCAACTAGATGGACACACAGAAGCACAGACACACAAACAGACACTTGTCCTTTTATTAAGGTAAATTCATTTGTTTTCTTGCACTTCTGGTTAGATACAAAACTTCACTTTATTGCTGTGGTACTTGTACCGTGTTCAATGACAATAAGGTGGAATCTAACCTAATCTAATCTAAACGGAAATATTCTAGTCAAAATTGCCCTAACTAGTTTGGAACTCCGGCAGTTAATTCTTATAGGTCTACTGCTGAGCAGTTTTCCAGAGGTCTTAATTGCTTAAGCCAGTGGTTCTCAACCTGTGGGACGGGACCCCCTAGGGGGGCACGAAGTAACAAAAAGGGGGCGCAAATATGTGAAAAAAGAAAACAAGAATCAAAAATATGAAAAAAACATCTGTTGAAACCAAAACAAATTAACTTTAAACTACATTCTGATACTAGAACAATAAATATAGAGTTAGATAAATGTCGATAAAAGTTAAGTAGGTATAATAAAATATGCATCTACATTTAAAAAAAAATGTTGGGGGGGGGGCGATTAAAACTGTTAAGAAAACTCAGGTCGCAAATACTTAAAGGTTGAGAAACACTGGCTTAAGCTATATAAGACAAGCATTGTTGCCATCACCGCACTTTCACATGTTCATATGTCAAACACAGTTACAGTGTGATATGTAGATGGAATAGGCTCTAGCAAGATATCATATACTTCAATGTGCTTTTATTTTAAATATAATAAAGACTATTGATGCATTATTATGTCTACTAAAGTAGCCATAGCGATTTAAAGAATTTTTAAGTTTACATTTCTTTCAAACCAGCAATCTTGTACCCGTTAAGTTTCTAGTATTAACAATTTTTCCATTATTATTATATTTGTGAAATTTAGTTTATTCTAATGATCAATGTTGTTTTATGCTATACAGTATATTGAGCACATGATGTATCTGAGGAATAAAAGTGGCTCTCTTCTCTAACGTCAAACAGCTCACCCATTGATGGATCGTTTTTAGCCATGTCACCTCATTTTCATCTTGGCCTGAGCCTGTTTTTTTTCGGTAACCTCTCAAATCATTTGTGGTGTAGTAGCTTTTACTGAAGGAGTTACTGTGCTTTGGCACTTTAGAAGAGTATCAGCCATGAGTAAGTCCTATCATTGTTTCATACCATTTTTATTCTTTAGACATACATCTTTATAACAACAGACTATCAAGATTTGCACAATAAATTATAAATATACTATAAACACCAAGATGTGTACTATAACTGCTGAGGTAAGCTGTCAGGTATGGGGTACTGGACATCTTTGAACTTCTTCATAAAGGTACCTTAGGTAAACACACTTGGAAAAATTACATTTCAACCACAGTGGTTGTTACAGATTTGGTCAAAATAGTGTGAGTTTCATATTTTCATAAGTTTTGCATATCTGGAATTAAGGCTTTCTTCGCATCCAATACTCAAAACATACCTGTTCTTTAATGGCACTTATGGGCTGTGTTGTTCCTTGTATCGGTTGACAAAGCACCATATCATTGTGGGAAGGGGTCTTTTTACGTATATGAAGTTAGTTCATTGTGCTTTGAAACACTTCCTAATGTAGAGATAAAAAAACTGAAATCTTTAATACTAGCCAACCCGCGGCGTACCATACGCCGCATAATCAGGCCGGTTTTTTAATGATTTTTAAGCACAGGGAGAAAATTAACATTTGAAAAATCGGTAATGTAATAAATCAGCAAGAAAAGCAACATTGTAACAATGCACAGAACGAACCAACACACAATCGTCCGTGACTGAAAATTGGTGGACCGCAATTTGGCCTTCTCTTGCCAGACGGAGGGATGGGGGTGCATGGCGCGGAGTGTGGAGCGGGAGGAGAGGAGAAGGACATCCATTCAGCTCCCTCCATCATGCTAGTCTGCTGAATTCTCGTTCAGTATGTATTGCCCGCTCATGTGCCCACCTCCAACTCATCACTTGAGTCGTTGGCTGCTTTTCTATATATAATTCACTAAGACACCCGACCACAGTAGTAGCGAGGTGGGAGGGGGGTGTGTACAAAGGGTTGGGACGCAACCAGTGGGAGTGTATGAGTCGCACTTAGTGGGAATTCCACGGTTTGCAGCCCGAATGGGGTTCAATGGCTTACCCACGCCTCTCTGCGCTGGGTAGACACACGCTCAATATCATGCATAATTATTTATTGAATGCTAAACACTTCTGGAAAGACACGGTTGTCTAAAGCGGGTTGGTGTGAGAATACAACAGTAAGTGAATGAAAAGATGGAACTCTGAAGAGAGCAAAATACAACACAATAGTGAAGCCGCGGCATAACAAACGCTGCATAACTATTTACTGATGGTTGAACACTCCTGGAAAGACACAGTTGTCTAAAAAGGGAGGGTTTGAGGACACAACAGAAAGTGAATGAAAAGATGGAACTCTGAAAAGAGCAACATATAATTGTCCATGAGTGAAGAAGTCGCATTTTGTCGCGGATGCGAATTGCTGTATGTAGCGTGTAAAACAGTTTGCTATGGTGCACGCGGTCGTGCGTCGTAACCGAAAACTCGGTTTTTAAAGACTGCTTACTTCATTGTGTTTTAACTTTAGTTGTAAAAGATTCTTTTAAGGATCCCATGGGATACCCCTCACAAACTGTTTTACACGCTGCATATGGCGACTCACCTCCGCGAGAAACATGCCTCTATGAACAGTCAAGGTGGCGTGGAGGTACATGAGGCCTCTACGACAAACGAATATAAATGACGCCGTTCTTTCTGTGTTGTCGCACCCGAGTTGGTGGACGTGGCTCTGCGAGTTGTCGTCGTATCCAATGGTCTTGGAGTTGGTGGGTGTGGCTCCTCCCTGCATGCGCCATAGGTATCTTACTTGTCAGCGGCTTAGTGAATCCACGCCCCTTCCAGCGTCCTTTCCATGGGTGTCTCGCCTTAGTGAATTATATATTGTGACGGACAGCCAGGTCCCATGCCCGGTCGGGACGCCCCTGCTCCATATGTTCTGGGGGAGCCACCATGGACAGCTCAATACCTCCCCCGGGACGCTAGGTGACAGCCTCCCTGGCCAATGTTCATTTCCCACTCTCCCACGTGGCTCCATGGGACATGGAGTCCTCTACAGCCTGGTTGGGTGATGGGGTGGCCACTAGGGGGCACTGCCAAGACTCAAGAGCCTGGCTGGACGAATCTTCAGCCCCACCTGGAGTTGCAATTAGGACCAGGTGGTCAAGCACCTGGAACACTTCCGGGTGGGGTATAAAACGAGCCAGCCTCCACCACTGAGGAGCCAGAATTGGGAGGAAGAGGATGAGGTTGCCTGGGAGGAGTGGTGGTGCCAGGAAGAGTTGTTGTGTGGGATTAAAGTGCTTTGGGACTGTGTATTGCCTGTGGGTCACGGGGAAGGCATGCGCCCACGGATGAAGAAAAAATAAAAAGCCTGTGTGTTTTGTACACGTGCCTCTGCGTAGTCTGTGCCGGGTTGGGCGCTATATAGCGTCTTTTACAATATATAGATATGGTAGTGTTCTACTTAGCAGGACACTAACAGATTATGAAAACATAGATTTAGCCTGTGCTAATGTATGCAGTAAGAATTATTTTAAAAAATTATGACCCACTGGTATATTGCAAATCTGTTACCATCTGTTCATGGTTATTTAATGTATGGATCCTGTTACTGATCTAAATTGATGTGATGGGTCTTTTGAGAACCAAAAATGGTTCCCCATTGGCTTCACTCCAAATAACAACTGTGGCACCTTTATTTTTAAAAGTGAACTGCAGTGTCTAAATCATTTGTGTTTTAACAGTTTTTCGTTTTCAGCTGTTATTACATATTGTGTTTAAATAAATCACCAGTAATCATTGCCGACTTGCTACACGTTGATTTACAGATACAAGTAAGACTTTCACTGTACTTTGCACACATGACAATAAAGAACTTACAAACCTATAAACAAGTTTATTGATTGTTGTAGATTAGAACTCATCTTTATTCTAGTAAAGTGTACACCGACAGATCTATTGAAATGAGTTCACATTTGTTTGCAGAGCCATTTGCCTTTGTACTGCAATATACATTAATCAATCTTTATTTTATATAGTGCCTTTTACTGCGCGCTTCAACATGCACGTACTGTTAAAATCTTCACGTTCGTGGCTCCTGATTTCAGGTGTGTTTGGTTCCCCAGGATTTCAACCGGACAAGACAAATTACTTTGTTTTATTACATATATATAATACGTTTAACTTTTAGCTTATGTGTCCGTATATATAAACTGTTTTTTGTACTTTTTTCAGGCCAGTGTTAATGGCAATAGCTTACTTATTTACAATACTTACTTACTGACAGTACATTTTATTAATGGTCCTCCTTCCTCAAGAGGTCTCTATAAGCAGTAGGATCGCTTTCATAACACAAAACAATATCTGCTGTTCAGCCCATAAGTGCTGTTATTACAAAAAAGGAAGTAATTTACAATAGAAACGGTCACAGTTAAACTTCGCTTTTTGAACATCGCAGACTAGATGATCACGTACATGCTGCATACAATCCTGGCGAGCTGACATTCTGACGAGCGCTAAGATTTGCTGAATGGTTTTGCTTCACTCTTCCGTGTTCCGTGTTAAAGTACTGCAGTGATCGTATGATCTCAATGAAAATGGCAATACTCTCACACGTTTACTTGCTGTGTATATTTATTGTAGCGGGCACAGCCGACGAGTTAATTTTTCGAAACGTTCACTTCAATTTTGCAAAGGTTAGTCACGTGTCTTTTATATGCGATGTTTGCCGAAATGTCTTATTGATTTCTATGTATATGTTTATATGCAGTTGAACATATAGATTAACGTATATGTACAGTTTGCTGTAGCATCATTTAGCAAGATTTGTGGACAATTTGTCTCATCTGCAACACTTCATTTGTATTGTAAATATATAACGAAAACACTGAAAACGCGAAATTATTACCTATACGTATCTTGTTAGATTGCACTTTGGCACATAGATAATAGGTGATCAGGAGCTGATGTCAATAAGAAATTCCTTTTTTTACACTGCAGGCTGTCGGCTTTTCGTGGTCAAACTGTGGCGGAGACAAAGACCCGGCTGTCATGAAGACGATGTCCTTGTCACCGGACCCCATCGTTATTCCGGGTGACTTGAAGGCAAGCGCAGCTGGCAGCACTGCTGTGACGCTCAGCTCGCCGCTCTCTGTAAGTGCGCGCTTACTTAATGCTATCTATCTATCTATCTATCTATCTATCTATCTATCTATCTATCTATCTATCTATCTATCTATCTATCTAAAATAATGCGGTTCCAATGTAATAGGATTAAATACAAATTAATACATGCCGAATATTTTCGTTTCTGTGTGTTTTTGTTGAGTCATTAACGTGTCTACAGGAAAATATTAGCCAATGGAAATTCTGAAACTTTGGAATGAAATCCGTTTTCAAGCCACTAAGCTGAAATGTACATCCTACTTGTTTTCTTTAAATGCAATAAACATGGATGAACATTATGCTATTAGTTTTTCATCCTGTAATTAAATAAAGATACATTCAATGTCAGTGTATATTTTATAGCCCCATAGGTGAAGTGTCACCCATCGCATGGCTGCCCTCGGGTCCTAATCTGGGATCCTGAGTTGGTTTGTCACGTGATGGGTGCGGCAATTCGCTGTATCAGCGCGTGCTGCTAACCCCTCTCTCTCTTCGTATATGTTAAGTAAACACATTTACAATTGGAAATTACATTATTCTCACATATGCTGCAAGTGTGTGGTCATACAGTAATTAGTTGCATATGGAAATATAATATACTGTATGTCAAACCCAAGCCATTAAACTTGTGCCTTATTTTCTATTTGTATTTAATTTTTTTATAATTGAGTACGACTAATTGTGCTTTTAACTCCTTTAACAATTGTAGATGAACATGTTATTTATCTTGTTAAAATTATTAGGTGGAAGATACATCTTTCACTAAGCATTTCTTGAAAAGTAATCATCTAGACCGCAAACATACATGTTTCAAAGTGTGGTTAATATTGATATTTGTGCCCAAATTTTTCTGGTGTCTAAATCTTCCAGATTTAAATACTTCTACTGCATTTGTCCTTGTCTGTGTTGGTTTTCAGCTAGGACTTCAGTTTTCCTTCCTGATCCCAAAAGATACATGCATTACATTAATTGGTGGTTTCAAGCTGGCCCATTTGTGTGGGGCACTGGGCCATGTCACAGACTGGAACTGGGATGTTTCCCGCTTTCCCTGTGACACTATGCAAGTCTAAATTGGATGAAGTGGGTTTGAAATGCCATTATGTGTTATGCACTGTAATTAACTGTAAGGCAGAGGTCTTCAGGGTCATGGAGGAGCCCTGTGGTTGCAGATTTCCATCTGAACCAGCTTCTGCTTTTGCCATTATTAGACATGCTGTTATTTCCCTTTTAACCCTTTCCACAATTCTAAACTGAGTCTGTGAGTTGTTACAAGAACTCAGTGTCCATACCGATGAATTTATTCTCTATGTTTGCTAAGAATTTTGATCACACAGTTTTTTCAGATTTTCTCTTACTTACACCCTTGCTTACTAATGAGCACATAGATTGAGGTGACAATAAACTTGCTACTCTCCGTTAACATTTGGTATCATTTGCATCAGCGTCTGCTCTACTCTGTTATTGTTACTATTAGGATTAAATTAAGTTAGCAAACATGACAGAAAAAATAAATTAAAAGGAAGAATGTAACAAAAGACACTTTAGAATTATTTGATGTTAAATATGAATCTCACACCTCTCTGCGTTTCTGAATACAGATTAAAAACAGAAAAAAGGTCAGCTAATTAAAATGGTAGTTAAATAAATAATTAATGTCAGTTATAAGTAGGGCTGACTCGCTGGTTTAGAAACAGGTTGGAACAAACACCAGCAGCCAGAGAGCTCCCCTGGACATGAAGACCGTATCCCTGAGATGTTCCTCTGTTGTAGCTGTTTAAATGCTTGACAAGTAACATTAGGCCACTGATTGTAAAATTCTGAAGTATACTCTTGTTTTACAAGAAATATCTGTATTTCTTTTTATTACACTTATGATAATAATCTCAAATTGTGCTCAAGTGTAACCTTTATGATGGCTATCAATGTTTGAAAATCATTATGATAACCATTTAAATAACATTATCAAATTCACTTCAGCCATTCCTTTCCTATAATGATTGGTAGAACAAATCTGAAATGGACATCTATATAAAGAAGACTGAAACTTATTAATTTTTATGGGCTTTAGGGTATTTGGAAGAGTATGCTAACAAAAACGTAGCCCCCACATCATGGAGGACACCTTGACGTGACATTTGTGAAATAATTGATGTGTTGGCTTGACTTTTTTCTATACAGTCTGCATTGTTGGTGAAAATGTTTGGAGTAAGGATGGGAAGATTTCCTGGTTTGGGGTATTACTCACAGAACCAGTAACATGTTACTTTTTCAGCATTTTCTGAGTTAGGTACTTTGGAGGAGCACTCACAGCAGTATGGAAATCCCTCATATATCATTTTGAAGCAGCCAGCATGAACATACAGCTCCACACACGAAATGGTCTGTTCCAATAAGTATGGCACATCTTCCCTCCAACATCCATCCATCCATTATCCAACCCTATCCTAACTACAGGGTCATGGGGGTCTGCTGGAGCCAATCCCAGCCAACACAGGGCACAAGGCAGGAAACAAACCATGGGCAGGACACACACACACACACCAAGCACACACTAGGGACAATTTAGAATCGCCAATGCCCCTAACCTGCATGTCTTTGGACTGTGGGAGGAAACCCATGCAGACACGGGGAGAACATGCAAACTCAACGCAAGGAGGACCCGGGAAGCAAACTCAGGTCTCCTAACTGCGAGGCAGCAGCGCTACCCACTGCACCACTGAGCTGCCCTCTCTCCAACATATGCAGAGATAATATAACTAACAAAACAAAGCATGGTATGCGTTGGTTGTTCCCATTCTCATGTGTATCCCCTTTAATAATCCAGCACTAGCTGTGCTACCCTTCTAAGACTTAAATCTAAGTAATCAATGTAGACCTCAGTGTTAACATTTGCAGTGCACCATACGATACATACTGTTTGTTTTATGCCATTTGGTATGGGAATTTTAAAAGCACGGTTAACGTTTGTGATGTGCCATCTATTGGAGTGACAGAGACATAGCAACTGGACAGACACACAGACAGACTCGCATACATTTTTCCTTTTATTAAGTTGGATAGCAGGTCAAGAACATTGTCAAGATTTTTTTCAACTACAATATTATGCTTACTTACGTCGGCAGTGACATTCATGTCTCTGGTGACTCTTCCTATGAAGTTGCTGGAAAGGCATATGTGGCACTTCCAATATCCTTGCAAAAGGATGAAGGTCATGGTCTTGGTACTTCCTGTTTTGCTATATGGTTGAGAGACATGGATGCTATCCAGTGACATGAGAAGAAAACTGGACTCCTTTAGTATTGTATTTCTTCAGGGAATCCTTGGGTACTGCTGGTTTGACTTTGTGTTGAATAAGCAGTGCTCATGGAGTCCAGAATGAGGCACATCACCTGCATTGTGATACAGCATCAGTTACGGCACTACGGCCATGTGACGTGGTTCCCTGAGGGTGAGCGGCTAGACAAGGCCAAGGGGACACCCACGTAACACCTGGCTGCAATAGATAGATGGTGGGACTGGACCGTGTGTCTGCCTAGCAGGTTTCCAAACAGAATCCCGAGCTGTTTCATCATGTGGTGGATGCGGCAACGCACTGTACCTGAGCATGCTCCCCAACCTGACCTGACCTGAATATTATGTTCACAGTAATAGGCTCCAGCTCTCTGTGCATGCGTTTAGCATTCCAAACAGCATAATAATTATACACTATTTTTGTGGTCCGGCATTCTTCATAGGAAGACCAAGTTTGTTGGGCTTGGAGAAATAGGCAGATGTTATCGGGTTGAAGAAAAAAGGTGCACATATCATAGAATGTCTATCACATCCAAGCTAGGCAAATTCTGCTAGAAAGAATATTTAACAATGTGCTTTTGGGTGGCAGTCTTATTTATTTCTTATTTAATATGGTTCAATCTGAGTGTTAGCAAGATATTATAAATAAGGAGTGTTAGCAGTCAAAGGAAGTGTGAAACTTTGTGGGACCTTCACACTAATGCTTACTTACAAGGAGGTGGAGAAGTGTATTTTTGGATTGCTGTGAAGTTTAGATTTTCCACGAGTTTTACAGCTCATTAGGAGATGAATAACACAGGCAAACTGTGTGAAAAGTCATTGCTGTTGTTAAATGTCTGGGTTAGCATCTGCTGTGAGATGGAACTTCATTATGTCAGTATGTGTGCTGCCATCTCCTTGACAGAAACAATCAAAGCTTTTTGTCTATGTATTGTTTCTTGACTTTAGCCTGAAACATAAGTTTGTAAAAGTTTGTTTCAGGTTAAGGTGTTTTCAGGTGCATTTTGAAGAGGTATGGTGATGCAGTGGTTATCACTGCTGCCTCACAGCCCCAGAATCTAGACTTTGGATCCCCATGCCTGGACGGTTTTCCCTCTGACATCCCAAAGATGTGTGTTAGGTGAAATGTCAGTTCTAAATTGGCCCAGCATGAGTGAATGTGCCCTGTGAAGTACTGGCGCTGTCTCCATGGCTCCTCTTGTATTGTTCTCAATGCTGTCAGACTATGCTTTAGCCCTAGTTGCCATTGAATGGTTCTGCTAGCAGCTGTAATTATTGTTATGTTCTTTCCTCAGTATTGTAGTATTCTGTTTATTGTGTTCATAAGAATTATGTATGAACCCTTTGAAATCACTTCTGTTTTTTGTCCACTGCCTCCTTTTACATTGGTATGAGAAAACCCCCACATGTGATATACTGTACTCTTGATGTCTAGTTATGCAAGACATTGATTGAGCTTTTTCCATCTATTTCTGGCACTCTAGACTGAAAAATACTAATTTTTAGGCCATTCATTTTTGGACCATGTTTTGTAAAGGAAAGTATCCCCTTATCGATAAACAGTAAACCAATAGGTGTCTTCAGCAGAATGCTGAAATGATCTTAGGCTTTAAATATTTAAATTGAAGCACATATTTTAATATTTCAAATATTTGACACAACTATACATGTTTATTATGTACTTTTACTTTCATGAAGTGAAATCTGTCATGAACACCCATAACACAGGATGTCCTGCCCTAATTCAGACTTTTGCAAGTTCTTTTTACTATTTTAGTTACAATTTTATTATATTATTTTTTTAATTGTATTTTTCTCTCTTTATTCATTGGTTTATTTTTCAAACTCTGCTATGCCAGAAAAGAGACTAATTGCTAAGAAGTTTCCTCAACTTCTTATTAGAGTAATATTAAATAACAGAAGGAAATCTCTCACTGTTTTGAAAAAGTCAGCATTATGAAGAAGAACTGTAAAAGATTATGCATGATGAGGAAGAAAGCACTTTGACAACTGTGTCCCACTTTCACACCAGATAGAAAGTAAAAGTCCAAGCAATTTTATTTTTTAAACATACAAAGTATGCTGGCAATGGGAAACACTAGGATGGTGGTCACATAGTAACTACATATCAATGCTATTTCTGTTATTTGTGCTCACTTTTGTCTCTCGCTAAATGTTGAAATGGCTTAGCCATTTGCCTATTGCATTAAATGAACACTTCTAAGTTCTTTACCACAGAGTGTCGCCATCAGGCTTTCTCTTACCTCCACTGCTGCTGAGATGTAATGATCCTCTAAACACACATTTAGCGCATTCATCTATGGATTTTGTTTTTAATTTTTTAGTGTGGGTTTATATAACTGAGTAGTCTTGGTTTTCTGGATACCCACAAAGCATTGCTGCCCCCTGAGTAGCCAAACCAGTAAAGTTCCACTGATCCATGCTTTCTGTTTAGAGCCACAAGTAGCCTATATTTTTGACAAGAGTGTCTGACTTAACAGATAATCTGAAACCCCCTAAGAACTGCCTTTACAAATCATTGCGTTTAACTCTCTTAAGCAGAAAACATTAAGGAGTATCCTCCAGCCTCCAGCCCCATTTTATGTTAAACTTCTCTTACTTTTAAAGTCCCTACTAGATTCAGATTGACTGCTTTTTTTAACCAAACCTTTTGGTATAAAAATACAAATGTTTAAGAGTCATCTTTAGTGAAAGTTAACAGAAAATATTGCCTATTGGTGTCTCATCTATATTAGTAATACACATGTCTAGAGTGGTTGGCACAAATCCCAGCTGGGTGACTGTCTTTGTGGATTTTTCACTTTCTTTCTATGTCTGATCTTGTTTTCCTCCACCCACATATGGGACTTATTGAGCTCTCTGGACTGGCTCTGTATGTGTGATTGGGGATTTTGTCTGCGGTGGATTAGCACTTCATAAAAAGTAGGTTCCTTTGGGCCTGATACTATGGGAAAGGTGACTGGACGTTTCTGTTGTTGTGTTAATTCAAAAATGAATGAATGGATGGGTGGAAATTACCAGAGTAATACAATTGTAGTAAGGTTTTCTGAAAGTGATCATTGCTGCTCACCTCCCTTGCCAAGCTGAGTTGAAATCTTTTAGCTTCTTAACAGACTCGCTTTATCACCATTGTGTATAGGAGCTGAGCTTTCACCACACTGCAACAAGGTCATAAACTGAACACACTTACACTCTGTCCAATTTCAGTTCACCACCTTTGGAATTACATATCCCCAGTTAAGAAACAACTGCTACCAAATCAAGTTTACTCTGGGCTCCTGCTTTACCTCCTCCCCATTTGGAATTAAACCGCAGCTATTGCAGCCATGCTTCAGACTGGACACAGAAGTGGCTAAATTGGCTAAGCCAAAAGAATACAGTAGTTGAGTGTGGCTGGAAGCAGTGCTGTTATCTGCAGGGGCCTTGCTGTTACTGAACCATAAAGGGCAAGTGTTTTGAACATTGCGTCAGTGTTGTTGTACCTTGGCCTGTTTATAGAGTTTACCTATGAAGTAGTTCAAATATTATTTTAACATTTAGGAAATTCTGTTATATTAACTCTTCTAACAATGGATTGTTATTTTTCAAGTCTTTGGTATTTGATATTTTACCCACAAAGTGCTGCTGACTATCACATGTTCTCCTTCTTTATTGTGATGAAAGTATACAAAGCCACAGATCATACTGAAACTATTTATGTCCTGTTCTCACATCTTTTTTTTTTTTTTGTCAGTAAATATGTTTCCATGCATTCATCAGGCAAACCTCTACTTTCGCACTTTTGGCACATTTCTTTTAATGCTTTTAGGGTTTCAGTATTTAGTCTTCTAGTTTACACTATTTATTTGAATTTAATTGTGGACAATTTGTTCTTTCTTTGCTGTAGACTTGCCTTTTTGCCTTATCTGTCATTATCAGATATGTTCGTTCAAAATAGGAATGGTTCAATTTTCTACACCTTTCAGTTGCGTGGTATAGAGCATCTGAAAAAGAGCTGAAAAATCTCAATTATAAATTGGTATGGTACCAATTTTCAGTACCAGAAGTAAATGTCAGTTTTTCTGTCAACACCTTAAATCCTCCATTTCCCATTGACACTCACTATTGCAGTTGTTGGAAAATGTTCACAACAAGGCTTTTTTAACGTATGGGCACAATATGCACTGGCTGGGGAACCTAGGAGCGTAGCGGCCCACAATATTTCTGATGCCTATGTATGTTTCTGTTTTGCTATCAAAACAGGGGCCCCAGCTTACTACTTTGCCCAGAGACCTACGATGCTTTAAAGATGGCCCTGATTCACAAAACAAAACATCACGCTTCATCACGATTGGAACTTTATTTGCACTTTGTGGCTATCAACAGGGAAGCGGTGTATAGTGTATCATGATAGTGTGGCACACCAGTGAGGCAAGCAATTGTGTGGTGCACCAGGAAGGCTGGAGTAAGGTGGGGAATTTTGGAGTTATCCATTATTTGCTTCCAAGCTGTTTTGCTACCGGTACTGAGATCTGAAAGATGGTATCAATACTGAAGTCAAAATTTTAGTGCCGATCCAACAATTCTAAACCCTCAAATCCAATTGCAGGGGCTGGAACATTATCAATAGCAAAGCAGAATCCAACCCTGGCCTGGGTACCAGTCCACTGCAGTGCTCATTCACTCATACTGGAACAGTCTAGAGTTGAAGGTCCCCAGGCACAGCAGAATATAACAATTTCACAGGCACCAACCAGATCAGAATTTGAATCCAGTGTCCCAATGTACTGAGCCAGGAGCACTAACCACTATGCCACTCATCCTAATGTACTCTGTAGCATGGCTTGTAACAGCACCACTGTTTTATGCTGCCCAGGATCCTGAACAAAAATAATGCCAACTCAAAGCACTTAATAGGCGACAAACATCCTCTGTCTATCTTCCTTGTAGGCACTGGTTTGTCCTCCTCCTATGAGCTCTTTTTCTGCTGTCTTCTCCACAGATATGTAAGCCCTTTAAATCTTTTTCTGCCATTACTGCCATCCTAAAACATGTCTCCAAACTGCTTATGGGTATTTTACTTCCTTAATCCACAAGTATCACATATGATGCTTGGGAATTCATAGGATTGATTACTAGTGAACAGTGGCAAGATGCAAAGTGTCTCATTGTTCTGTACCATTAATTTGATTTGTGTTTGAACTGTTCATTTAGGAAAGGCCCATCCATGACAGCAAAATGAAGATAGGATAGACAAAGCATCATATCTGAAGCAGAGTAGATAATATTAGATAAGTTAGGGGGAAAATTGATTTTTCAGGCTTGTACTCGTAAAATGTTCTGCCCATTTTTGTAACCTGATTTTGTGTGTAAGTTAGAACTTGCACTGAAAATGTATGTTATTGAAAATATTGGGATAAATACATAATACTTAATTATTTATTTCCAGAAAAAAAAATTTTTGAAATCTATATAAATAAAATTGCAGTCTGTTTGTTTGTTGGTTTCTCTGTTTGTTTGTTTACAATTCATACAAAAATTGCTGAACTGGTTTTCTCAAAATTTTGGTTTCACGTAATGAACAAGCCATCCAGTGTATTGATGTGAGGTTAAACATCTATTCATGAAACCACAGTAAACCAGCAAATACAGAGAAGAAAGATTTGTAGTTCCTACCCAAGAGGGAGTTACCTCAGTTATGGAATCCAGCCGTACTCAATATGAAATAATTCTTGACTCATGAGAGCAGGGAAATTGATATTTATCAAAAAGTTAGTGTAGAAGACAAATGGGACACTTGCATTTCAGCCAGTTTTGACAAAAAGGAGAGCATTTGAGAAGCACAAAAATATTTGTTTTCTTATGTTAATCTTTTATACAAGTATACCCAGACAATACCCAGTATTTCTGTTAGTTATTAATAAAATGACAGTGAAGCAAAATTACTATCAATAACAAAACACAAATAATTTAAACTAAAATTAACTACAGGTATATACAGTGTGTTCACCTTATGCTTAAACATCCTTTTGAAAATAAAGTACAGTAATCCCTCGCTATATCGCGCTTCGACTTTCGCGGCTTCACTCTATCGCGGATTTTAAATGTAAGCATATCTAAATATATATCACGGATTTTTCGCTGGTTCGCGGATTTCTGCGGACAATGGGTCTTTTAATTTATGCTACACGCTTCCTCAGTTTGTTTGCCCAGTTGATTTCATACAAGGGACGCTATTGGCGGATGGCTTAGAAGCTACCCAATCAGAGCACGTATTACATATTAACTAAAACTCCTCAATGCTATAAGATATGCTTCCTGCGCGGCGCTTGATTGTTTGCTTGACTCTGCCTCTCTCTCTCACCCTCTCTGACATTCTCTGCGCCTGACGGAGAGGGTGTGAGCAGAGGTGCTGTTTGCACAGAAGCTGTTTGCCTAGTGGATATGGAGGCACCTCTAAGAAATGCCGCTTTATCGCGGTGCTTCCAAAAGCATACTTATTGATTTTTTGATTGTTTGCTTTAATCTCGCTCTCTCTCACTCTCTCTCTCTGACGTTCTCTGCGCCTGACGGAGGAGATGTGAGCAGAGGGGCTGTTTGCACAGAGGCTGTTTGCTTAGAAGATACTGACGCTCCTCTAAAAATGCTGCTTTATTGCGGTGCTTCGCCAAACTTAAAAGCACACGTATTGATTTTTTGATTGTTTGCTTTTCTTTGCGAGCGCTCTCTCTCTCTCTCTGAAATTCTCTGCTCCTGAAGAGAAGATATGTTTGCATTCTTTTAATTGTGAGAAAGAACTGTCATCTCTGTCTTGTCATGGAGCACAGTTTAAACTTTTGACTAAAGGGTGTTACTTCATGTCTAGAGGGCTCTAATAATGTTAACAGTGTGGGAGAGTTTATAAGGGCTTAAAATATGGAACGCAACCCCTGCGATGGAGGAGGGATTACTGTATCTCAAACATTTGAAGAAGTCATAATGATGGCATGAAAAGCCACAACTAACTGACTATTGAACCCACAGCAGAGATGTGATGTGTTTCCTGAGGGATTGCTAAGATTGCAACTCCCCCTCCTAAAAGCTTGTGGTCCCTAAGACATGGCTGTAAGACATACTTACGATGATGGGAATGACAAGCAGCAGTTTCTTCGTCCCCTCAGATAATGGACAGATTCCAATCTAACTGCTTACCTAGGACATAGCTGTTTTTTGTGTGAAAAGTGAATTTAAGTGAAAATATGTGCAAACAAGAAGGTGCAAGCAAATACATTCTTCATTTCAAGTTGTGTTAGGCTATCAGTTGTATTTGAGGATAGGGCAATAGGAAAGTGCTACCAGGATACTGAGTTGATGGGTCATTAGTAAGAACTAAAGGATTCAAACACCACTTGGCATAGCCTCGGCAGTTACAGCACTAAAAAATCAACTTCTCTTCCAGCATGAAATCTTATGACAGGTTGTTGTCCTTAATGAGTGTGTACTTTCTCCCCATGTCTGCATCAGTTTTTCTCCTTCATCTCCAAAGACACACTGGTTAGATTCATTGGTGATTTAATTGATGATTTCAGATTGACTCTGAAGATGTGTCTGTGAGTGTGAGTGAATGGGCCCTGTGATGGAATGCACACTGTCTAGGTTCTATTTCATGTCTTACACCCAGTGCTACTATGATAGGAAGTGGCCCCCTGTGATTCTGAATCAAATTAACCAGGATGAAGAAAGTTATGTTACACACAGGATGATACTGAGCTGTTTGTCTTAGTTCCAGTAAGGTCTCCAAAATAAACTGAAAAAACTATAAATGATTGCACTGTGCATAATGAATGGTTCTGTAAAATTTTAATTTGGCTGTTGAAACATGAGTATCATCAGAACATTAGAAAAGCTTTTGAGAAGAACAAGACATTAAGCCCAACAAAGCTCACCAATCCTAGCCACTTAATTACTCCTTAATTTTTGAATGGCTCTAGAGCTGTATTCCCCACCACACTATTTAGTAACTTAGTCCATGTGTCTATAGATCTCTCTGCAATGAAAACATTTGTGCACAATTTACCCTCAACAATGTGCTTCTGTGTTCTTGTTGAACTTATTATAAAGTAGCAGTCTCAATCCACTGTACCAATTTCTTTCATAAATTTAAACACTTCAATCATGCCCCCTCATAATCTTTTCTTGCTTTAACTGAAAAAGTTCAACACCTTTAATCTGTCTTCATAATTCATTTACTGCAGTCACGAAATTAATCTACTCACTCTTCTCTGGACCTTTTCTACTGCTGCTATGTCTTTTTGTAGCCCAGAGACCAAAACCCCACATAGTACTCCAGGTGAGGCCTCACTAGTGTGTTATGAAGCTTAAGCATAAACCCCTTTGACTTACACCGTACACCTTATGCAATATAACCTGACATTCTCTTAGCCTTCCTAATGGCTTCTGAACACTGCCTGGAGGTTGATAGTGACAAGTCCACTATGATTGCTAGGTCCTTCTCATAAGGGATACTTTCAAGTTTCAGACTTCCCATTGTGCATTAAAATCTAACATTTTTACTTCCTATGTGTAATACATTACATTTACTGCTGTAACATTTTGTCTGTCACAGATATGCTCAAGCATTTTCAAATCTAACTTTTTTACTTTCTACATGTACCATGTTGCATTTTCTTCCATTTAAAATTTGACCGCCACAAATCTGGCCATGACTGTACTCCCTCTGTAATGATCCAATGGATTCCAGATTATCTACCAATCCTCCTAACTTGGTAACATCTGCAAATTTAACCAGTTTGTTATTTATATTCCTATTCAAATCTTTTATATTTATTAACTAGCCGTCTCTTGCGGCTCCACCCACGTATTAGAGAAAAAGGATAGTGAGGGCCCTGTCTGGCTCCCCACTCCTGACGTCACGTTTCTCCCTCCCCTTATCCTTCAACCTCTGTCTCGGATTAGCGCAAATATATCGCTCTAGCAAGCAAACTATGATTCACAAAATCAACTGGGATGTTCAAGCAAATTATAGAAAAAACCCGATATAAATCCGTTAAGTAGTTCTCTCGTTTGCTAGCTAAGCAGATGTAAGATATGTCCGAGGCTGACACGTGAGTGAGGCGGGACCTGCCCCCCTCCCCTCGGCCCGCTGCGTGTCTCTTGGATTTGTGCAAATAAATTGGAGCCACAAGCAAACTATGATACAGCGCAATGAGAAAAGTCGTAAAATCAACTGGAATGTTCAAGCAAATTATAGAAAAAAACCTGATCTAAATCCGTTAAGTAGTTCTCTTGCGAAAAGTGGACAGACATACAGACAGACGTTGGATTTTATATATAGAGAGATGATAGCACTGGCCCTAGCACTGATGCCTAAGGGACATCGCTCTTAACATCACCCAGTTCTTATAAGGCTCCTCTCACTATAACCCTCTGCATCCTGTGCTTTAGCAGACTTTTCACCCATTTACAAATTACACCTTGAACTAACACTTCTTTTAATTTGATGCCCAACTTCTCATGTAGGACCTTATCAAATGCTTTCTGAAAATCAAGATAATGGTGGCATTGTGGCACATTGGTTAGTACTAATGCTTCACAAATCGAATGTTCTTGGTTCAAATTCCACACACATTCTCTATCAGTGTACACATTCCCCTTGTGCCCAAATATTTTCTCAGTGCTCTAATTCTTCTCCCACATGACAAAGACGTGCATGCTATGTTAAGTGGCAATTCCTAATTGACCCTGTGGAAGTGTGTGTATGGGTACAGCAATCGCCTGGCACTCCATCCACAGGTGGTTCTTGCCTTTTGCACAGTGCTGAATAGGATTAGGCAGGTTTAAGAATGTTATATTGTATTATGTGTTTAAGAAGTAAGAAAGAGGTCAGTGAGTAATGTGAGAGCGGTTAAGAGATTTAAAGGAGAAGCAAATATAGTGAAGCGTTGATAAGATAAGTTCTTCTTTCCAAAAGATAACAAGGGTGGTTACAGAAAATCTGAAAGTCGGCCAAATGATGTGTTGATGACTAGAGCTGATGTACTGCTGTGAGCAGAGAATGAAAATCAAGAAGACATAGAAAAGTTACAAACCTTCAGGTTTTTTCTTTAGGTCTTAATTAGTTAGCAAACTCATACGGAGTATCATATGCAGTAACTCCTAAAGTATGTGTACAGGGTGATTATTGATTCAATTTTTGTCAACAGCACTTGAATCATAAATTGTACATATTTGTAATAGAGAAATTCCATGTTGGCAACATTTAATATACAGAATCATTACCTTGTGAATTATGCATTTCAATGTAGTCACATGTTACAGTATTGAAGACATTTTAAAAATATACTGTATACTGTGTGAGGTGTAACTAACAAATTCTAAAACTGAATTTGATTCTGTAAAATATGGTGATCTATACTGTCACAACATGTCTGCCGACTTACCTATACATAGTTTCTATCTATCTATCTATCTATCTATCTATCTATCTATCTATCTATCTATCTATCTATCTATCTATCTATCTGTCTATGTCACATGCTCCTGTAAAATCAGCACTTTCAAATCAAGAATTTCCTACAAAGCCATTCATGGATATATCTCCAAATTATTTTTTAAAGGAAATTTATCTAGATGAGTATGGGAACATCTTACAACATCTTAAAGCTTAATATAATTTTGCAGATTCATTCTTCTAATGATTTGAGTATGCTTTGTATTCTGATTTCACTTTTAACAGTAAGTTATAAATAGAAGTTTAATTACTCCATAAAACCAGTTTGGGCCTTAGCCAAACATATTTGGAGTTATGGTGTCCAACAGTCTCTTAATTCCTATGAAGTTCTACATAGACAAGTAGATGCAGCAGCACAATGAAGCAAGCAGAGCACTGAAGGGGTATGGACACCTTTTGCCATTTGAGCCAAATTTGTTTGGAGTTACAAAGTGATCAGTGAATGACACTTTGCCACTACTAAACAAGCCACTGCCTACTACTATTACTACTAGTACATTTGTATGAAAAGCACATTTTACGGCACTTAAAGTTTAGGCATTATGTATAGTTTGTGTTAGACTTAATGGAGTATCTAAGTATACTCAAGGGAAGTACTTTTGTATTAAAAACGCAGAAGTGATTGTGACCGTGATTCAATAAATACACTGGACTTGTATGAAGTACCTATTAACATAGACAAATGACTGCAATAACAGGTAAACATGGTAAATGTGTGGATGATCCTAACTTGGGTGAATTCCTATTGAGACAGGTAAATATCTAAAAATGTACTTGGACAGATTTAATAATTGGAAAGGCAAGTGACAAATTATGTTTAAAGTAGAAAATCTATGAATAAAAATGATTACTTATGAGCACAATGATGGCATAGAGTTGCAGTAGTAAGTGCTGCTGTTACTGCTGCCTCCTCACAGTTCCAGAGGGCCAGGATTTCAATCTAGGCCTGGTCCCATGTGCACATGTATAGTTTGCATGTTCTCTTTTTGTCTGCATATATTTTTCTCACAGATGTGCAGTAGGAGTGGTGACTCTCCATTGTTCAGGTGTGAATGGTTAGTGGACCCTGTGATCAAATGGTAGTCCATTGAGGGTTGGTTATTGTTTTGCACCCAGTGCTGCCGACATAGACTCTGACCCACACAACTCCAAACTGGATTAAGCAGATTCAAAATGGATGGATGGGAAGATCTTAATTATCAAATGAGCACTACATTTCCACTTTAACATTTATTACACAGAGCTAATGACAAGTAATATTCTCAGTTTTCCTCCCTGCCCCAAAGGCATGTGTTGAGTTAATTGTTATGTTTTTTTGTCAGCGAGAGTGCCCTGTCATGTACTGGCACTACATGCCAGGTTAGTTCCTATTGTGTGCTTGGTACTAAATGGGTGGATGAATGAATGGAGTACCCAAATAAGAGATGTTAATGGTATAGAGTACACCATTTGAAAAAGACAGTGTAAAAATGCTAATAAAAAGCTGCCGTTGTAGAGCATGCTGGGTAGTGTTATGAATGTTCTGTATAAATCATTGGGGGACTAGTTTTATTCTGCACATCATGCTGGTTAAAGCCTAAGTAGAATATATTACTGGACTAAAGCATGAAATGTTATCAAGAAGGGCTAAAGAAATGTAATTTCTGAGACTAACTGAAGTAAAAGGAGTGGAGTTGAGTGGCTCATTTCAGAAAGCCTGTTATTTTAAAACTCTGACTCAATGGTAAATTAGAGGCACTAAACGAGTAGAAATTCAAAAGTTTTTTTGAGGCTGGATGGTTTGTTCACGTCAAAACTTGTTCTTCTGATCTTATACTTTTCATTTGTCTTTTTTTCCCCGTGGAGATTTTCACAATATCCAGTGTGGTGTAAAAGGCTATGATGCAACAGAAACTTGTGATAAGCAGAAGGCGCTTGTGTCAGTGCTGTTTACACAACATGTTTGTTTTTTAATATGAGTGGAATATAAAGGGCAATTAGAAAAATCTTTTAGTGTTTAATGTTACTGACATTTTTTTAGTATAATGTTGAAAACAAAGGTTTCAGATCCTGTGTATATTTGCATTATTTGTTAGTGCTGGCATTTTTCCAGAGGAACGTGTTAATTGTGTTGATCTAAATTTTAAGAGCTCCCAGCTTTTAGCACTTCACGTTGCTACACGTCTCCTGCCCACCACCTGTGAGGTTGATCTCACATGATGCTTTTGAGCTCTCCATTGCCCTTGAAATTATATCTTGTTTCACGAAAAAGAACAACAAGGTTTCATAGTTCTAGTGATTCTTTTGAATTGTTTGTTAATATGAGAAGTTTGAAAAAAAATGTTCCCACAGAGATGTAGAAGTGTCAGTTTTGTGGGAACAACCACACTTGAAAAAATAAATAAATCTGATTAAAACTTCAGTCAGAATTCTTTTGTGGTGGAGTTATTAATTATAATTCAACATAAAAAGAGAGAAACATGAAGAGAAGTAAAAATAAGATCCATATATGTTTTAGCCTTAAAAAGCGAATCTGGAATTTTGCGTTAATGTGAACACTGAAGTGCCAAAGGTAACGCCTAAGTTGGGAAAGTTGTGTGCTGATTCATCCAAATAATGTCTTATTATTCTGCATCAACTGAGCCAACTAATGAAATTTCATTTTCTTCCCTGAATGTCAAATTGTTGTCAAGCTCATCCATTTGGGTTTTTGGTGAATTTTTTTCTCCTGTTTTTTACTCCCACATCTCAAAGGAGTACATGTTAAGTAAATTAGCAACTATAAATTTGTGCCGAGTGTGGGTGTGAACGTGTCTTACAGTGGACTGCCACCCTATCTAAAGCTGGGGTGCTCCCAGGATAGGCTTTCACGTTGTCTGTGTGTCTCGCCATCCATCGTCAAAGCCCTTAATCTTGTAAAAGATCCATCACACTCTTTATCTGTCTGTCTAATATAAATAGTCATAGAATAAAGTGAACTTGGAAAATCACATTTTGAGCAAAGGCTTTTGATTTATTATTGAGAAATCAGTTGCTCATAACTAGTAGTAGGAGATAAGTAGACTGTCATGAAATCCACCATGACAGAGAGAGATAAAAAAGTAGGAAATGTGAGTCATACAGTCCTCACCATCCTTCCCATCTCATAGCTTTTCAACGAGAGCATTCAGTCTTCACTTATCTGAGTCCTGCTTCAGCCATAATAAGCAACCAGTCATGAACGTGTCAGCATGAACGGAGTACAGAACTGCAAAATTAAATTTTAAAAATAGCACATCTGAATTACCCAAAAAAAATATCACTTATTTTTTACCTACTCACCCATATATATTTAATAAATTATCAACCTGCACTTTCTGTCAACAGCAAGGATGCATTTTAGAGACCTGCCAAAAAATAAAAAGCCAGAAGCTTATAAATCATTTACCATGTACTCTCACATTTTCTATCTGAATTATTTTTGACAATTAAGAAGTCTAGTTTTCCAAAAGATGAGCAGAAAATTAAAAAATGACAATTTCTAGATTACAAAGCTAGCAGTGCTATTTACTTCCAGCAGTCTAGCCATTTTATTTTTGTGGTTAAGGTTTCCTTTCACATTTGAAACTAGCAGTACATTTTTAGAGAAGTTGGTGTTTGCTTAATGTTTCCAAATTTCTGCTGGTTTTTCGTTACTGTGCTGTCAATAATCGCTCCTCTTCATTATTGATTCAGTATATTGCTTGACTGCACGTAAGTGGTGTCATTATTAACTGTGATGTTATTACTTAAAGGTGTATGATAAATGAGTAATAGTTTGTTGCTTAATGAAAATCAGAGAATTCAGTATCACATCTGCAGAATCCTCAAATAGATGGATGCTAACATGCAGTTGAATTGGCAATATTTTTTTTCTCTCTATCAGTCTCTTGACTTCCGTAAACATCTTTGCCAAGGCCTACATGGTTTAAAGACTGTTGATCAGACCAAAATGTCCCTTACCAGGTAACTGAGTCCTTTGCAATAACAATCTCTGGACAAACACTGGAGGTTCTTTCCAGCCAATTGTCCCAAAAGGCTCCCAGGACTCCACTGCCCTCTCTGCAGAGCATCAACAACTGCAGAGTCCAAAGGAGCACTGCCTCAATCCTCAGGGACCACAGACCCTAACACAAACTGTTCACATTTCTAATCTCAGGCAGGAGGTATAGAAGTATGAAATGCAGGACTTCCAGGCTAAAGAACTCTTTCTTTCCCATTAGACTCCTAAATAACTGATTGGAGTTTATAACCGCGGTTCACCTCATTCTGTCTGCCTCACACAACTGTATTTGACTTGTCCATCACATACCTACCTGCACATTACACTTTATACTTTTGTTCTGTTTTTTATACTTTATGCTGCCTCTGTTACGTATTATCTATTTGCTAGTTATTATTTATTTTTATCTTTATATGTTGGTTTGTTAACCATTGGCATTTGCTGTGGACAGCAAAGAAAGAATTTAATTGTACAGGGAAGCATGTTTCCTTACTGTGCACGTGACAATAAATTTTGAACAATTGAACAATTGATATAACAGTCACACCATCTAGGAAAAGTAAAAAAGGTTATCATGAAAGATATTAAGTATAAATCAAGGGACATTATGCCCTGCCATTATAGTCCTACTCGTCACCACATTAGAAAAAAGACATAGCAGTTCTGAAGGCTGTGCAATAAGGTGCTAGCAAGTGATTCGCTGAAAGTAAGGGCATGTTCTGCTATGAGAGGCTAAGGGACTTAAATCTCTACAGTGTGGTTCAGCAAAGGCTATTAGGAAACCTAATCTAGGCCTTTAAAATTCTTAATGATATTGATAAAGCCGATCCAGCAGAATTCTTTCAGCTTTCTATTAATTAACACATGAGGACATCAATTAAAATTAAAGTGAAATGTATTTAAAAAGGAAGAAAGTTATTCAGCTGAAGTGGAAGCCTTGACAACATTTTTAAAAAGTGTCTGAGTGGGAGACTGTGGTAGCTTACAGTGGCGGTTAGTTAGAGCTTGTTGGACTTAATGGCCTTCTCTTTTTGTCAAGCTACTTACAAAACACCACCACAGAGGAACCGAAAAAGAAAGCTATGGCGTTATTTCAGTGCCACTATTCTGAGCGCACGTAAAAAATATTGCAAGTGCAAGTGTTGCATTTTGAGGAGAAATTTATTTTGAGCGTACAAAAGCTGAATTTGAGTGAACAAAATTCATTGCTGCGTGCAAAAAATGTATTTCAGTGTTTGCACTTATCCATATACACACACACAATAGCACCCCTCTCGCTCAGTTTTTTCATTTGCGCTTGCTCGCAATGTGTTGCTTGCGCTCACAACATTCTCTGCTGCAAGCGCTCAACTCTCTGTACACCGTTATAAGTGTGCCACAAAACCAACCAATCACAGACTTGGTTTCAAAAATTCTGATTGGCTCTTACAGTCTCCAATCAGCTCGCTAGCTGCTGCATTCCGGAAACAGTCCGAAATGTAGCTAAATCCAGCTAAACTCAATTAAACCCCAATTTGCGGATAATATCTTTAATTATTTTATTTTAAAATATATTATTTGTTAAGACTATCGTTGGTGTAGTATAATGTAGTTGCATTATACAACCATGCCAGCTAGCGAGCTGATTGGAGACCGTAAGAGCCAATCAGAATTTTTGAAACCAAGTCTGTGATTGGTTGGTTTTGTGGCACACTTATAACGGTGTACAGAGAGTTGAGCGCTCGCAGCAGAGAATGTTGTGAGCGCAAGCAACATTGCGAGCAAGCGCAAATGAAAAACTGAGTGAGAGGGGTGCTATTGTGTGTGTGTATATGGATAAGCGCAAACACTGAAATACATTTTTTGCACGCAGCAATGAATTTTGTTCACTCAAATTCAGCTTTGTACGCTCAAAATAAATTTCTCTTCAAAATGCAACACTTGCACTTGCAATCTTTTTTTACGTGCGCTCAATATTTTTTTATGTGTGCTCAGAATAGTGGCACTGAAATAACGCCATAGAAAGCAGAGAAAGGAAAAGATTGTAAATCTCTGAACAGTTTTGATTATTCTATGCCTATCTTATACAGTATATAAACGTCTACGCGTGGAAGTGTGTGTGTCTGTCTGTCTGGAACAGAAGTGCAAGGTTACAGCATGAAGCTCAAAGAACCGGCAAAGCAGCCCCAAATTAACGAGTCGGAAGAAAAAAGAAGTACGAGACTACAGCATGAGGCTGAAAGAAAGCGACTCCGTCGCCAAAGTGAAACCGCCATGGGAAGACAAATGAGAGAGAAACTCTCTTAGCTGCTGATAGACAAGGGGGGCGAGCACATCTGCAAAACCAAACCATCGACTCTGCATTTCAATTTTTTTTCTGACGATTTCAATAGTTTCTAGGAGCCCGGTTTTTTACAACATGGGCTTACACAGCTAGTATACTCTATATAGAGTACAACTATAATGTAGCTACAAAAAAAGCCAAAGTAAAAAAAAAAGTTCTTTTAGCAGTTTTATTAAATTTTCCACAGTACTAGTCTGGTCCATATGGGTAAATGACCACAGTCTACACTTAAAATGCAAAGAGAATCTCCTTCCTCATCTCTGTTTTTATCGAGACACGTAGAGACTTCACTGTATTATGACTGTATGTAAAAGCCTACAGCGTCTGTGAATGGCAAGAAAAGCAATGCACATGTCAGTTTAGCATTGTTATTATTCTGATTTAAAAAAAGTGTCAAATTTAAATGATGTGGATTGATGTTTTGCAAAGCAAGGACTGATGGTGTAAAATGAGCATCAAGTGAGCACAAGGCAGGAGAAGGATTTGACCGAGGTGTCCTGTCAGTTATCAAACCTGTTTAATCCACTTCAGGATCGTAGAGGGTGCAGCTTTGCGCCCTGGATGGCATACTCTCTCATACCTCCCTCTGCCATGACCCATACAGTGCGAATTTATAGTGTCTAACACAGCCCAGTATAAGTTGCAATGTCAGAGGTAACTCATGCATACACCAACACAGGGCTGATTGAACTGTGAATTCACTTACCACACACAAATTCTGTTCCAACACAGACCAGGCAAGGAATTTGAACCCTGGATGCTGTATCAGTGAAGTCAGCATTATTAACCACTGTGCCATCCCCATTGTATCAGCAAAGGCAGAATTCTGTGGTAAAGTTACTCCTAGTGTTTTATTTACTACTAGCCAACCCGCGGCGTAGCATACGCCACATAATCAGGCCACTTTTTAAATTATTTTTAAGCACAGAGGAAAAAATAAACATTTGAAAAATCCGTAATTTAATAAACCACCAAGAAAAGTAACATTGCAACAATGCACGCTACGAACCAACATACAATTGTCTGTGACTGAAAACCGGAGGCGCGCCGTCGCGCTTTCTCCTTCCAAAGTGAAGGACGGGGTTGAACGGCGCTCGTTCAGTACGCACTGCCCACTAATGTGCCCGCCCCCAACTCCCTACCTGAGTCGCTTTCGTCTGTATACAGTCCACACGCACCTGTGAATCACGTTGACTGTTAATTTTCCAAACACCGCCTCAGTCGGTTTCCACGTTGATTTTTCATTGTGCTTTGCAGTTCCGGCTGCTTTTTTTAATATATAATCCACCAAGTCACCCTACCATGGGGGGCTTTACAAAGGGCAGGGACGTAATCAGTGCGAGCGTATGACCCGTTCATGGGGAACAATTGGAAGCCACGGTCTCCATCACGAATGGGGTTCAATGGCTTATCCACGCCGGGTAGACACACGTTGATCCATTCAGTGTAGCGCACGTGCAGTACCGGACATACAAGTGCATCACAGACCTGCTAATGCTCAATCTCACGTGGCTGAAAGCCACTTGTCCCTCTAAGAATTTGGACGCCGACCGCTGTTTGGTCATGTAACTATTTAGGAGGCGGGAGTCTCGTTCGTTTTCGGAAATAACCAGCCAAATCGCTCCACCAACTAAGAACTGCCATGCACCACCACCCACAGAATCGAGAAAGAGCTATCAATTTGTCAATCCTGTCCGTGTCTGGGCCGGGTGAGGTTTCCTGTGTTGAGTCAAATGAAGTGAAAGGCTCCACACCTGGTGGTGCCCTTCCGTCAGTTCCTTTAAGTTTCAGCTTTGTAACCATACTCCCCCCTGAACCCAAAAACCTTGGTTACCCGGTTGGCTGCCCGGCAGGTCATGGGAATGACGCCGCCGGATCGCCTGTTGCGGGCCTGCATTGGTGAAGCAGGTGAGACGGTAATGAAACAGAGGCACAGGGCTTATTGGTTTTTAAAGACTGCTTCCTTCATTGGGTTTTAACCAATGCACGGAACGAACCAACACACAATTGTCCGTGCGGTGCTCTGGGTGGAACGGGACGAGAGGAGAAGGACATCCACTCCGCTCCCTCCGTCATGCTAGTCTGCTGATTTCTCGTTCAGTATACACCGCCTGCTCATGTGCCCACCTCCAACTCGTCACTCGAGTCGTTGTCGTCTTTGTACCGTCCAGATGCACCTGTGACTCACGTAGACTTTTCATTGCTCTGTGCGGTTTTGGCTGCCTTTCTATATATAATCCACCAAGACACCCGACCACGGTGGGAGGGTGTGTACAAAGTGCAGGAGTATCTAAGAAGACGCATGTTTGTCGCGGATGCGAATTGCTGTATGTAGCGTGTAAAACAGTTTGCTATAGTGCACGCGTGCGTCGTAACCGAAACTCGTTTTTTAAAGACTGTTCACTTCATTGTGTTTTAACCTCAGTTGTAAAGGAACGTTTTAAGGATCCCATGGGATACCCCTCGCAAACAGTTTTACACGCCGCATATGGCGATTCACCTCCAGAAACATGCCTCTATTAACAGTCAACGTGGGTCGGAGCTGCATGTGACCTCTACGACAGACGAATATAAATGACGCCGGTTTTTCTGTGTTGTCGCGTCCGAGTTGGTGGGCGTGGCTCTGTGAGTTGTCGTCGTATCCAATGGTCTTGGAGTTGGTGGGCGTGGCTCCTTCCTGCGTGCACCATAGGTGTCTCACTTGTCGGCGGCTTAGTGAATCCACGCCCCTTCTGGCGTGTTTTCCATGGTTGTCTTGCCTTAGTGAATTATATATATAGATACTTGATTACTTTCTTTATTTCTCCTTTTTTCTTAGCAAACCACCATTTTTGCATATTTGGAAGCTCTTTGGCTGCTTAGCCCGAGCCTCTTGGGAGACTGATATGCTTTCAGTTACAATATATAAAAAGAAGTAATGGCTGTTATTGCAAGGATCTTCGCACGGTATTTGGTTATATTAGCATTAGTGGTGTCAGCCCCCTAAAGGCTGTACCTAACTCAGTTGTGTTTCACTACCTCTACTATACTGTGTATGAACTTTCATCTTCAAAAGATTAAGGTCTTGTTTGTGTCCCCAGGCAGTGAGGGGGTTGATATATTTACAAAATAAAGATATGCCATAAGCCCCTTGTCTCCTTTCTTTGTTAATAGCGATGTTCATAGTCAGAAAAATCAACAGATGTTAAGGCAAGGAGTATAATTGAAGATAAATGTGTGAGGAAAAGTAACTTGGAAGGTGTGTGAAGGCTGTTCTTTACCATTAATGTGCATTTCTTTTTTCACTGGCTAGTTACATAAGTTATAAGACAGCAATTTCCTGGATTATATGACCACAAGACAGAAAAGAGTAAATGTCCTGGCTTCTTTTGCTTTGCCCTGCAGCTGAAAGAAAGAGGGTTGTGTTCTCTTTTTATTAGCTTTACACGGGAATCTGGTACTACTGTCTGCATATTGCAGTATGTTACAAAAATAAAAATAACTTGTCATAAAACTCTAAAACCCACTTAATACATTCCAAAGTTCATCCCGGAAGCATCAAGAACAAGCCAGAAACCATCTGTGACAGTCTGGGTACGCTGCAGCTGACTAGTGTCTTTTAAACCTTGATCTGTCAATAGTCATGACTAGAACAAGCAAGCAAGAGTGCTTATTAAAGGTTGCTTAGTGCTTTTATTAATCCACAAAGTCCACAAAACAAAGTGCAGTACATCTTCCCAATAAAGAAATTCTCCATACCAAAAACAGGTGATTCAAGTGGAGGTTAAAATGTCGCAATAAATAACGATAGGTAAAATGAGATTGAAATCAAAACAGAATCTGTCCTTTAAAATTCCACTGGCCGTGATGTTTCAACTGTAAAAAAGGAAGCTTCCTCTGCTTACCCAAAAGGGTCTCTGAAACCAGAGGAGATGTCTGCCAACAGGTGCATCCACTATAACGGGCTAAAGTTCCTGCCACCCACTATGCGTCTTGCTTCAATTTCCCACTGCCATTCCTTGGTCTCAAGCGTGAGCCCACTTGGAGTGGTAGATCAACCCTGCCCCGATGCACTCAGCCTGAGTGACCTCTGACCCTTGACCAATGGACATGCACTACTTTCGGAGCCATTCAAACTGCCTGCCTCGTTTCTTCATCAGCAAAGGCTCTGCCATTCCTTCTTTCTTCTTTCACTACATCTTAACCTCCCATCTCTTTCTCTTCTCTCATTCTCCATTGTTTTCTCTCCTTGTTTCCTACTCAGGCTCCTTTATATTCTTCATTTAGGCGCCAGAGACATGATCATAGACATCAGGGTGCTAACAAGGAAAATTGTCTGCTGCACACATCCACCCATGAATACCTGGCCATCCAGTTCTCCATCAACAACTTGGAGCTACTCATGTGTGCTACCACATGCCTACGCCTGCCCGAAGAAGGAGCACACAGTTTTTATTTATCTAAAAGAGCACATCGCCCTATCTAATTGTATCACACCATCACTGGTGTGTCAGTCCATTCTAAAGCCAATCAGTTAATCTAACTGATATGAGAGTGGGAGGCAAACTGGAGTACATAAAGGTCAAATCCACACACAAGAAGAGAGAACATGCAAACTCCACATAAACTGTGACCAAGTTCAAAAAATAAAGGTGAAACCCTTAAAAGCATCTGACAAAGTCTTGCATTGAAAAAAGACAGGTTTTAAATTTCACAAAATACAAAATCAATGTTAAACAAACAACTATCATGAATATCTGGAAACTTTACCCATTCTTGGAAATACTGTTCTTCATTTGTGTTGATCACTTTTATCTGACCGCATATGAACCAAAATCATACAGATCTTTGGAGAAGATTAAGCTACTTACTGTCATAAAAGCATTTTTGACCTTTTCTTCAACTAGATAAGCTAAATAGAGCTGCTGAGCCACATCGCCCAGATGACATGTCACAGACATTGCTGGCCCGCCCATTAGGCAAGATTAAGCTGTTTCCTAAGGTGGCAAGTCAATGTGGCTGTGAAGTCTGAACCAAAATAGAGCTTGGATAGAAATAATGGAAAATAGACTTAAGGCAAAAATCAGGAAGCTGTTATTTATGCAAGGAGTGTAAGTCTGGAATATGTTATCAAGTTGTGATATTTAACTGGAAACTGCTTCAGGATATAAGTGGAAGATTTGTGTAACTGTGTTCATAAAAGGATGACACAGTAGTTAGTGAGGCTGCTTCACAGCTCCAGATTGTGGGGCCTGAAGACCAGGCAGACACTTTCTGTTACAACATTCTCCTTGTCTGTGTGCCTTTCCACATTCTGTGAGTTACAATAATTAGAAGCTGTAAATTAGAACAAGAGAATGATTTGATGAGAAAGGGTCATTCAGTCTAACAAGCTTGCTAACTTTATCCACCTAATTTCTTCAAAATAACATCACATCCTCATTTGAGCAAGCATGAACAAGTACCCTGTGACAGACTAGCCTTCTGTTCAAGATTGGTTCTACCATGTAGCCAGTGTTTCCAGGGTAAACTCTGACTCCTAATCACTCTGAACTAGATAAGCAGGTTAGGAAATTAATGGAGTTAGTGCCAGCTCCGGTTGTTAAGGGTGTACTCTTGATCCTGGAGCTTCACCCCTGCTGTGAGCACAATTGAAGTCTCTAGCCCCAAATTCTCAAACAATTCTCCACTAATTTGAACCTTGAGGTGTAGGGATCCAGCCTGAGGACATGACATTTAAAACACTAATTTCAAAGATAATGTCCCTCATCCTCCAATGCCATTTGTCTTTTTGATGTGCATGAGCCAGCAATCAGCAATACGGGAACACCATTTGTTGGCAGTTTGTCATGTAATGACCCACCCAGAAAATGGGGGACACTTCTCAAAAGAAATGGCCTAAGCCACAAATAAGTACCACCCTCTAAGGCATTTAGAAAAGTATTCACTGCAGAACAAAAAGACATAGAGCCTGCAAAGTACTTTATGCATTCATGACTTCACATTTATTTTAAACAATAAAACAAATTAGAATAGCATGGACAAAATTATTGGTTTACTTAACGTAATATTTCATAAGACAGACTTTGGAGACAGTAACTGCAACCAAGTGCTTTCTGTACCTCTGAGTGAGTTTTCTACACTTCTTAACTGTTGTTTGGCTAACCTTTCTTGAGGAAACTGCTCCAATTCCCTCGGTTTCCCTCTCCCAACTTTGAATTTTTTAATCTGTTCTTGTAGATAGTTAATGGAATTCAGATCATAACTCATAGCAAGTCACTTCAGAACAGTCCAATGTTTTCTTCTTATCCATTCTAGGGTGATTTTTTGTCATAATTTGTTTTTAATCCTGCTGAATAGTCTATTTTTGTTGGCTCTGGCGCATTCTACCTGAAAGACCGTGGCTTACCAATATGCATTTCCACAAAGTGTGAGTTTCAGATTTGACTATTTTGTGTTTTTCTTTTATAAGTGGGGTCTTTTTGGGCCTTCTACCATGGAGTCCATTTTCACTCATGCAGTAGCAGATGATGTGACTTGAAACTGTTGCACCTTGATGTTGAAGGTCATTTTGGATCTGTCTTGAAGTTTCTCTTGGTTCTTTCTCCACCTTTTGAAAACTCTTTCTCTCTTTCTCTTAAATTTTGGGTCGTTTTTCCTCACATGGCCACGTCCAAGGACATTGGCTACATTCCCATGGGCCTTAAATTTCTGATGTTGCTGACTGTGGTCACAGGGACATCAAGTTCTTTGGAGAAGGCTGTGTAGCCCTTATGTTGACTATGCTTAGCTATTACCCTTTTTTTCCTCCTTAGACAACTCCCTATTTTTCTTTTTTGTCTCCATATTTAGTGTGACTCACACACAGTGACATAAAGTAGCTGAGTGAGTACTTTTGTCCATTTGAACCGGTGGAACTAGTGAACATAATTATGAATACCCCCATGATAATCATTAAAAAACATCAGTCTGTTTGAAGTATCATTAAAATGCAATCTAATCATTTTGCTTAGTCCATCTTGAAATGTTTTTGTAGAATAAATAAGAATTTACTTCTTTTAACAGCTTTTTTTGTTTTATTACACCAGCAACCAAAGAAATACACAAAAAGATCTTTTAATTTCAATACATTTTAGGAAGGAATGATGCATTATTTGAATAAAATGCAAGGGTACCATGATTTTCAGCCATTTCTTTGTGTTTTGCATTAAATCTGGAAAATTTCTAAAAACCTGGCATTTTAAGAGGAAAGGAGTGTAAATACCAGTTTTATATAAATTAGGGTTAGATGGCAGATGGTAGATGTACAGAGTCATTAAAGTGATAGTGGATTCTGATATTTGGAAAGCTGGCATGTACCATATGCTACCACACCACTAGAAAATGCACTACCAATGACATTCGACTTGAAAATTGGCAAGATGGTCTATGGGCTCAGTCCTATGATACCTTTTTTGCCCCGTGACATTGGAGGTCTATCAAAGAAGAGGCTAACATTTGTTTTCACATTTCTAATCTGAAGCTTTTGGTCTCAGTCAAGTTACTTTAAATTTGAAGTCAACCCTGTTAATGACAAACAGTTTCTGAAATAATTATACCATTTTGGGAAGCAGGAAGTGAACCTTGTATAGTAGGATTTTTGTTTTTCCACATATTTGCCAACACTCATATGAGAAGACTAGTTTGTTTTTTCTTTGTTAATGTACTGTAAAGCATTGACTTGGTGTAGCCACTTCCATGACTTTCACCTTCATACTTTTACAGGACAGTTAATGACAGTCTATGACTTTGTTTGGACCGTATCATGACTGATACAACAACAACATTTATTTCTATAGTACATTTTCATAGAAAGAATATAGCTCTTTACAAGATGTCAAACAAATGCAGAATGGATGCATTTTTGAAGTGGTTTAGAAGATATTTATTTTTAGAGAATTCAAACCCAGGGTCACGAGTGGTTGGGTTATCCATTATTGAGAGTTTAAGAGGTGAGTCCTAACTTTATATTGTATTTTCTCAAACATCTTTCAAAATTGGCTATATTGATCAATGGGTAGGCAAGCAAGAATTTGTATGATGAAAAATGCTGGAAAACAACTTAACAGAAAGGTTTCCAGCAATGCTGGAAAGGAGCCAGGTTTGGTAAAACTGTAAGCTGTTTCATAGGTGTAGGACACCATAGATTAGCCCATAACAAAACTGTTTAATAAGCAACTATATAAAATCATGCCAATTGATGGCAACTATAGTATAATGCAAAAAACCTACCTGAATATGCATAGGAACTCATGGAGTCTGGCAAAAACATTCTTGGCTTTTTCGTCTTTTAGGTTAATGTTACTCTTCACAAAGAGGTTGCTGGATTTTGGGTGAAGGTGCCTTGTGTGGAACAGATTGGTAGCTGTGACTACGAAGATGTCTGCCAGCTTCTTGACACCTTGATACCACCTGGACAGGACTGTCCTGAACCACTTCACACCTATAGTATTCCTTGCCATTGCCCATTCAAATCGGTAAGTTTCATAATTAAAAAAATAAAAATGAAGAAATGTGAAGTTGTTTGTCTGTACTATATAGTTTTAAACAAGTTTGAGTGTGTCAAAAGAGAAAAGAGGCCAGATAACTGAACTATATCATGGACATTAAAAGCAGAGCACAGTGTGTGGTACAGGAACAGAATATGGTTGTAGGAGGTATTAAAAAAAGACAGCTGATATCCTGGAAGGCCCCTGTTGTCTTGTCAGCTAAAGAATTTGGAGGAACAGGACAATTAAGGAACATACCAGTAAGTCATAAGTATTTAACAGAATAGGGATATACGATATCCCAGTGTTACAGCTTCAATTCCGACCCAGTTACCATGTGGATGAAGTGTGAACCTTCTCCATGTACCTGAGCCTCCACCTACATTCAAAGATATGCATGTTAGATCAACTGGGTGTGTGCTCATGTGTGTTAATATACTCTGTGACCCTGTGATAGACTGGCTGTCCAGCCATTGTGTTGGCTTCAGCCTGGTACACAGTGCTACCGGGAGAAAACCATATTCTTTGTGACTCTATAATAAAATAAGAGAGCTTTGAAAAGTCCTAAACTGTACTTACTTTTAATATGAAAAGATTTTAGAGACTATTTTGTGTTCTAGGAGTTTAGCAGTAGCAGTTTGGCAGTGGCTAGTGCTGGTGTCTCATAATTCCAATGTCATGGGTTTGAGTTCACATGTTCTTCCTGTTTATGTGGGTTTTTCCGTGGTTGCTCCATTGTTTCTACTATGTATCAAAGATGTACATGTTAGGTTAGGTTAGGATAAAGCTGACTTCATATCCAGGGTTGGTTCCCCAGGCTGCATCCAATACTGTCAGAATGGACCCCGGTCTCTACAGTCCTGAATTGACTGAAATAGGCGGGTTTGATATTATAGGAATGGATATTAGGATACTACCTTGTAGATACATTATGCAACAGATAAAATAATGCTGTCTTAGAGTAGTCTTTTTGCCTTTAACCTTTTTTTTTAAAAACAACCAAGAAACATATGTTTTATCATTAAATTTAGATACTCAAGATTAGGAAAAGGTAAGTATAAAATATAAGTAATATTAGAGAACTTTTGTACTGCAAGTCAAACAGTACACAGTGCTGGTTGTCTGTAGGCTTTATTCTGTCTTGTCTCTTGAAGATTACTAGCAAGGTGAATAAAGAGCTTCAAAGCACAAAATGGCATCTTTGTGTTTATACAATACAATCCAAAATTGTGACTATTAAATTAGAAATGTGCGCTTGTGTTCATTAATTGTTTAGTCATCTTGGTTTCAGAAATGTATTTTGTCTATGTCTTAGTTTAATGATTTGGCTCTGATGACATATAGGACTGACTCTCAGTTTTGATCTTAGCTCATTTTTTGACTTGCATTTCATCTGCAGATCTCTATTTGAAATTGCTTCTGCCTTTTCTTCAGAAGGTATCACGCAATCCAAGTGAGTCTGGATGTGTGCCATGTTATGGGTCAATGTTGACTTGTGTGTGAAGCTCACAAAACAAATTCCACCATCCTGTGGCACACTACTGGAAAGGTTATTCAGAAAAAGGATGGATAAATGTGTTCTTATGACTGACAACAGCACAACTCTGATATTCATCTGTTGTGCTTTAGATGATAAATATGTTAATAGTATATTTGAAGTGGAATGTGCTGTAAGAAACATAGATAAGCAACGGACAGTCATATTCACTTGAAATGAAGTCTAGCTTGTGACCACCAACCCTGTGAAGTTATCAAGACCAAGAGGCCAAATAGAAAAAGTTCTCGATTATGAACCAATTTCACTATATACTATAAATGCTTAGGCAAAAAGTTGTTATGCTTTTGTGTACTTTGAAGAAAAATTTCTCTAAAAGTCAATTTCTTCTTTTACAGGGGGACTATACCTTACCAGAAGCAAACTTCTATCTTCCTCAGGTTGACCTTCCTTACTGGTTAACAAATGGAAATTATGAAATCGTTGGAGTCCTTGGCAACAACGGACAACAGCTGGGCTGCCTTAAAGTCACCCTGTCTATTCACACTGCCTAATGGATTACAATTTAGGCAGTACTAAAGATCAGAGCATTTCCTCTCTACATTCTGTCTTTTATGTCAAAACCTTTTAAATACATTTGGTAACTTTTAAAATCTTATCACCAGCATGGGCTGCTAAGGCAGCACTTTATCTTGGCTAATAATATTTCATTTTAAAATATACAAATAATAATTACTGTAGTTAAGTCATTGATCAAAATGAGAAAAACGCATACTGGGTTGAGCTCTTCGCTTTTTCTACTCTAAATTTTCTCATTGTTTGACAATTATGTGCAAAGTGAACAAGCAATATAAAAAATGTAAGAAATCAGCACACGATGCTTAGTCCTACAGTTAGGCCCAAGGCCAGCTAGCCTAACAAATTCATACGTAGTTACTGTCAATATAGTTAGTGCAACTGTACACATCCAGGAGGACAGCTAAGAAGTAGAAAGCCTAAGCAGTCTCAAGATGCGTTGTAAAGAGGTGAATTTGTAAGTGGTGCCTGAACATCTTTAGCCTTGGTGTAGCTCAGATGGTCATGCAAAGGACATTCAACTGCTTGGGAGCAAGGATTGAGAAACATTATGCATTTCTTTACATTGGAAAGGTAAGTAAGGGAAGAAAGACACAAAATCTAACATGATGTAAAGGGTGAACAATTTTGTGCATTTACAAGTTTAGAATTTTTTTGGAATCTAAACTTTGAAAGTTCACAACCTTTTCTCATTGGCTGTAAAACTAGTACCTTTGCTCATATTCTACGTACATTATATGTACAGATGTTGGTAGAATTACAAATATCCAGCGTCACTCTCCCTACAAATAGCTCTTAAAATTAAGGCCATTTGTAATGGGTGTGGTAGCAGCATGTGATTAATGAGGACATACGAGAGACTTTCAAAAAGTTTCCACCCTCTTTTTTAACTCTATTTATTAAGAAATCAAAAACAAATTGCATCCCTTTTTCTTCATATTGACCTTTGTTTGCGATGCAATTTTCCCAGCGTCGTACCAACTTTTTTAATGCTCAATGACTACTCCTCCTGCCTTCACCATTTCCAACAAAAATATAAAAGTGCGGAAACTTTTTGAATGTTCCTCGTATACTTATGTTTTATTTATGAGCCCAAGTAATAATTAAAAGCTGTTAAAGATGAAGTAGCTGCTCAGTTTTGTCAGGTAGTTTCGAAAGAGAATCACATAATAAAACTTCATTTTCAGTACACTCACAAAATCAAATGATGAAATGAATACAGTTATGTGACAAAAGGTTCATTGTAAGTGACTTGAGTAATTTGAAAAGAATGAACATTATTGACTGATTAGTTTATCATTAGCCAAAGTAGTCATTTTGACTGCAATGTAATATACTGGATTTTAATTAATATTTTAATTTAACATTCCTGAATTACATTGTTTTCTTACACAAAATTCCTGGACATTATCAAGTTAAACTTTAAAAAATATTATTCTGTTTGTTTATGTACATCTAACATAATTTAAATTAACACAATGTTTCAAATACCATGTATAATTCCTATTTATACATTTTTTTCTGTGAATGATTTCTAAAATAAGATTCATCAAGTGTTAACTCCTTTTCCTATAAAAGTGCTATTGTTATATAGGGTGTCCATCAAATTTGCCAAATTATCTGCAGGGATTCGGCAAAGAGGCTGAACATCCTAGAGCTGCTTCGGCAACTGCACAAACCTCATGATATTCCTAAAATGTAAATTTATACACAAAATCTTTAAATATTTTCTTCCAGATCTGTTCAGGTGTGGGGATCCTAAGAACCTTTGCAACATTTTGACAACATGAAGGGTATTCTTACCTACAAATCATAAACTTTATGCAAATTTAGAATTTTTTACCAAGAAAATAGCCTATAATATGTTTTTGAAAAAGAACCCCATAAACACCAACCCACCAAATCTTTTTATAACATCAGTAAAAAAGTGTTAAGAAATAATTAAACTGGGGCGGGGAAGCCCCCAACCTTTCAGTGCTGGGGTGTGTCATTGTGAAGTTTACAGTGCATGTGTCATGATCGCAATTGTTAAAACTAAAGTTGTGTTCACTTTGAATTAGGTGAACTTAATGTAGTCGCAGAATAGTCACCAAATCTTTTTTTTAGTATAAAACATTAATTTGTTTTGAGTATAAAACATTCATTTTGAATAAAATCAACTTAAGACAAATGGATAATTGTAACAATTATGAGAAATACATTATATGTCTCTAGTTAAAGTAACAAAATCCGTTGACCTTGCTACAACATAAAGATTACAGGCAATGGCTTACGTCAAGCTGAACTAGCAATAGATATGCAGATAAAGCAAATCATTTTCAATTAAATTAACTTGAAGTACCTGCAAAAAGATTGAGAGCTAATGTTTTCAGTTCACAATAGAAGCAACATAAACAAGCAGGAGAAGAAGAAAGAATTGTAATCAAGGCAGGTGTTCAGTAAAGGAGAGGGTGCTGCTTCTGAGCCCACCATAAGGCTCTACATGTTTGAGAGTGGTGCGCCCTTGTCTTAACAATATCCAGTACCAAATGCGCTTACTGAAACTGTTCAAGTAAACGAGGAAACAAAAAAAGTCTATTAAATGAAACTGCAATTTTAAATTTCTTAAAAGGAGAAAATGACTTTTGCATTTCTAAAAGGTATAAAGTACAATGTTTATTTTTCTACTAAGTAAGCTGGTTCCTTAGAATGCCCGTGATGGGATGGTTTCTCATCCAGGCTTGGGTTTGGCCTTGTGCCCGATGATTCTGGGACAGGCTTCAGCTTATACGAACTCAGGTTTAAGAAATGGATGGGCGGGGAGTCTGATGGACTTCCTAGGAGTTTCTTAATGGAACAGCTAAGGAAAGAGAAGGTAAATAGTAACGGGAAGGCAGTATACATTTCATCCATTGATGTTAGAGCAAAATATTAAGCAACACAAATGCAGTTTCTCTGGTGCCAGTTTAAACAAAGTGGCAAGGTTTTTCTTCATTCTTTGTGTTGCTCAGCTTAGTTTAGTTGTAATCCTAAAGTGAGATTTCTTAGTCAAATCAGATCACTTAGAATTTCTGCCTTTTACTTACAATCTTTCCATCAATAAACATATTTCTGTAATTTGAGTTACTGGAAAAAATAAATTTAATATTGTCTGGTATTAATGATTTTATAAAGCATCTTGAAATGGTGCATGCTGTTATTAGCACTATACTAATTCTTTGCTAAAATGCACTGTTACAGATCTGTTTTAAAAATACAAACTTTTTAAAATGAATATAATGAAATTATGGGAAGGATGGTAGCTCAGTGTTTAGCATGTTGCTGCCCAGCCCAAAGGATTTGGGTTTGATTTGTGGCGTTTTCATATTCTCTCTGTGTCGGCGTTGATTGCTTCATGCTGGTTAGATTGATTGTCTCCGTGTGACTGAGCACACATAGGTGTGTGTGATTGAAGTGCTTGATTCTTACCTTGTGACCAATCTTGCTGGGATTGACTTCAGTTCTTTGCAAACCTATACTGGAAAAAAGAATGTTCTAGAAATGAATGGATGATTAATGTAAATGCTATTGTCTTTAGTGTTTTTGGAGTTAAAGAACAAACCCTGTAATGGGTCATTGGGTCTTCCATTAAAGAATTAAATGTATCATCGAACAAAGTTTATCTTACAAGTTTGAAATATTTTGATTTTAATTCCTGTGTAAAGAATTCTTTGACCATTTTAATACAAATAAATAAGAAACATATGACTTGTAAATTCATAGTTCTTTATTCTATTACAAATTTTTTAAAAGATCATTTTTATGTTATGATTTAAGTCTTATAAATTCTAATATGCTTTTTATAAATATTGGCATAATATGAAAATAAGTTCAGAAACATATTTCCTATGAATACATTAATATTAATAATTTGCAAAATAATTGTATATATCGAACTATGCTAGATTGTGCAATACATAAGTTTAAGCATTATAAAATTAATTTTAAAGCTGTTGGAGCATATCGTGATAGTTAAATGCCCTTTAAATTGTGAATAATGCAGTTATGCAAACTTTTTTGAGAACAATATGTCTTGTGACCCCCCCACTCTGTGATATGCCCTGTCACAGCATTTTGTTTGCACCCTTTCTCCATATATCACTTATTCCAAGAGTGGACCAGCACACCCCTCCAAACTGTGTCATGCTCTAAAAATTCAGCCATTCAGCAACAGAGCCACTGACTTCTTATCTGCATCTTGCTCCCAGATCAAGGTGGGAAGATGCTGGTGTCACAGTAAGCCCATTTTATTGGTATGACACCATAATCCTAAATTCTGCCCTCCAACTAATCTACTACCTCAAATGCACTTGCCAAGCAGAAGTTGGAGTTCTTAGTCTTACTGAACACCCCATTAACCATCTGGATCACTTTCCAGTTGTGGCCTTTTATACTCAACACACTTTTGAGTACTTCTGAGCCTCCTGAGACAGCCTAGTCTGTGATTAGCAACATGCAGGTGTTTGGCTGTCCACATCCCTTGTCACTTCTTTAGCTACCTGAGACATCAAAGCACACCTGCCAGCCTTATTTCAGTGGTAAATCGGGTTTCTCTTGTTCTTGGAACTACATCAAAGTTAATATTCTGACATCATAAAACAGGGACTTTATGCAAAAACGCACACCATATCACATCCTTTAATAGTGATCTAAAAAAATCTGCTTACCTAAGAAATGATGACAGATTTGTTTTCTAGTAGACAGAAGTGTTTTGCACACATTTTCATAGGTGACAAAGGAAGAGTTGTGCTGTTTTGATTTTTGTCCTCATCCCTTTGATGGGACACCTTGATTGCTAAAGTTAAATAAGTGTCCTGGAACAACAACTTTGATGTTGTTCCAGCAACAACAGAAATCTGACAAAAATAATGTCTGCCCATGTCAATACACAGACTCACATATTCAGCAGAATCAAAAGATATTTTGTTCATTCCTGAATGAAGTGCATTCTAAACAGATAGTCAATTTCAAATATTGATTGTTTTTTTATAATATAATTTTTGCAAGCTATTCAAATTTATACTTGTCTTTTGCAATCTATGTCCTGTACATTTCTTTTTCTCGTTTCTCTTAACAAATACTGTTCAAGTGTTACAATAAAAATGATTTTGCAAATTGCACTACAGAATGTTATCATTTACTACCATGACGTCTTTTTTATGTTTAGTGCACTGTTCTTATCTGCCTCCCATGTTAGATTACTTTTGGACAGGAGTTTAAATAAATCATCAGAGGTTGTCATTAGGGGAGGAGCACATCAAAGTATATTATCTTCTTTGGGGACTGAAAGAAAAGTGAAGCAAATTTCAGTTTTTACTATCTAAACTTTTAGATTTCACCCAAAAAGGCATGGCCTTTTTCCATCTTCTCAAATTTCCTTGAAATACATTGTTTAGGTTCAACAAGGGCTCCAAATATCTGTTGTGTGCTGTGTGAGCTCTGTGTTGAACTGGTGTCCTACCCAGGCTGCATTATTGCCATTTCTTGGTAGGGGTGGCTATCACATGATTCACTCCGAACCAACATTAAAACGCAACTCATTTTTAAAGAGCTTAACAGATGGGATCTGATATGATATACAGTACAATAATGGTAAGGCTTTATAGGGTAACTATCATTTCTAAAAACAGTTGAGTTAATTTTTTATTTTGTTAACACAAAATAGTTTAGTAAACACAAAACCACACTATAATACACCAATCAGACACAGCAGGTGTAGTGAAAAATATTGATTGTCTCGCTACATTTACACTTGTGAAGGGGTGGGGTATATTAGACAGCAAGTGGACTGCCAATTTTTGACAGTTGTGATGTGTTGGAAGGAGGGAAAATGGGCAAGTGTGAGGATCTGAGTGACTTTAGCAAAGGCCAGATTGTGATAACTGGGTCAGAGCATCTCTAAAATTGCAAGTCTTGTGGGGTGTTACTGGTATGCAATGGTTAATACCTACCAAACGTTATCCAAGGAAGGACAACCATTGAACTGGCGACAGGGTCAAAGGTGCCAAAGGCTCACTGGTGTGTGGTCAGAGTGAAGACGAAGAGCTACTATAGCACAAATTGATGAAAAATGTAATGCTAGCCATGAGAGAAAGGTGTCAGAACACAGAGTTCATTACAGCTTGCTGCATAGCCACAATGGTCACATGAGTGTCAGAACTGGACAACTGAGCAATAGAAGGAGGTGGCCAGGTCTGCGATGAATCACATTTTTTTTTAAGTCACATGGACAGCCAGCTGCGTGTGCATTATTGACATGGTGAAGAGATGGCAGCAGGATGCACTTTGGGAAGAAGGCAAGTCAATGGAAGCAGTGGGATGCTCTGAGCAGTGTTCTGCTGAGAAGTTGTGGGTCTTGGAATTCATGTGGCCATTACTTTAACACATACTACATACCTAAAGATTGTTACAGAGCACGTACACCTCTTCATGGCAGTAGTATTCCCTCTGGCCTCTTTCAGCAGGATAATATATCCTGACACACTGCAAAAATTGTTCAATAACAGTTTGAGGAATATGACAAAGTGTTCAAGCATCTTTGTAATTTCCCAGATCTCAATGCAACTGAATATCTGAGGGAAGTGCATGAAGAATTAGTCCAATCCATGGTGGCCCCACCTTGCAATTTACAGGGATTAAAGGATCTGCTGCTAATGTCTTGGCACCAGATACCACAGGATACCTTTAGAGGTCTTGCAGAGTCCATGCCTCAATGAATTAAAGCTGTTTTTGTGGGATACGGAGGACCTACAAAAAAATTAGGCATGTGATTTTAATGTTGTAAGTAATCGGTGTACATTTCTCTGTAGTTATGTGTAAATATTTTAATTAGGTTCTTAAGGCTCCTAACTTCAGTAGTATAAGTAAATGGTAGTATAAAATAAATTAAGTTAAGTTCAGTTGGTAACGGAGGATAAGAAAAGAAGAATGAACTCTTCACTAATGTTGATCAGTGAAACTCACCAAAGCATTTTTGCAGTAAATATGCTGTGCTTGCTGAATCTTTTTCTGGAAATTCACCACATGGCTAGCTTAAACAATTTTTTTCCCCCAGTGCCCCATGATGGTTTGTAAGGCAAGCGTAACATCACAAAGCCAATGTTGTTGAATGGGACAGAACCTGGAGAATAAAACACTGATCCTAGTAGTGGGCTAAAAATTAGCAAAAAAGTAGCAAATACATTTTAAAACAAAATGTGTATGCAGAAACAAAATGGAAAAGTGTTGATGTATTCGTTCTTAAAGGTAATATTGTTTTGGATGTGGCCTGTGTGTAATAGAGAGCCTACCCCTTTAATAGTATTACCCAGAATGCTATGTGTTTGATTCAAACAGAAAGGAGTGAAGAATCCACATTCACAACTCACGTTAACATTTTTGGCCACGATAATCAATCCAGGATAGTTGACAAATGTTTCCTCAGTCGTCAGGGACACTTAAAAGGTTACTACACCATTATAATCCACTCAAACTTAGGTGAGTGTCTCCTTCCCTTTTTACTTTAATACAGCGGTGGACAAAGTCATTCCTGGAGGGCCACAGTGGCTGCAGGTTTTTGTTCCAACCCAATTGCTTAATAAGAAACCCTTATTGCTCAAGTGACACTTCAGCTTCATTTTTATTGTGTCATTCATTAAGATTTTTAACCTTTATTGCTTATTTTAGGCTTAAATCGCTGTATTCTTGATTTTTAATTGCTCCTTATTAGCAATAAGATTCAAATGACAAAAGAAACCAGCAGTCCTCAATTTAGCTTGTTTCTATTTTATACCAGTGTGTATTTATCATGCACTACTTGGTTTAATTAAATTAATAATTAATAATTAAGCAACTGGGTTGGAACAAAAACCTGCAACCACTGCAGCCCTCCAGGACTGACTTTGCCCACCCCTGCTTTAATATATTTTGCGAGTTGTGTGAAGTTCCCAAACATTTTCACATTTTCACCAAACACAAGGGAAAGCAAATTCAGCCATGTTCGTTTATCACTTTTCTCAGATCTAAAGTAAAATAAACTTATATGATCTCACAGTTCTTGGCAAAAAATAAGTCTTATCCTTACATGAAAGTGTGCCAGGTCAGGATTGGTATTGCTACCAATGGGGGACTCTGTCCTTTGTGACCTTGACAAAGAAAAGTGTTGATGAGGAGTGAATAACAGAAACAGTTGTGCCACAGATATAATGGGTTTACCACTAGGGAGTAGTGTTGAGACCCCTGGAACTAGACATTTTTAGAATATCTTGAAATGGAAGACTAATGTGGGGCATAGGTGGCAGATGGCAACCTTTAGATTTTATTAGCATTTCCCTACTACCTGTTAAAATGTGGTGGAATTTTTGGGATTGTTCTATAATTGAAGGGACCCCTAGGACAACAATAATGGGACCAGTGGTTCCAAATACTAATCCTGACCTTAGAAATTATTTCCACCCTGTTCATGGAAGTGGTTATGGATCAGAGCTTAAAAGTAGCTTCCAATCAGTCAGTAATTGAACTTGGAGTCAGGAGGAAAACAAAACAAGGTTTCAACTGGTGGGTGTGAAAAGTGACAAAGGAAGAGTTGTGTTTTGTTTTTTATTTTTGTTCTCATAGGGCATGTTTTGTTGTAGACTGGGAAAAATGAGTTTGGAGGAGAGGACTGAAAAAGAGTGGTTAAGTGTGGAACTTTGTGATGAGTAAGTGATCAAGCCACACACCTTAATAGACAGGGGTGCACTTTTGAATATGAAGGCTCAGAGAATAGGGGCTGCAGGGTTTATTTTGTTGTATTTATTTTGTGCTGCTCTATTCTCCTTTTATTTAGTCTTTCATGATATTTTCTTGTCTAAAATAAACTTTATTTTTATAATACTTTGGTCTCCTTTGCATTATCAAAGGATAGGGAATGGTTGGAGAACATGAAGTGCCATCCCTGCATTAAAGGCAAATGGGACATGGTGTCACCCCCAAGTCATCCCAGAAGATTGCACTGTTCAAAAATTTAACAAGTAGTAAACTCACCTTGATAATTTAATGTAAATTTTTTTTTTTATTGTTAAAATACAGCAAAATCCATCGTCATATTTAGCAATGAATGAAACAGCAGAGTTTTATTTTTAGTTTTGTGACATTGCCCCTTAAATTAATTTTGCATTAGATTTGACAATTGTAGAGAAGAGCCAAGAAAAATGACACCTTTTATTGGCTAACTAAAAAGATTACAATATGCAAGCTTTCGAGGCAACTCAGGCCCCTTCTTCAGGCAAGATGTAATCAAGGCTTGCATATTGTAATTTTTTTAGTTAGCCAATAAAAGGTGTCATTTTGCTTGGCTCTTCTCTACATTCATAATGGCTAACACGGTACAACACCCTAGGACTATTTGACAATTGTGAAATACATCAGATTTCACATTTGCAAAACCCAAAAATGACAAAAATTTGTGTTTTCTTTTTTAGGGGGTGGAAAAGAAATATTGTTCCTTAATAGCCAAAACTATTTCCTTCCTTGCTTGTGACAAAAACACCATTTGTTTTGTGATTTTTTTTTTTTTCAAAGTTTTGGAATTCCACTACTGTTCACTCATCTCAGGACAGTCATCTCTGCTTTTATGTGATACATGCTGCACATGACGGTATTTCACATATATACTGTAACTGCTAACTCTGCGTTCCTGCTTCTAAAGTTGAATGTCATATGCAGACCCTTTGTCCAGTTATTCCTGCTTATTCCAAATTTCTGTATTGATAATAATCTTTGACTAAAGTTCACATTTATTTCCATTGTGTGCAGAAAACAGTTACTTTTTCATAAGGTGATACAAAACATGTAAAATCCATTACATTTTTATTTGGCTATTTAACATAATAGAAACTGAAGAAAGTTCTAACCATTTACCCTGTGAAGGACGACAAAGAATGATTCATAATGTGCTTTTAACTGCCTATTATCTTGCTATTGTAAACTGTGAAAAGAAATCTTATCAGTAGTAGACTACAACACAAAGTCATTCCACCATACTTTAGACATAATTTGTGAAAGGTGTCATAAAATCCTTAGCAATTACAGTAAATTCTGTATAATCTGAAATGCACAATAGGCTGCATATCTCCATGTGAATACAAGTCACAGGGACAAGCAGCGATAAAATCATAAACTAGATTAGTGCTTATCTTAAAAAAAATTATGCTATTAAGTGACATATGTTTTTAAGTGATTTTTTACCTTTTATTATTTTTATAAAATTAAGTTACAGTAGGTATGATGCAGAACATTTGTGCCTACAATAAGTCATTCCATGTAGTAATAAATGCTTTTAAGTATTTTCAGAAATTCCTCAAACTCATAGTACCCTCTGTATTGTATTACAGTAAAATGATGGCTCTGGCCTGAATGGTCTTCTTCACCTGCATTTTGTTGCTTGTATAAAAAATTCTAATAAAACAGTCTGCTTAAAAAAAAATATAAAACAACCAGTACATACTACACTTTTTATGTGAATAAAATTTTAAAATTCATTCATTCAACCTTTGATAATGTTAGTAGTCTGAACTATAATATTTTAACTTTAAAGTTTTTCACATTTCTGCATTGGCGGTTATTGGACTCAACTGATAAGGTTTTCTAAACAATCCCATAGCATCAGCAGGCTTTCAATTATTTTCTGTTTTAAGGTTTCTGCCCTGTTCTCCCCATGTCTGCGTGGGTTTCCTCCGGGTGCTCCTCTTTCCTCCCACTGTCTAAAGACCAGCAGGTTAAATAGATTGGCAATACCAAGTTGTCCCTAATGTGTGTTGGTGTGTGTGTATGTGTTTGCCCTGTGATGGACTGGTGCCCAGTCCATGGATTGTTCCTGCCTTGCACCCTATGCTAGCTGAAATTGTCTCCAGCAACCTGTGACCCTGCTCTGGATTAAGTGGGTTAGTAAATGACATGACTTGACATATGATGAGACTTATTGCTGTTTATTCAATGTATAGACACTGATGATTTAAAAGCAGAACATCACAAAACCTTATGGCAATATATAAGAAAAATTAAATATCATAAAACAACCAATTGCCATTAAAAATTATAATGTTTTGTATGTATTCTGTTATCACAGAACTAAGCTGTAGCACATTGATACTCCTAAGATACTACAAGCATTTTAGAGACATTGCAACACATAAACTCACCTCTTATTGAAGGAAGGCAGCATGAGCACAAATCCAATACAATACAATTTATTTTTGTGTACCCCAAAATCACACAAGAAGTGCTGCAGTGAACTTTAACAGATCCTGCCTTTTGACAGCCCTCCGGCCTTGAATCTCTAAGAAGACAAAGAAAAACTCCCAAAAAAACCTGGGAAAAAAAAATGGAAGAAACCTTGGGAAAGGCAGTTCAAAGAGAGACCCCTTTCCGGGTAGGTTGGGCATGCAGTGGGTGTCGAAAAATGGGGGTAAATACAATGCAATACACAGAACAGAACACAAGTAATCCTCAATACAATTTAATAGTGCAATAGAAATATTACAAGTACAGAGCAGAATTCAACAGTAGATGATATTACATAATACAATCTGGATTTGCTCAGAGTCCTGGAGACCTCGGCCATCAAGCAGCCTCCCACTATTTGCCATTCCACAGCTGAGTCATTTCTAAGCCAGGCAATCTGATGAAAGGACCCCTCTACCCAATGATTCCTGCAATCCTCCATCAGAGATGATGGTAAATCAATACATTGTGTACTGTTCCCCATCTTGTTCAAATTACCACTAGTAGTTTTTATGACTACCGTTGGCTCTGCAGACAAATGGTATAATACAAATTGCCAGTTAGACTTGGCATCCAGCAAACAATTATTCATGAACACTTTAAAATATGAAAGATTAGCAAATCTAATAGACAATTTATTGCTTATTTTGTTTTTCCAAAAGTAGAAAGTGAAAAAGACAATACAAGAGGGATCATTACTTTCATTGTATTGTTCCTTAATTAAAAAAGAGGGAATGATTTCAGTACCAATGCAGAAGAAGAGCAAAAATGGCATGTTTGGTTGAAATGTCTACTCATACACTACTTATTTTTGGAAAATTCCACAGTATTGTGAGTTCTTTCCTAATGTACCAGTTAGGACATAAACTTACTCAAATATGCAGCTACTTTGAATCTTGGATTAGTTGCTGAATGGGTACTCCTGGAATAAATGTAGTTTTAGTTATTCCCAAAGTATTCTGGACCGGGGATGATTTTGCCAAAGTCAAAGATACAGATAACCGCTTAAGGTAAACAGTCACCTTTTAACATGATCCCATGTTACATTTATCACTTTTAATTTACTACAGCTATTTATATGAAAGGTACTAAAACTCTTAAGTGAGTCTAGCATTTAAAAAAAATCAGGATTTCAGTTTCTCATCAATAATAACCCCTCAGCTATGAAAACATTCTATCTGTGAGCACCCAGATAGCATCTTAAGGGACTGCCTTTGCTAGGGTTGAGCTCTAAAAAACTGGTATTAAGAAGATTTTAAAATACGAACCTGGCCAACAGAGGAGATGCCATCCTAAGAAGTATTGAGAGAGAGACTACATGTCTACAATAAATATATAGCAATTGAAATGGAAGCATAAAATTGGGGATGCTATGGAGTCAGCAACTGCTGGAATATTGTAACAATGCAGGACAATTTTGGAAAGTGGTTAGGTTGTGTGACCTATAGGAGGCGTACCTGCACCCTAAACACCCAAACACAACCAAACCACACAGTCAAGGAAAGATATTTTTATGTAATCAAAGTACCTTTTATAGGTTGTTATCACCTGGTAAATTAGTCACAATTCCTTTCCTTTTCAACCTCCGTGCTCCTCTGAGCAAACCCTGTCCACCTCCATCCAACTCTGACTCTCGGATGAGGCAGAGCGGCTGCTTTTCAACCCCAACCATGGAGTACTTTCAGTGCAACAAGATTGCCACCTGGAAGCAAGTCTGGATATGGTAGACACTCTCCATAACAGGGGAGCCTGTTCTCAGCAGCTCCCCCTAGCATCATCCGGGATCCCCAATATGAGCCTTACCAGAGGATATTGCCACCTGGTGTACTGGGGGAGCACAAAGCCCTGGGAGGCAGTCATGTTCTGTCCTTCTCTCATAATGGCCTCCAGACCAGAAAAGGTACCAACAACCAACTTGTTTGGGATGCCCGTCAATCCATATCCTTCCTGGATAAGGAACCATCCACCCCAGCTGGGGTGCCAGTCAACCTGTGTCTTTTATGACAGTTGCTAAATTAAATCTTAAATTCTACCTGCACCTACACTGACACTCGACCAAAACTTGTAGTGTTTACAAATGATTTTCAGCTAATCAGGAGGCTAAGTATGGATGGATATGTACATGGATGTGTCATCCAGAGAGAGAAAGAGGTTAGGAGCACTGATACAGTGCATTGCCGCACCCACCACACAACAAACCATTTCAGGATCCAGATTAGGACCTGAGTGCAGCCATGCAACGGGTGATACATCAGCACCTCACTATTTCAAAATCTAGTATCATTCTATACTACTCTGTTTGCACCATATTCTGTGTGGATTCTGGGGAGACTCTCTGAGGCTTCAATGAACCCAAACAAGCTCCAAAGTGGATAAAGTGCAAAAAGGTGTTTTATTACTAGGTATAAATAAGCTAATGAAGGAGTAACATAAAAGCGAAAAAAAAAAACAGAAAACCCACAAGTTGACTCTGTCTGCCTCCTGATGTGACTGATCCACTTCTCCACATTGAACTGTGCTACTCCCTTCTACCTGTGGTCTACTTAGCACACTTCTTTCTATACACTGGCTATTCTTCCTCCACCAGTGAAACTCTTGCTACTGACTCCACTCCTAACTCCTAAAACTCTAAGCTTAACCATCCCAAACAGGCAGCAATAATAACCCGGGACCCTAATCTTGAAAACAACCCCCCGAAACCTAACCATAATGTTAAAATCAGTATGCAGAACCCTTAGGTTAAGAACATAAGGAGAGGAAAAAGACAGAGAGGAAAGGTATATATAAACTCAAAACTCAGTTTCTCAACAGATTTTAATACAAGAGGACCTGAAGATGGAAATAGCCCAATCAAATTAGTGGCGATGGCCTAAGCATTTGGACCAATGTGGATGGAATTCATGGGTACCCTGGCTTTTCCCTAACCTCTTAGTAATGAGATTAAGGTAGTTCAATATGCCTACTCCAAATTAACTTCCATGGTTATGCAGAAGCTATGGGTTTCTGAATGCTGTGTTGAAGCACTGGGCACATTCCACCTTCCCATGTGTTGCTGAACTCCTGAGTTGTTTCTAATACTTAAAGGGGCAGGCATCCTAAGACAGCCTGTCTTATGCAGCATCTAACAGTCATCTATATAATAAAAGCCCAGCGCGGTGTCCGTGTCCGGGTCCATGTTCCTTTTGGCTGTATAGCTGCCCTGTAGAAAAGCCCCAGTCCGTCCCCTCTCAGAATTCCTGCTTACCTCCCTCTGTTCTTTCCCCTTTGCTTTTATTTTTCCTGTTCCCGAAAATCTTTTCAAAACAAAAGTAAACAAATAGACACACCGTCACATTAACGTCTTCTCCCCTCTGCCTATTAAATAATCAATAAAATGAAATAAAAAAATCATGAAAGAAACAGAAACCACAACCTACCCTTACAGCGTCCACCGCGCTTCTGGTGTTACAACCAAACACGTGGTGTATGCAGGTTATGAGGTGTGACGCTAATTAACGCCCGTACTACAACAGATTATATTGTTCATATACTATTAGCTATTTCCAGGGATCAACTCTTTTGGGGAAGTTTATAACAAAAAAAATAATAATTTAAATATAAATAACATGTGCACTTGAGTATTTCGAACCCCGCGTCTCAGTCGGATGGTTCCCCTGGTCACCAATTTGTGTGTTTCACTATGCCCACTATCCCTTACGGGACAATGCCGAAACGAAACGCAACTAAACCTGCTGCTCCGAGAGAGGACACATTACAGCGTGATCATGAAGCAAAGAGGCAAAGGCGTGACAGTCGCTCGCAAGAAACAGACACTCAGCATTCACACAGATTAGCTCAACGACGCGTCTCTGCCGCACAACGAAAGGCGACTGAAACCCCTACAGAGAGAGAACACAGATTACGCCGTGATTGCGAAAGAAAGAGGCAAAAGCGTGCCAATGAGACACCCGACGAAAGGTCCTTACGATTGAGTCCTTCTACTGTGGTCATCCAACGCGCAGCGTAGCGGGCGCCAAGTTGCTAGTCTATAAATAATGTGCTGGGAATGTCAATCCAAATGTTAGTCATCCTCTTCTTCTTCTTTTTTCGGCTGCTCCCGTTAAGGGTTGCCACAGCGGATTATATTCTTCCATCTCTTTCTGTCCTCTGCATCTTGCTCTGTCACACCCATCATCTGCATGCCCTCTCTCAGCACATCCATAAACCTCCTCTTAGGCCTTTCTCTTTTCCACTTATCTGGCAGCTCTATCCTTAGCATCCTTTTCCCAATATACCCAGCATCTCTCCTCTGCACATGTCCTCTTTTCTTTCTTTGTGAAAACAACCCTGGGGTTTGCAGGATTATTAATAGGACTAACACCTCCTGTTGGCATTCTAATCTTGGGAGTGAAATGAGGATGACCTCTTCTGCTACAACAGTCTGTTATACCATCTGGACCTTGCAAGATGCTAAGTTTGCCTGTGTGCTTTCCTAATGGTCACCATGCTTGTCACAACCTGTCTTGCTGTTGCATGGGGCAAACCATTCAAGAGATGTTCCCCCTTGTTTTCAGGCTGCAGTGTGAAGAATGTGAAACATGTGTGGCCTAATTCCTCATTTCCTTACAATTAAAATTTCATCTTACTTAAAATCACATTTTTTATGCATTGTTGCAACTCAAATCATACGTACATTTAGAGTTATACCAGTTCAAACCAAAATACATTATTGCAGCAGACATATTCTTTTTTCATGACATTTTTTATGCCATTGGCCATGGTTCATTACTTGATATAATGCACCATGACCAAGCTATTACTTTTTTTTAAAGAACTATTGCTTTCAGTCCAAGTTTTCTGTGAGAATTTCACCTAATCTTCACAATTATTGGATTGATGAGAATAAATAAGTCACTAAGCCTTTTTATTTTCATCACTGTGACAGAAAGGACAAAAAACTGTAGGTCTTTGTTAAGTATTGAATCTCTGTCCTCATGGTCATACTCATAACCCAAGGGGAAAGATCAAAAAATATATTCAGTTCAGCTCCATTAATAATAAAGACTAAAATACTCAAAACAACTATCTACCATCAGCTCAAGAGTAGGTGATTATTTCACTGGGTGAAAAGGGAGAATTGGTGAATATGTCCCTGAATGTGCACTCAGAATATCATTATTTTAGATCCGCCACTACACATCAGTGACATAGACATTAATGCCTGTTTAACAAAAGAAATTCTATGTGTAATGAATTAAAAAAAACAAATTTAAATTACAACCTTTTCTAAAATTAATTAACGTTTTTTTTAGAAAACCAGTAACAACCTTTCTATATATTGAAAAGATTAGCATCCTGTCTAGGGTGAACTTCTGTCATATGCCCAGTGCTTCCAAGATATAGTCAGTATTTTCGTAGTCTGTGAGAACAATACGCGGGTTGGATGTACAATGGTTACCATAAACAGAATATGTGCCTGGCAACTTTATATAAACATTGGTAAAATATAAATACAGACTAGATGTGCCTGTTCCGTTACTAGTTAGATATTTTGTAAAATCCCACAAATAAAGTGCTTTAAAAGTGTCGTAATCTACTTTGAATATTTATTCATGTTGACCATTATTTGTTTTAACACTTTTGGGAAATTCCAGATGTATTTGAATACAATGTATTTAATGGAATCTTGTTATAGTGTTATTTCTTAACCAATTAGGAAATCAAAAAGTAAATATAACTTGTCAGGACTAGCCAAACATATATATAGAAATTCAGATGCACCCCGTGAACAATTTCTCGCTAAAACCAGAAATGGCTCTTCCACATTACATTATTCTGCTGACCACCTTCAACATTATTTTTGTTTCAGGAAACATTTTTGAAAAACTTGGATGGAAGATTAATCCTTGGTCAAAAGATTCAGTTGGCGTAAAGAATCCCAATGGATTGAAAGATCCAGTTACTCTAGAAAATCCATCTGTCTTGAATGACCCAAATAGACTAAATATTTCAGATGGAATTAAAGATCCGACTGAACTGACAGATACAGCTATGAAAAAAGATCCCACTGGATCAAAAGATTCCAATTACCTGAAAGATTTAGCCAGCATGAGCGATACAGTTGATCTAAATAACCTAGGAGGTCTTTTAGTAACGATTGACCAGAAAGCACCTTCTGAATCAAAAGATTTAGTTGATGTGAAGGGTCTACATGGGCTGACAGATTCATTTGGTCTAAAAGATCCAAATGAAGTCAAAGGCAGTCTTAAAGAAAAAAATACTGTGAATTCCATTCTGGGTCAAAGTGGACTGAAAAATGTAGTTAGTCCTACAGCTCCAGCTGGGTTAAAAGATTTAATAGATTCGAAGGTGCCAAAGGGTTCAGATAGTTTAAAAGACTCCTTTGGAATAAAAACAATTTTTGGCCTGGGTTATCCCAGTGCAATTAAAGATGCAGTTGGTCTAAAGGATCCCACTGGATTGATAGATGCGACCGGCCTAAATGATGCCAACGTACTGACAAGCCTAGGTGATCTGAAGGATCTAAACAATTTAATAGAGTCCACTGACCTGAGTATTCCTACAGGACTGAAAGGGGTATTTGATCTGAAAAATCACACTGGATTTAAAGAATTATTTAATCCAAATGATCTGTCTGGACTAAAGGATTTCATTAGTCCACAAGATCTGAAAGGAATAACTGATTTACTTAGTTTAAAAGATCTAACTGAATTAAAAGAATCAATAAATTCTAATATTCTTAATCAGTTGAAAGATGTAATTGGCCTGGAAGACCCAACAGGACTGACTGATTCAGTCAGTTTGAAGGACCTTACTGGATTGTCAGCACTGTTTGATTTAAAGGATCCTGCTATATTTAAATATTTCATTGGACTGAATGATGTCAAAGGAATTCTTGATATGGTAAGCTGATCATGAAAGCAGATTACAAAAATTTATTTTGCTATATAATAAAAATCATTTACTAAAGATTTTTAAAAGCTAACATTGGAAATGACAAGATTTGTATAGTATTTAAAATATACATGTGGTTAAGTTATAATTTTTTCCATTATACCATATGTATGTTATGTTTCATTGATGTACTATATAGGATGATTATATTATTTTGAAATTATAATTATTAAGTAAATGCATTAGAACAACAGAGTAAAACATTATGCTTCTGAGTTCAAATTTAAAGTGCTATCTGGAATAACCACAGAATAGTTACAGTTTTTTCTTACTTTGCCCTATGCAGCCTTTAGACATTATAAATCACCTACTACCTATATCACTTGCTGATTGGACAAACTGTGGTACCAAAGATCCCTTCCTGCTCAGGAGCTTCATTCTTCCCAAAACAATAACCATCCCAGGACCGATTTCGTTCTCAGCTAAAGGCACTCTCATAGAGAACGTGAGTGCGCCCCTGAAGGTAAGCTGAAATAAGTAAGAAAATGTACACATGACATAACATTCAGGTGTGGTGGGAGACTTGGTTAACTGGTTTGAAAGTTGGAGCATTTTGAAATGTTGTAGTCACTTCACCAAAGCGTTTGCAATCACATTTGGTTTTTTTTACAAACATTCAAACTCAAGTGATGAAAAGATATACACAGTATGCTACTGCTAGTTGTTGAATGTGGAGGGTCTGTGGCTAATTGTAGTTTAAGTTTCTTATCCAAAAATGTTTTTAAAAGAGTACCCAGTTGAGTTTTAAAATCTGTGCTGAAGTCTCAAGTTAAAATTATTGGCTGCATTCGAACTTGATTAGATAAAGGTTCATTGTGGCATTTAGCTTATACATTATTATCTCAGAGACATATTGAATCATAATCTTTAGATAATGTAGCCATGAAGTTATTTTTAGAGTAGCAGAAATGCTGAGTACACATTGAATAAAATGTCACTGAGCAATCTTTCATATATTTCTATATAAGTTAAACTGCTTTCATCTTTTAATTTTCCATACATGAACATCATGTCACTTACATGCTGAGGGTCATGGAAGACACCGTACAGCCGTAGAGACAAGGGTGCAATGAGACTAATGCAGAAGCCAGGCTGTTAGCATATAACAAGACCTACCCATGCATTTTAGTACAGTAAAGAATGGGATTTACCAGTACCTTCTACAGTGATGATTAAATATGAAATCTCATTTCTACTGTAAGGAAAAAATAAAGAATATCATCTAATATTGTATCTTTCTTATATTGTAATACTTGGTCATACAACCCTCACCTTATACCCTGACCTTGTCCCACACTATGAGGTGTACTTGGTTTTGTTTGCAGAACTGCTGGTATTTTACAGTTTTGGCATTGAACAAAAAATTTAAAAAAAGAAAAATGTACAAGTTAAAGTAACTGCTCTCAAAATAAAGCTGAAACTGTAAACTAATTTATAGTTGAATTTGCTCAGGCTGTCTGTCTGTTTTAAGACCGATGATTTGGCAAATTCAAGCGTTTTGTAATTTCCAAAATGTGTGCAGTGTGCTACATGTAGGATATCTCAGTGAAAACTGGAGTTTATAAGAAATTTCCTTGAAGAGTAAGTGGGTCAAAGTTGAACAAAATCTGTTAACTGGGAGTTATTTCATGGGACAGACAAAAAGACAGACATATGTGAGGTTGGGAGCATATGTGAAAACACCTAAAAGTGGGTAGCTGTAAATAAATTTGATTGGTGGATATTGATTTAAAGTTTGGTATTTATCAAACATTAAGCACTTCTGCTGCATTGTAGCCAATCACAGTGCTGAGAACATATACATTAAGCAGGTGCCATATGTTTCAGATGAACATCTGATTTACTTCACACAGACTGCACAAAGTTGGGTGGCCCTAGAAAACAAGGAAATTCATATAAATGTTGTAGATAGTACCAGTACATTTAAAAAATGTATTTTAAATAATAGTATTTTAAGAAAAAAATTTCATATAAGTCTCCGAAAATGATAACGCCACCTCATGTTCTTTAAAATCTAAATCTGTCATTAGTATTTGTAAGAAAAAATTGTTTATCCGCATTTAAAAATGATTTAAAGAAAGTATATAGCAAATTATAAAGCTAAATAATTATTTATTTATAAAAACTGCATTGCTTACAATTTATTCGTACGAAAATATGATGGGGAAATGTCTAGACTTTTGTAGCCATCTACTAGAATACTTCACCACAGCCCAATCAATTTTCTATCAAACACATAAACACAAATCACTTGGCACACGTTTAATAACGTCAAAAATGTTTCTGGGTGGGAGTCAAGCATATTAGAGTAGTGTCTGTTGGGTATATAGAACTAATACATGCTTCGAAATCAGAAAGAGACAGAAAACATAGGAAAAAGATATCCTCATACTGATGGAGTGATGGACTGAGTATGCAAATGTTTTTTATTTACTTTTTAGTGCATTTAAGAATGGAAAACATTTCATTCTAAATTTTCGTAACATCAATTTGGCGCTCCCTGGATGCTGCGCCTGGGGACAGATGTCCCCCCTTGCTCCCCCCAGCCACGCCACTGACCACTGGTTTAAACAGTTTCAGAAAAAGATATTTATTCCTAAATTGAACAGCAAATGCTAAAAACAATTTAAATTTAAACCATTAAATATAATATAAAGAAAAATTCAGAGTATAGTTAACACTTTGAAATGGCGGCATTGATTTTGCTAGATATTTGTTTTTGTAGTTCTTGGACTTTGTGAATGATTTGACTCATCTAACAAAAGAGTTGTAGAGTGGTGGAAAATCTGAATTTCTATTTAGAATAAAAAACTTTTAAAAATAAAAAGTCTAAAATGTGTTGCAATTAAAAAAAAACATAATACTTTTCTTCTTTTCTCGTAGTTTGAAGTTGAGGTGAAAAAGAAGATACTTTGGTCCTGGATGAGAGTACCCTGCTGGGGTGGTTATGGGAGTTGCACTTATGACAAAGTGTGTGAACAGATTGAGAGCATCGCTAACTCTACGGGATGCCCATTCCAAAGTGAGAGCAATGGGGACTGCTGCCATTGTCCCATTAAAAAGGTACTGTACTTAAACACCGCAGATACTCAAGACACTGTAGGCAATATGTGGTCAAGTTAACAACAGAGCTGATCTAAAATTAAATCAAGATAGGCACAAAATATATATACTTATAAAATAAATTTGATAGGGAGATAGATTTATAGTAAATATCCATCCATTATCCATTGCTTATCCGAGGTCAGGTCGCAGGGGCAGCAGCCTAAGCAGGGAAGCCCAGACCTCCCTCTCCCCAGCCATTTCCTCCAGCTCCTCTGGGAGGACTCCGAGGCGTTCCCAGGCCAGCCAGGAGATATAATCCCTCCAGCGTGTCCTGGGTCTGCCACTGTGGCCCCTTCTCCCAGTGGGGCATGCCCAGAGCACCCCCAAAGGAGTTATCCAGGATGCATCCTTACCAGATGCCCGAACCACCTCAACTGACTCCTCTCAATGCAGAGGGGCAGCGACTCTACTCCGAGTCTCTCCCGGATAACTGAACTCCTCCCTCTATCTCTAAGGAAAAGTCCAACCACCCTATGGAGAAAACTCATTTCGGCCGCTAGATCGACTGGTAAATCGACAGCCTCGCCTTTTGGCTCAGCGCTCTCTTCACCACAATGGACCATTGCAGAGCCCGCATTACTGCAGATGCCGCACCGATCCGTCTGTCAACCTCCCGCTCCATTCTTCCATCACTCGTGAACAAGACCCCGAGATACTTGAACTCCTCCACTTGAGGCAGTAATGTGTTCCCAACAGAGAGAGCATTCCACCCTTTCCCAGCTGAGAACCATGGCCTCAGATTTGGAGGTGCTGACTCTCATCCCCTCCGATTCACACTCGGCTGCGAACCACTCCAGTTAGAACTGGAGGTCACTGTCCGATGAAGCCAGCAGAACCATGTCATCTGCAAATAGCAGAGATGAGATTCTGAGGTCACCAAACCAGACCCCTTCCACTCCTTGGCTGCGCCTAGAAATTCTGTCCATAAAACTTATGAACAGAATCGGTGACAAAGGGCAACCCTGGCGGAGTCCAACCTGAAAAGCAAACGAGTCCGACTTATTACTGGAAATGCAGACCAAGCTCCTGCTCCTCCTGTGCAGGAACTGAATGGCTCATAACAACAAGCCCTGTACCCCATACTCTTGGAGCACACCCCACAGGTTGCTTCGAGGGACACGGTCGAATGCCTTCTCCTAATCCACAAAACACGTGGAATGGTTGGGCAAACTCCCATGCCCCCTCCTGGATCCTGGCCAGGGTGTAGAGCTGGTCCAGTGTTCCATGGCCGGGATGGAATCCGCATTGTTCCTCTTGAATCTGAGATTCAACCATCGACCGAACTCTCTTCTCCTGAACCCTGCATAGAAATTACTGGGAAGGCTGAGGAGTGTGATCCCCCTATAGTTGGAGCACATCCTCTGGTCACCCTTCTTAAAAAGGGGGACCACCACCCCGGTTTTGTCAATCCAGAAGCACTGACCCCGATGGCCATACAATGTTGCAGAGATGTGTCAATCAGGACAGCCTCACAACATCCAGAGCCTTGAGGAACCCAGGGTGAACCTCTGAGCTTTTTAACTACCTCCTTCAGAACATGCTACCATTAAGAGTAATGTACTGTCACCTTTTTCAGACTGCATTTATACACAAGACCCTTTCACTCAGTGACAATGTATAGCACATAGGAATGCAGTGTTTGAAGTGATTTCCTACTATAGCTGAAAGCAGTTAGCCCTCCAAATTACTTCAGAACAGAAATGCACAATATTATTATAATGTAGGTGTAATGAATGCACTATTTGGCACTAAAAGAGTGAGGGAGGAGTCATCTCCAGATTCCATACTTCTCTCATCTCAAAACACTATTGGTTAATAATATTAAGGTAATGGGGGGCAAGGAAACGATACATAGAGCGGATTGTGCTGCTGTTGCACAGCTCAAGAGTCACTGATTCATTTACTATCAAAGGTAATGTTCTTGGCTTGTCTATGTGGGTTTTTACCTGGGAGCTCCAGTTTTCCTCTCATCACCTAAAGACTCTCGTATTAGGTTAATTAACTAAATGTGGAGGTGTGAGTGAGTATGCCCTGTGATGAATATGTCCAGGGTTGGAAATTGGATTGATAGATGAGAAAAGCGAGTACTGGTTTTATTTATACCAATCATGGTACCTGTTGGAGACATGTAATAGAATGATTAAAAAAATATTTGCAATCTCTTGCTCTCCCTGTACCTTCAGCGTCTTTCCTCTTTATTTGCATGTGTGAACATCTCTTATCCAGTGCCCCGTCTCTCAAGCATGTTCCCATAAAGACTGCTTCTCAGATTCTGTTATTATTTTTAAGGCACCTTTGTCACTCGCACTTCCTCTATGAAGCATTAATAAAGCCAAACTGACCAATTGCACCAAAGCTAAATAGACCAATCAGATTGTTCAGAGGGACTGGGCACAGACCTTACTATTAGTAGATACATATACTATATATTTATATATTGTACATATGGGTAATTTGAACATGCACAGCCGTTAGTCTAGTTGAAACCAAGGTCAACTGAACATCAAATTCAACAATTTTGCTTCAACTAGACTAATGGCGGAGTGCTGCTCTGTGTGTGTTTGAACTACCCATAAGTCAATGTGAGCATGTTGTATTCTGTCAGCTTCTATCAGTTGCAGTTCATTTTCAAATTGACTTTTTGATTTACTCTCATGTGTGTGTATATATATTGTGGCGGACACCCCTTCTCTACTTGGTCTGGGGGAACAGCAATGGGCTGCACAGTACCTCCCCCAGAATGCTGGGTGATAGTCCCCCAGGTGACAGTGGTGCCCCAGATACCCACAGGGCTCCCTGGGATAGGAAGTTCTCCACAGCCCTGCTGGGATCCAGGGTGGCCGCCAGGAGAAGCTGCAGGGGTTCCTGAGCCCATCTGGGCGCTTCTTCAGCCACACCCTGAGATCAACCGGAAACGGGTGATCAAGCACCTGGAGCACTTCTGGGTGGACTAAAAGGAGCAAGCAGCCACTGCTATGGGAGCCAGAGTAGGGAGCTAGACGGACAAAGCTGCCTGGGATGAGTGGAGGATCTTGGAGGGAGACGAAGGAGTTTATTTTGTGTGGTTTGTGCTTTGTGCTGGGACTGTTTTGTGCCTCAGGGACATGGCCCACAGGTGAAAAAAATAAAACTTTTCTTTGTTTTTATATGTGTGCCTCCCAGGTTTGGTGGCTAGTACGCCCCCAAGTGGTTTTATCACTATATACAGTATACATATATATATATATATGTATACATACTGTATATATATATACTGTATATGTATATATACTGTATATATATATATGTATTTATTGTATAAAAAAACATGATCATCTCGGAGAGACACTGTGAAGTCCCGCAAGACTACTTGCATGTCTTGCCATACTTACAAACAACTTCTCGGAGACACTTTAAAATCTCGTGAGACAAAAGGACAGCTTTTAAATGATTGACGCACAGCATGCCATGCAGATCACGCAGCACGGCAGCAACAGCTTCTGTACAGGCTTTTAAATGATCGACAAGCAGCGCAACATGCAGATCACGCAGCAAGGCACAAGCAGAAGCTGGCTTAAATATATATTGTGGAATGTACTGTAAAACAAGACAGACACACTCATAAAGTTTTGGGGTGGTAGCCCCGTATACTGTAAAGAAATTCAGGTCAATTCATTTTTCCCTAAAACATAAAAGACATTGAAGGTTGGGAAGACAGACAGTTTATAGGGGAGGACCGGAAATTAGGGATGCTGGGTAAATCATGGTGGATTGTGGTAGTCTGACGTCATCGATGGGGAAGCAGATGGAAGAAAGGGACCCGGAAGTGTTGTATCTCTTTGAGTCGTCCGGGCGGTTTTACGGCAACAGTGTGCCTGACTTTCTGAAGAAACAAAGAAAGAAAGGTTAGTATGCTGCTGTTGTCCCCCGGCAGGAATTGTCGCATTGCAAATCGGGTCCTTAAGCTGCTCCCCAAGTGCTTGTGTGTGACATGACCCCCCCCCAACCCAGACCTGTCAGGTCAGGCATCCCGAGCCGAGAGGTCGTGAACCCGAGTGAGAGCATCAGCGTTGGCTTGTAGATTACCTCGGTGATAAAGGACAGTGAACTTATATGGCTACAGGTCCAAAAAACACCTAGTGACCCAAGGATTCGAGTCCCGGTGAAGAGCCATCCACTGGAGGGCTGCATGATCTGTCACCAGGGTGAACTCCAGCCCCACCAGGTAGTATTGCAGGTGAGTTACTGCCCATTTGATGGCCAAGGCTTCCCGTTCCACCGCGGCATACCTCGTCTCCTGGTCCAACAGTTTCCGGCTCAGGTAAATCTGGCTCAACACGGCACCAAGTCCTGTGTCCGAAGTATTGGTCTGGAGGATAAAAGGAACAGAAAAGTTAGGAGTCCTTAATACAGGTGCCATTGTAAGGGCCATTTTTAAGTCACTGAATGCCCGTTCCGCTTCTTCATTCCACACCACCTGTACAGGGGCCCTTTTCTTTGTCAAGTTTGTCAAAGGGGCGGACCTCTCAGAAAAACGGGGTACAAACTGGCGGTAGTAACCCGCTAAACCCAAGAAAGCTTGCACCTGTTTCTTAATTATCGGACGGGGCCATTCCAGGATGTCTTTAATTTTGGAAAACTGTGGCTTCACTAGACCCCCTCCTACTAGGTAGCCCAAATATTTGGCTTCGTTCATCCCAAAGTAACACTTCAGAGAGTTGATACGCAGCCCGATTTTCGCTAGCATCTGGAGTACAGCATAGACTTTCGCTACATGTTCCTCCCAGGTGCCGGAAAAGATAACCACTTCATCAAGGTTTGTGGCACAATAGGACTGGTGGGGCTGTAGCACTCTGTTGACCAGACGTTAGAAAGTCGCTGATGCCCCGTGCAGTCCAAATGGGAGGACCTTGTATTGCCAGTGACCACTAGGGGTGCTAAATGCCGTTTTTCTCTTGTGCGGATGCCGTTAAGGGAATTTGCCAATAGCCCTTTGTCATGTCAAGAGTAGTCAAATACTGGGCTGTCCCCAATCTCTCGAGGAGCTCATCCACTCGGGGCGTGGGATAGGCGTCAAACTTGGAGACCTGGTTAAGATGTCTAAAGTCGTTGCAGAAATTCCACGACCCATCTAGCTTAGGCACGAGGACGATAGGACTGGACCAGGGGCTATGGCTCTCCTCAATGATGTCCAACATTCATTTAACCTCTAGCTCCACCTCAGCACGTTTTGCCTCAGGGAGGCGATAGGGCCGTTCCCTGACAACCATCGGATCTGTCACAATGTCGTGCTGAATCAGTGAGTTCCGGCTGGGCCCTTCACTGACCCTCTCCGGGATGGATAGGATCACACTTTCGAGCTCCTGTCACTAGTGGGATGACAAATTAGGACCAAGGTTAAGTGTGGGTTTTTCTGAGAAAAGGGAGAGGGCAGTGCTGGAAGAAGGGTGCTCTTCCCTGTCCTTCCATGATTTTAATAAATTAATATGATAAACCCTCTCGCTCGGCCAACGGTTTGGTTGACTCACCAAATAGTCAATGAGCCCTTTTCTCTCTTTAACCTCGTAAGGCCCTTGCCAATGGGCCAGCAACTTGGAGTGGGAGGTGGGCACAAGCACCATTACACAATCCCCTGGTTGGAATTCGTGTAGACAGGAGTTCCGATTGTAATTCCGGACCTGCGCTGCTTGAGCGTGGGACATGTGCTCTTTAAGTAAAGGCAGAATTTTACCCAATCTATCGCATAACTGCGCAATATATTCTAAGAAGTTCATGGAGAGATGTGCCTCCCCCTCCCAGCCTTCTTTTAGTACATCCAATAGGCGGTCATAGAGAAGTTCAAAGGGGGAAAAACCCATGGAGGCTTGAGGCACCTCCCAGTAGGCGAAAAGTACTAATGGTAAAAGTTGGTCCCAGTTCCCACTGTCCGCGGAGACTACCTTGCGGAGCATCTGCTTGAGCGTCTGATTAAATCTTTCTACAAGGCCATCCGTCTGTGGATGATAGACGGATGTCCTAAAATGCTTAATCCGGAGCAACTTGGCAATCTCCCTGAACTTATCCGATGTAAAGGGTGCACCCTGATCCGTGAGGACTTCTTTGGGTATGCCCAAAAAACGTACTAATTCCCGTGCAATATTTTTTGTGTTAGCGGCTCACAGGGGAACTGCTTCTGAATAGTCGCATAGACAACCATGACCAAAATGTATTTGTGACCACGCACCAAAGGCTCCAGGTGTCCATCTAGATTGATACCGATACTCTCAAAGGGAATATCTATAAGAGGAATCGGGATCAGAGGAGCATGGTCCCTCAAGGGTATCTGGCGTAACTGACAGACCGGACAGGACTGACAGAAACGACCGACCTTCTCATTGACCCCAGGCCAGTAAAACCAGAGTTTTATTCTCTCCAGGGTTTTTTCGGCCCCGAGATGGGTGTCTAAGAGGTGGGCGTGAGCTAGATCGCAAACCTCCCGCCGGTAGGTCTGCGGTGCTGACAAGAATTTTCTCACCTCACCTTCGAGCTCCTCAACTCGATACAAAAACTCATTCTCCAAAACAAAGTAGTGCGGCTCCTCTCCTACCCTATCACTTTAAAGTTGTGACACATTATTAGTTATTTAAAAAGTAAATTAAATGCATGGTGGCGCAGTGGTAGCGCTGCTGCCTCGCAGTTAGGAGACCTGCGTTCGCCTCCCAGGTCCTCCCTGCGTGGAGTTTGCATGTTCTCCCTGTGTCTGCGTGGGTTTCCTTCCACAGTCCAAAGACATGCAGGTTAGGTGGATTGGCCCTAGTTTGTTTGTGTGTGTCCTGCGATGGGTTGGCACCCTTCCCAGGATTGGTTCCTGCCTTGTGCCCTATGTTGGCTGGGATTGGCTCCAGCAGACCCCCGTGACCCTGTGTTTGGATTCAGCGGGTTGGAAGATGGATGGGAAAAAATCCACATCCTGTTTTGAGGAACATTTCAAGCATAGAAATATATTGTGACTGACACATTACTATAGTGTTCTTTAAAAACCCAAGAATGATGAGCTAAGGTCAAAGTGAATTACATGAGATCACATTTATGCCCTAAATCTGTTATAATGACTTCCAGTTTTTAATTTATTTCAACAAATGAATGAATGCTTTGTTTGCAGTAACAATGTTCTTTGCTAATCTGAGCTAAATTGTAAATCTTTGTTTTGTTAATGCTTTTTGAATCATGTCTAAAACTGGAATACTTATTCATAGTTCTTGCCATTTGGCAATGATCAGCAAATAAATTTTATAAGAATTATAACTATCAATAGATTACCTGTATACACTAAATGATCAAATAAAATAAACATTCAAATTTTTGATTGCCAACTTAAACATATTTGCAAAATCTTGATAACAAAAGCGTAATCATTAACTATGTTTTTCTTTTCATTTCTTATAGGGAGTAATTAATATTCCAAAGGTGACCTTCAATATTCCAAAATTCAGAACACCTTCCTTCTTTTCAAGAGGTGATTACAAGATCCGCATTCGAGCAGTCAGTGGAGAAAAGCAGATTGCCTGCTTCAGTACTAGTATAACAGTGAAATCATTTTAAAGATGAATATGGCTCAAAGGAAAGCAAACAAAATCAGATTCATATTTTGTTATTACTTGCAGAACTTCCAAAATAAATATGGAGATTTCTTAACTCAAATTATCATTTTTGAATTCTTCTGTTATAAAAGTTTATCTAATGGCACATGCAGTCTTGGCAAAATCATGTCATTATAATGGTTTTTTGGGTAAGGAATACAGAGGTTTTGAGGTAAGGTAGTAGACAAGTAATAATTTCAGTATTGTCTGTACACTAAGCATTTCAACAGTGAACTGTCAGTGGCTCAATGGTGACTGCAAAAAGCAGTTGCGACAAGGGTCATCCTTATCTAGTACCACGTTCTAGTTTAAAGTATTCTGAATTAATGATGTTAATACAAACTGAAGCTTCTGGATTGGTATACAGTAGTTTGATCTATGCACAAATGTTCGGGCCAAACCCAAATTTCTCCAATGTAGTGAAAAGGTAGTTCCATTCGACCATATCAAATGCTTTCTCTGCATCCAACGATAATAATATCTCCGGGGTGTTTAACTTTGTCGGTGAATATATTACATTAAACAGGTATCAAAGATTGGAAGCTAAGTGTCTGCAGTATAGTCTGTACACTAGACAATAATGGCCCAAAAAACTATAAACTGTAATGTTAAGCTTACTTCAATATTATTTGTGTTTCAGAACACTGTACCCTGCCCACAGTAAATTACTCCTAAATAAAACTAAACTTTATTGTCATTGCAAAACAGTGCACCAAAATTAAGATCCCATCCCCAATGATGCAATAGGCAATATATACATTACTAACAAATGGAGAATAAAATAAATACAGCTACGAAATAAGGGAATAAAAGGCTACAGTCAGAAAAATACCGTAAATATAGTACAAAGTCAGTACTTACAAGAAGCACTTCTAGCCCACAGCAGCCATTAATGGACTTTAACATAAGAACAGTGGAAGCAGTATGTGTACATACAGTGCCCTTTATAATGTTTGGGACAAAGACACATTTTTCCTTGATTTACTCCTCTGCTCTACAGTTTAAAATTACAAATCAAATAATTCAGACGTGATTAAAGTGCACATTGTAGACTTTCATTTAAGGGTATTTGCATACATTTTAGTTACACCATATAGATGTGATAACACTTTTTATACATGCTCCCTCAATTTCAGGACATCATATTGTTTAGGATATAAAAATGGTAGGTATGTTAACACAGTCACATTTAGTTATTTGTTGCGTATCTCTTGCATGCAATGACTGCTTGAATTTTGTGATTCATGTACATCACCAGGTGCTGAGGATCATCTTAGGTGATGATCTGCCAAGCCTTTAATGCAGCCATCTTTAGCTCCTGCTTGTTTAGGAGAGTTTCTCTTCAGCATATGCAAGGCATGCTCAGTTGGATTTAAATTGAGGTACTGGCTTGGCCATTCAAGAATTTTCCATTTTCTAGCTTTGAAAAACTCTTGTGTTGAATTAGCAGTATGTTTGGGGTCACTATCTTATTGCAGGATGAAGCGCCTTCCAATGAGTTTGGAGGCATTTACTGGAACTTGAGCAGATAAAATGTTTCTGTACACCTCAGAATTCATTATATGACTGCAGTTCAATCAGATGAACCAGATGAGGAGTACCAGTACCTGTGGCAGCCATATATGCCAAATCCATAACACCCCCACCACAATGTTTAATAGATGAGGTAGTCTGCTTTGGATCTTGAGCAGTTTCTTTTTATCTCCACACTTTGCTCTTGCCTTCACTCTTATACAAGTTTATCTTTGTCTCATCTGTCAAGAAGAGCTTTTCCCGAATTCTGCAGGCTTTTTAAGTCCTTTTTCACAAGCTGTAATCTGGCCATGCTTTTTTTTTCTTGTGGCTAACTAATGGTTTTCATCTCGCAGTGCGGCCTCTATATTTCTGTTCATGAAGTCTCCTGCAGATAGTCAGTCATCTCTGACACATACACATCTGCCCCCTGAAGACTGTTTCTGATCTGTCAGGCAGGTGTTTGGGGCTTTCTCTTTGCTATAGTGAGAATTCTTCTGTCATCAGCTGTGGAGATCTTCCTTGGCCTACCAGTACCTTTCCAATTAATGAGCTCAACAGTGCGTTCTTTCTTCTTAATAATATTCCAGATAGTTGACTTTGATAATCCTAAAGTTTTACTGATGTTTGTAAAGGATTTATTCTTGTTTTTCAACCTCATAATGGCTTCTTTGAGTTTCATTGGCAATGTTCTTGCCCTCATGTTAAACAATGGCAACTACAGATTCCAAAGATAGTAGAAGCAAGCCGAGGTATCTTATGCCTACACTAATGAAGGAATCAATCACCTCTGAATTATTTGATTTTAAAATTTAAGCTGTGAAGTATAGGGGTAAATCAAGGGAAAATGGATCTTTGTCATCAACATTATGGAGGACACTGTGTCATTATGTGTTGGAGGGTATTTGGAGCAAAGTTCAACATTTTAATGACACTGGGGTAAAAACTATTCAGGAGCCTGGATGTGGGAGTCTTAAAAGAAGTATAGTGTCTTCCAGAAGGTAGCAGTGTAAATAAATGTTCAAGATTGGACAAGTCCTTAATGAGGCAACACCGGGCAATAAAACTGTCCTCCAGTGCAGGCAGGTGGGTATTAATGATTTTATGAGTTAATTTATTGACCCTCTGTATAGCCTTCATATCAGCTACAAAATAACTGGTGTACCACAAAAGAGATTTCATAACCGATGATGCTTTCAAGGGAGAAGCAATAAAAGGACACTAGAAGCTGCTCAGACAAATTGGGCTTTCTCAGTGTCCTTGGGAAGTAAAGTACCTTCTACACCATAGAGAATTTAAAATTTAGATTTCAAAAGAATTTCAAACTGGGCACTCCTTCCACTGTGTCCCCATTAATATATAAAGGGGCAAGGTCCTTCCCCTGTTATTTGAAACTGAAAATCAGTTGTTTAGTTTTAAGAGTGTTCAGTGCCAGGTTATTGTTGGAGCAGAATTCTGTTCATTTATAGACTTCCTCTCTGTCATTTTTAATTAGCCCTACCACTGTGGTGTCATCCAAAAACTTAATATTATTTGTACTATGAATTGGAATTATATTATGAATGTATGGATGAGGAGAAGGAAGCTCAGCACACAGACTTGTGGAGAATAAGTGTTGTATGTCAAAGTAGAAGAGTAATGGGTGCCTTGCTTGATGATCTGAAGGTGGTTTGTCAAAAAGTCCTTTATCCACATACATGTCTGCTGGCCAGTTCCTAAATTGAGCAGTTTAGCGATCATATTATTTGAAAACGAACAGTGTCACATCTGAGAATTCCCTGTAATTTGCAGCTCTATTTATTATCTCAAAACACCACGCACATTCACAGTAATTCCCAGTTATGTCCACCACTCACACCCACGCCCACAACCATACAGAACTGATCCCACATCAGAGAATTTCCAGTTCCTGCATAAATCCACACCCGATATGACGCTATTCGTTTTCAAATAATATTGCATTAGTGCGATGATGTTTTTACATATATTGTCTCTTTCTTTCAGGTGTGTAATAGAAACCACAGCATAGAGAGAAGTGTGTACAATCCTTCTTACAGGAAAAGGCAATGGAAAAAGTGCACTTGAATAAAAGTGCACTTTTGTTATACTTTTACACCAACTATGTTCCTGTGTTTGAGCGACACGGGCAGATGGGGAGTATCTGATGATTGCATATAGCGCCGAAGTTACTGCTCTTTACCATTCTCTCCTCTGCATGTCCTAAAGTACAAAAGAAACAGCATACAGCAACATGCGGGGACTGGCAGGAACACTCAATAAAACTGAATAAAAAGAAAATCAAGTGACAGTGAGATACGAAGAAGGCAGCTTTGCCAGCGTTTGTGTGTCAGAACTCTTTGGGGGTGGGGGGTGCGTTAGTATGCATCGTGGTACACTGCAGAGCTATAGTGCGTCTTTATGTGAAAACAGCCGTGTCAGATGGGGTTGTATGGATTAATTCTGAACGCGACTGAGAGAATGAATTAAAAAGAAAAAAAAACAAAGCTAACCTTTATAAGGATCATAAATTACACCAGCTGTTACAGACTGAAATCAAATGTATGCTTTTATTCTAAAATAGTAAGACTAAGAGCAGTTTACTTCTCAAAATGGAATACTGCAGAATCGAACTCGCGACCTTTTGATTCCCAGTCAGTTGCCGAATGTATTGGCCCACGGAGACGGTCATAATTAGTAGGTGTCAATGTCACATGTTAAGGCGGCTTTTCTTTCTGCAGCTATATTTTTGAATAAAAGCGCAATTGTTGTCTTATATTTGTACCTTTTGTGAAAATACTTCTTTGATATTTGGACTTCAGGCTTTATACATTATATAGTTTATGCCTACATTTTGTCATCTACTAGTAGAATATAAAAAACGTTTCTGTTTTAACAATGTGTTTACACAGATTACTGTAGAAATGGAACAGACATGAAATGCATGTGTTCCAAACAACGATCTATTATTTCCACTCTAAAAGTCCACTGCACTCCCAGATACTCAATCAAGGCATGAGCTGGGAGAAGTTCGTGCACGTTCTAAATTGGTGGGGGGATGGAATGGCCGGCTGCTTCTAGCTTCTCTTTATCAGCACATTTAGAAGACAAAGGACGCTGGCGGAGAGGTGTGAAGGGATTTAAGAAGCGATTTAAGGTGAGACGGATTTACGAGTTTTTCCGTAGGCTCTGGTAATTCTAGTGTTAAGTGATTTCCATTATACAGTGGTTATCTGAAAGGTCATTACTTCTTTTTGTCCAGTGTATACTTTTCCAGCACTGATAAAAGCATTATATTTTCACTTTAAATTTCCTTGAATAGCTCTCATTTGTTACAGTATGTGCCTCAGGCCTTTTTTGTAATCGTGTATAGCTCCAGTTTAGTAATACAAAAGCCCACAGGTCATGGATTAATTTATCTCTAAAACAATTTAAGTATGATAACACCTAGTGGCTAATACACTCTTAGTGTACTTTGGCACTTTTTCCATTGTTTGAATAGCACACCATGTCATTATCATTAAATAACAATATTTTAGCTCCAGAAATCACAAAAATAAACAATAAAGTCAAGAAAATGTAAAATCTATAATTCTTTATATGTTCCAAATACATAACCGGATTAAACATGCAGCAGTTATTTATTATTGGACACTGTTATTACTTGATATGTTTTCTTGACATTATCTAGTAAAACCATTGACCTTGTGAAGTCAATATATTAATTACAAACATATGTTTGCTAGAACAAAATAAAATTTACAAAGACTTTTCAGTGAAACTAACACTCTCTAGCCTACCTGCTAAGATTCAGCTATCAATTAAATTATCAGTCAGTACTAGAACTGACACATTGGCACCCAGGTCAAGTTTTATGAAACTCAACTTTTGACCTGCCTCACACTTCATGTTAAACTAAATATAATTAGACTATTGCAACACTTTCTGGATTCCTCCACATCTTAAAGATGTTCAAGTTAAGTGGTTGGGTTACTCAAAATTTTCCTTGTATATGTTAGTGTGGGCGAGTGTGCAAATGTGTTCTATGATTGAGTGTACTCAGTTCAGGTTTTATTTCTGGTTAGTATTTATTTTTCCAGGGATTTTCTCTCTATCTCTATTCCCCTCCTCGAACCTGCACCTTATCGTGGTGGAGGGGTTTGCGTGTCCCAATGATCCTAAGAGCTTTGTTGTCCGCGGCTTTATGCCCCAGCTAGGGCCACCCAAGGCAAACTGGTCCTATGTAAGGGATGAGACAATGAGTGGTTCATTAGACCTTCTTTGATGAATAAGAAATTTGGACGGCGTTTTCCCTTGCCCGGACACGGGGGGTGGGGCTCAATGGCGAGCGCCTGGTGGATAGACCTGCATCCATGGGGCTTGGCCGGGCATAGCCCGAAGAGGCAACATGGGTCCCCCTTCCCATGGGCTCACCACCTATGGGAGTGGCCAAGAAGGTCGGGTGCAGAGTGAGTTGGGTAGTGGCCGAAGGCGGGGACCTTGGCGGTCCGATCCTCGGCTACAGAAGCTGGCTTTTGGGACATGGAATGTCACCTCTCTGAAGGGGGAGGATGCCAGTGAGGCCTGGTAGGCCCAAATATGTTGTGAGGGTCTGCTGGGAACATCTGGCAGAGTCCCCTATCAGAAGAAGATTCAACTCGACCACGTCCCGAGGGAGGTGGGGGACATTGAGTCCAAATGGACCATGTTCTGTGCCTCTATTGTTGAGGCGGCTGACCGGAGCTGTTGCCGTAGGGTGGTTAGTGCCTGTCGTGGCGGCAATCCCCAAACTCGTTGGTGGACACCGGCGGTAAGGGATGCTGTCAAGCTGAAGAAGGAGTCCTACCGGACCCTTTTTCCCTCTGGGACTCTGGTGGCAACTAATAGGTACCGACAGACCAAGCAGAATGCGGCTTCGGTGGTTGCTGAGGCAAAAACTCGGGCATGGGAGGAGTTTGGGAAGGCCATGGCGAGCGACTTTCGGACGGCTTCGAGGAGATTCTGGTCCACTGTCCGGTGTCTCAGGAGGGGGAAGCAGTTCAGTGTCAACATCATATATGGTGGGGATGGTGCACTGTTGACCTCGACTCGGGACGTTGTGGGTCGGTGTGGGGAGTACTTCAAAGACCTCCTCAACATGCCTTTCAATGAGGAAGCAGATCCTGGGGACTCGGAGGTGGGCTCCCCCATCTCTGGGCCTGAAGTCACCGAGGTGGTCAAAAAAGTCCTTGGTGGCAGGGCCCCAGGGGTGGATGAGATACGCCCGGAGTTCCTCAAGGCTCTGGATTTTGTACGACTGTCTTGGTTGACTCGTCTCTGCAACATCACATGGACATCGGGGGCAGTGCGTCTGAATTGGAAGACCGGAGTGGTGGTCCCCATCTTTAAAAAGGGGGACCGGAGGGTGTGTTCCAACTGCAGAGGGGTCACACTCCTCAGCCTCCCTGGAAAAGTCTGTTCGGGGGTTCTGGAGAGGAGGGTCCGTTGGATAGTCAAACTTCAGATTTAAGAGGAACAGTGTGGTTTTCGTCCTGGTCGCGGAATAGTGGACCAGCTCTACACCCTTAGCAGAATCCTGGAGGGTGCATGGGAGTTTGCCTAACCAGTCTACATGTGTTTTGTGGAATTGGAAAAGGCGTTTGACCGTGTCCCTCGGGGAATCCTATGGGGGTTGCTCTGGGTGTATGGAGTAGCGGACCCCCTGATAAGAGCTGTTCGGTCTCTGTACAACCAGTGTCAGTACTTGGTCCACATTGCCGGCAGTAGGTCGAGCCCATTTCCAGTGAGAGTTGGACTCCACCAGGGCTGCCCTTTGTTACTGATTCTGTTCATAACTTTTATGGACAGAATTTCTAGGCGCAGCCATGGTGTTGCGGGGGTCCGGTTTGATAGACTCAGGATTGGGTCAATGGTTTTTGCAGATGATGTTGTCCTGTTTGCTTCATCGGGCCATGATCTTCAGCTCTCTCTAAATCAATTCGCAGCTGAGTGTGAAGCGGCTGGGATGAGCATCAGCACCTCCAAATCCGAGACCATGGTCCTCAGCCGGAAAAGGGTGGAGTGCCCTCTCAGGGTTGGGGGAGAGAATCTGCCCCAAGTGGAGGAGTTCAAGTATCTCGGGGTCTTGTTCACGAGTGAGGGAAGAATGGAGTGTGAGATCAACAGGCGTCTGCACTGATGTGGGCTCTGCATCGGTCTGTCGTGGTGAAAAAGGAGCTGAGCCATAAGGCAAAGCTCTCAATATACCAGTCGATCTATATTCCTACCCTCACCTATGGTCATGAGTTATGGGTAGTGACTGAAAGAAGGAGATCGCGAATAAAAGTGGCTGAAAAGAGTTTCCTCCGCAGGGTGTCTGGGCTTTCCCTTAAAGATAGGGTGAGAAGCTAAGTCATCCACGAGGGGCTCAGAGTAGAGCCGCTGCTCCTCTGCATCGAGAGGAGTCAGATGAGGTAGCTTGGGCATCTGAATAGGATGCCTCCTGGACGCCTCCCTGGTGAGGTGTGCTGGGCACGTCCAACCGGGAGGAGGCCCCGGGGAAGACCCAGGACACTCTGGAGGGACTATGTCTCCCGGCTGGCCTGGGAACACCTTGGGATTCTCCCGGAAGAACTAGAAGAAGTGGCCGGGGAGAGGAAAGTTTGGGCCTCTCTGCTCAAGCTGCTGCCCCCGCGACCCAACCTCGGATAAGCGGAAGAGGATGGATTTCTCTCTATTAGAATAAAAAAATGGATGAATTGATTAATGAATAATATTTTATGGTAACTAAATAAGCAGATTTTCATATTTTAATGTGTTAGATCAGCAGAAAACTTGTAGATCTTTTAGGCCATTAGGCCAATACGCTTAATACTATAATGCACAGCACAGAATACAACACCACCTGCTAGTTACCTTCAAAACATTCATAACTAATATTTAAAAATTATATGACTATAATAATTTTGTATTGCTATATTAGATGGAGTTTCAAAATTATTTGTAAGCCATAGGAACATGTAGTTCCAGTAATTGCAACCTAATACTTAAGTCAGCTTTACTCATCAAACATATATCAATGCTGTTCCTGCTCTACTGGGATAAACTAAATACTTGAAATAGACAGTTTCTAAGTGAGGGAACGGCTTCCCTATGTGTTTATTGCTCCCTTTCACTTCTATTACCAGCTGCTATTCTCTTTTTTCTTCTTGGTGGAGATTTCTACTAGGTTAAGTCATCTAAATGTTTTGACATTCCAGTAGTCATCTTCTCAGGCTAAATCCTGAGAAGAACCTGTCGTTACAGTTTATTAGGCCATATGATGCAGAGGCACAGTATATACTAGAAAGGCCAAGGAAACTTTCCAGAGGTTTAGCAGATTTTTCAGTCTTATCACCCAGGCTGATGATGGTTATTAATTTTCTAATGTGTCTGGATCAGTTCTCAAAATACAATTGGTACAGTGTACCTTTTCAACAAAGATCAACGTTTCGCAAATGAAAGTTAATGGAGCAAAGTTAAATATCTTAGCAAACAGTACATGGAAAGGGTACCCATGGCTAGAAGGCACATTAAGTTGATGCAAGACAGTGGAAGAAACCATAAGAGCAGTTAAGACAATGTCACATTGTGTGACTTTTCCAGCGATTTTCAGTCAAAGCCTTCCTTTACATTATTAGTGTGTTGGATGTGGTTGGCGGCGCACTCCTTTGAAGCCAGTGACCTAATGTGACATGCTTAGTGAATCACTTCAACCAGAGGTAGACTCAGTGATTTTGGGGGATGTAAGCGAACGCAATTATGGGGGCCACCCTCAACACCTGTTTTTCCACCATAAAAGCTGGTACATAAATCACACTGTCAGACAAAAAAAACTAAAACAGCACTTGTTATAATCAATAGGAGAACAGCCTGACTCCAAAATACGCAGCAAGCTTTCAAATGGAAAAGAACATATCAATAGTAGAAAGAGCCTAACAACAAAACACCAAGTTTAGGTGAATAAACAAAGAGAGAACAAACTTTGGATTACAAAACTACATTAAAACTGTACATAAATGTGTGAATGTGTGCACGTGAAACATAAGAGCTGACTAAAACTTCACTCTACATGCTTTGGTCTCAGCAGGCATCTCCACTGAACTGCTTTCTGCTCTCACTTCCAGAAAGACATCAATAAAGCACAACACACTGTCATTTTTCACACTGTACACCATTCATGATCTACTCATACTTTTTTCCATTTTTCACTTCTATTTAATAGTGTTAGTAAATAGGTGCAGTATTTACAGAAGAAACTTTTTTTTCACCTGAACTGGCCCCCTCCTCACAGGTGAACAGCGGTCGTTATCTGATAGTTGTTTTGGACGGAGAACTGGGCCGTCAGTCATGACGACAGTGTAGTCATTTTGTAGAAGAAGAGGCTCACCAGCATTTTCATCTGTTATTTTACTGTTGCTACGGACGGGGGTACCAGTAATATCAGTGGTAGCATTTTCACGTTCCCCTGCATCTGAGACTGCAGCAGGGGTGGCTGTAGAGTGATGATGTCAAAGCAGGCCTACCTCTTGGGTTACCACCCACAAAACACAAGGGACACAGGAGAACACTACATAACACATAGAAACACAATAGGCATATATTACATAATTAAATATGTGGAATACTGAGAAATTAATTTCAAACATTTATTTCTAGTAGAATGGAGTACTGCAATGTGGTGTTCACTGGATGTTCAAATTCTTTTTTATACCAATACCAGTTAATCCAAAATTCTGCTGTAAGAATCAATAGAAGAACAAGAAAATACAAATACATACTGTAACTCCAGTTCTTAAATCCTTACAGTGGCTCCCAGTTAAGTTTAACGCAGATTTCAAAATACTACTTTTAACATATACAGCCTTAAATGGCCAAGGTCTGACTTGCTTATCTGAACTTATCATTACCTACAAACCAGAGCACACATTAAGATCTCAAGATGCCGGCTGGCATAAGATTCCAAGGATTAAGAAAATAACAGTCAAAGGTCGATCTTTTAAGTTGCAGGGCACCAACGCTGTGGAATGATCTGCCTGCTACTATAAAAGATGCCCTTTCATTCTCAGCTTTCAAATCCCAGCAGAAGACTCACTACTTCAGTTTAGCATACCCAGACTAGAGCTGCTGATTAACTGTGCATATTGCATCTCTGTTGTTAGTCATTAGCACTGTGTCATAGATTCCCAGGGATATGTCCCTGCTGGGATGCCGGAAGAAGTAGGGGACTGGAAATGGGACAATATTTTCCCTGGAGACCGCCAGGGGGTGCCAGGACATGCTTGGAACCTTGGATGACAGCACTTCTGCCACACCAGGAAGTGCTGCCAGAAGAAATTCCAAGGTCACCTAGAGTGCTTCCACCACACCAGGAAATGACGTTAGGCGGAACACCTGGAGCCTATCCATGTCATTATAAAAGGGCCAGCCTCCCTCAAGAAGCTGAGCCGGAGTTGGGAGGAAGAAGACGAAGCCTGTGAGGAGGAAAGAAGAGGTGATTGTATAGAGAAGAGAGAGAGAGAAATAAACTGTTGATATTAGGGTACTGTGAACTTAATAAAAGTGTGCATTTTGCACATTCTGGTGTCTGTCTGTATTTGGGAGAATGCTTTTCACAATGGCGCCCAACGTGGGGCCTTCCGCCTGCTAAAAGGTGGGGACCCTGCTTTAAAAATTTTTGTGAAAGCAGCCCGCACAGCAGACGAAGGCGCACACACAATGCAGCATGCACCTCTGAGTCAACAGTTTGACAAGATGCTCGCCGGGGTCTACGCCGAACAGACGTTTAACTCGAAGGGAAAGAAGGGGGGAAAACGCACCCTGAAAGTAACGGCGCCTGAGTCAAGCGTCATCTCCGCGGACACACGGGTTGGCAGAGCCACAGGAGAGACCACTCGGCAGCATGCTCGGAGTGAATCGATCCGGGAGGTAAGTCTCGCTTATAATAGCGATACGCATAGTGGGGCTTGCCCTGCTGTCCATGGCTTTGTTTTGTAGAGGGGGACTGCCCGGATCCGCATCTATGGCTGAAAGCATGCCGACCCGTGGAGTGATGATGAGATGATGGTGGAAGATGAAGACGATCTGCTACTGATGGCAGAAGGACTGCGGGGCGGAAGCTCCCCGGAAGACTCTTCCCCGATCGAGTCCTCTCATAGGGTGGAGGGAGCGCTGAAAGACCAGAAGTCCCTCCCCAAAACAGGCACAGGATTGGACGGAGTGTGTTGTGTGCCCGCAGTTGAATGGTCGAAGGCGGGACCAACGAAAGTCAATCCTGAGACGGACATTGACCCAACGGAGCATGTGCAGGAGCTCCTCGGCTCACAGCCGGACGGCAGGGCCGAGCGAATTGTAAGTTCACCGCCAACTAATGTTTTGGTTTTGTTGGCAGCTGTACAGGAGCTGGAGGAAGCCCTTCAGCCCGTTCAATCACTCTTACAGGTTCTGCATGTGATGAAAGAGGTGATCGACAAACTGGAAAAGAAAACTGAGACTTCCCTGACAGCCATAAAGGAGTAGGGGGGGAAGTATGACGTAGGATTCTTCAGCCAACGTACTGTAACAGTACAGGTTAGTAATACCGGTACCAGAAAGAAAAGAGGAAGCCCTAGCGAAGGGAGCCGTGACCTGGGTGATCGGACTCCAACAGCGGGGCGTCATACAGTAGATCGGGGGACAAGTATTGAATACGAAGGGGGGAGGTGCCGGCTGGTATGTGTCGGCACACAGACCGCCTCTTTCAAGGAAGGCACAGAGCTTGTAACCCGATTGAAAGGAGTGCAAACAGCACGGGTCCCTCTTTTTTCCATAAAGGGATCCAGGCTGTTGTAGCACCCCAAATTATAGGGAGACCCCATAGAAAGACGGGAGGGTCTCCCAACAGAAAGAAATGTGAGCCTGTGAGCTCATGTACGCTGAAAGAGCACTCTCCACGGGGGTGGAGAGAAGCCCCAAACCTGGCTGAGAGTGAGGCGGAGCGGAGATTTCCTGAGTGTTTTCATGTCCCTAGGGAAGGGGCATTAAGAGGGTGCTGGTATTACAAGTGCCACGGCCTTGGGCACAAGTGGAGATGCTGTCCGTATGGCAATACAGAGGATGCCTGGAGGAGGCATCGGTTCAGCATCTCCACACCTTTTGTTTACTGTGCAGAGCAGGAGTGTGGACTATCCAGGTCATTATAAAAGGGCCCACCTCCCTCAAGAAGCTGAGCCAGATTTAGGAGAAAGAAGACAAAGCCTGTGAGGAGGAAAGAGGATTTGATTGTATAGAGAAGAGAGAGAGAGATAAAGAGAGAGAGAGAGGGAGAGAGAGAGAGATAAACTGTTGATATTAGGGTACTGTGGACTTAACAAAAGTGTGCATTTTGGACATTCTGGTGTCTGTCTGTCTGTGTTTGGGGGCATGCTTTTCACAACTGAAACATAAGTAAGTTTTAATTTGTTACTAACCCTCGCCTATTCTGTTTCTCTTCTTGGTACTCACATGTGGCACTTGGTGCCACTGCCCTAATGCCAAGTTGCTTGCCTGCCTAAGGTAAAGTCATCTCTGATAGAGGAGCGCTAGAATCATGTTTCATCAGATTGGTCAGCCTAACAATGACTTAGCGGTAGAATGGCCAGTAGAGTTGAGAGAGCTTGATGGCAGAGGTCTCCAGGACTTTGAACAAATCGAAATCCTATTACGTGATAAATCTACTATTGCAATTTGCTCTGTTCTTGTATTATTACAATTGTTACTGTTGTACTATTACTATTATTACTATTGTACTGTTGTACTATTGTAGCCCATTTTTTGACATCCACTGTACGCCCAAAGTACCTGGAAAGGGGTCTCTCTCTGAATTGCCTTTCACGAGATTTCTTCCATTTTTTTCCCTACAACGTTTTTTTTTTTGGAAGTTTTTTCTTGTTTTCATAGAGATTCAAGGCTGGGGGCTGTCAAAAAACAGGGCATGTTAAAGCCCATTGCAGCACATCTTGTGTGATTTTCAGCTATACAAAAATAAATTGTATTGTTTTGCAGTGAATAGGTACAACATGGTTTCTTACCAAAGTGGAAAACAGCAAACCCATTACTGATACTATGAACATCTTAATTAAATTTATCTTATGCTGTTTTCAAGGTTACAATTCAATGGATATACTGTAGTACTTAGGTTTCACAAAAATCTGACCTTAAGATACAATGAATGCAACCAGTTAATTTTACAAATTGCTGTCAAGTAGATTGCTCTTAGACAGAGACAGGCTACAGGAATATAAACACTGATTATCTGTTCAAGACAAACTGAGGAGACAGAAATCCAGAGATGATGAAGAAAAGCATTGCAGTTGTCAAACACCTCCCCACTGTTTTCCCAGATAAAACAGATGTCACATACTTTAAATGTGGCCATGGAATGACCTTTAAACTTATAAAAAAATCATAAGATGTTAACTGTTTTCTTTTGCTGACATGCCGTAGGCGACTCCTACTCACCTCCATGCAGTCTGTCTCCCCTTCTTGACCTCCTTATCTTATGCTTGCTATTATATTGATACTCTAAGGCAGAAAAATAGGCCTTTTAAAAATGAGACAAGAATCCAACAGTTTTATTTTATATGGTAACTTAATAAATAAACCAACAAAATAACTCTTCAAGTGCTAATGTGTTTTACTTGAAATGGTATTCACTGTGGTTGCCAGTCATATTGCTGGTATCACTGTAATGCATACACTGTAACTTCATCTTAGCTGATTATTAGATCAATTATATTGAATAAAGATTCAGGAGGTTTATATTCAAATTGTTCAACTAGCTCAATTTCAGTTGCATAGCAAAAATAAAACACTTTTGTTAATTTTAGTGAGTCATGCAATGAACTTGATGAAGAGTTATAAACTCATTTTCTGGGTCTGTACAATGGAAGAATATTTCCAGTTCAATCAATTTATAATAAAGCACATTATTTTGATTTACAGGAGATGGTTTGTCATATTTTTTGTCTCTTTTGTGGACCAGTGCAGCACATTCTCGCTTTTGTCTTTCCATGTGTTTTAGTGAGGTGCTTCATGTTGGACGCACAAATTAAATTTCCAATGATACCTGCATGTTTTAATTGACGGGGCTAAGGGAAATATTCACAATAAAACCCTTTATATGTAGGCACTTAAGAGTACAAGAAACCATTTTAGCAACTAAGCAAATAATATATTACTGTATTATCATCAGTTGGGGCTGATAATATGAAACTGGCTCCAGGAACTCAGTATGACACCCCAAGTGGTAATTTAGCTCACAAAATATATACTGTATGTCACTGGAAATGAAATTACACCATTTCAGGTACAATATGTAATATTCATGTGTTTTGCATATGATGACACAATTTCTTAAAGTCCATGTGGATCACATGTGTGTTGCAAATTGTGCTCTTTGGAAATTAATAAAAGCCTGAAACTCTTCTGTCATGGTATGGTTTCCTCGAAGCTACAGAGTAAGTCAATGATGGATTTAAACCTTCACATTTCCAATTTCATCCTAGGCTCTTAGTTACTGAAACCTAACAACTTTACGGAGTGTCACACATGCGCTTGGGAGGCAACTAAAGAGCTCAATTGAAGGTAATTCCAAGCCAGACCAGAGGATGGCAGGGTGTGTTAACCCTTTTTTCTTTCCATCGGCAGACCGATCATGGACATTTTGCCTGAATCTGATGATGTCACTTCCAGCCCCGCTCCCGAGAATGTCTGTTCTGGTTTCTGGTCCCGATGATATCACTTCCCCTGCCTGACTATAAACCCTTCATGTTTCCCTGTCTGTTTGTTCATTTTGTGTGCTGAGATCTTTTAAGATCAGTTAATATAGAGCAAACATTTACTTTGGCAGCCATACTTCCAGTATATGGGCAGCTGCCCCCAAACCTTCTCTTATGTTACAGTTTACAATACAATACAGTTTATTTTTGTATAGCCCAAAATCACACAGGAAGTGCCGCAATGGGCTTTAACAGGCCCTGCCTTTTGACAGCCCCCCAGCCTTGACTCTCTGAGAAGACAAGGAAAAACTCCCAATAAAAACCTTGTAGGGAAAATGGAAGAAACCTCGGGAAAGGCAGTTCAAAGAGAGACCCCTTTCCAGGTAGGTTGGGCGTGCAGTGGGTGTCAAAAGTAGGGGTCAATACAATACAATATACACAACAGAACAATTCCTTAAGACACATAATAAAAATTTTAGAATTACGGTTTAACAGTAGATGATATGACATAATTAGGTTTGGATATTTTTAGAGTCCTGGAGACCTCATCCATCTAGCTGCATCTCCATTTGGCCATGCCACGGCTGAAACATTGCTCCGATGAAAGGACCCCTCTTTCCCATGATTCCTGTGATCCTCCATCAGGGATGACTTTACCATAGGCAGGCAAACAACTTGGCAGGTGGGCCGTGGCACCAATGGCCACATTTGGGTACCGAGAAAAGAAACAGAATAGGTGAGGGTTAGTATTCAAATATAATTATCATGTTACTTATGTTATAGTGCTAATGACTAACAACAGAGATGCAGTATGTACAGTTAATCAGCAGCTCTAGTCAGGATATGCTAAACTGAAGTAGTGAGTCTTCAGCCGGGATTTAAAGGCTGAGACCGAGGGGCATCTCTTATGGAAGCAGGAAGACCATTCCACAGTTTAGGGGCCCTGTAACTAAAAGCTCGACCTCCCACTGTTATTTTATTAATCCTTGGAATCCTAAGCAGACCGGCATCTTGAGATCTTAATGTGCTCAGGTTTGTAAGTCATGATAAGTTCAGACAAGTAAGCTGGACCTTGGCCATTTAATGCTTTATATGTTAAAAGGAGGATTTTGAAATCTGCCCTAAATTTAACTGGGAGCCAGTGTAAAGATTTAAGAACTGGGGTTATGTGTTCATATTTTCTTGTTCTTGTAATAATTCTTGCAGCGGCATTTTGGATTAACTGGAGGCTGTATAGAGAACAGTTTGAACAGCCAGTGAACACCGCATTGCAGTAGTCAATCCTACTAGAGATAAATGCATGAATTAATTTCTCACAATCCTGTTTATTTAGAAAGCGCCTTAATTTCCTAATATTTTTAAGATGGAAAAAACAGGTTTTGGACGACTTTGTAATATGCGCTTTAAATGACATGCTAGAGTCAAAGATAACTCCTAGATTGCGGGCTGATTCAGTAAAATTAATTGGGATTCCAACTGAGTTAAATGACGACAAAATATTGCTGTGATCAGCGTCAATTCCTCCAACAATTAACATCTCTGTTTTATCTGTATTTAAAGACAAGTAGTTCTCATTCATCCATTCCTTTAATTCACTAACACAACTAATTAAAGACAACATCGGAGAAACTTCATTTGATTTAAATGAAAGGTATAACTGGGTGTCATCTGCATACGAGTGAAAATTAACATTATGTTTCCTAATGAGAGATCCCAGTGGAAGCATGTAAAGTGAAAACAGTAAAGGTCCCAGTACTGAGCCCTGCGGGACACCATATTGAACTTCTGTGTATAATGATGGAGTACTGTCTGCACATTTCTGTACATACTGGAATCGATTTGATAAATAAGAATTGAACCAAGCGAGCACGGGGCCTGTAAGCCCAACATCGTTTTCTAGCCTGTGCAGTAAAATCGAATGGTCAATGGTGTCAAATGCTGCACTTAAGTCCAACAACATAATTACAGTGGAATTTCCTTCATCAGAGGATATCAGAATGTCATTTACAACCCGTGTTAGTGCCGTTTCTGTTGTCTAAAATCCTTTCACAGGAGATAGTCATGGCAGTATTCCTCAATGAAAATGACTTATTTTAGTTATGCTTTCTGCAAGATACTTCTCTCAGCCAGGGCAAAAAAACGATTCACCAGCTAAATGTTTATTGTGAAATGCTCACAAAATATAGTACATCCATTTTACATTTGAGAAAAATTATGATTTGACTAAATGCAATGGAAATACTAAGAAAATACTGGCAATGCTATTAAGTTTATATTGAAATATTCCATTTTTAAAGATGAATTTATAAAGTGTTTTCTAGTTTTTTTGGAAAAGCTCAACATATCTGCATAAGCAATAAGCACACATACTGAATAAAGAAATTAAACTAGACTAAAATAAAACATAAAAAGGTATTAATGAAAAGACTATGGAAGAACATTTAAAACAAAACCAGAGAGTACCCAGAAAATAAAGACATGAAGAAGGCACACACTGGAACAAAAAACCTCCACAAACACACATGCAAACATATTACATTGGTGACTTGGCATTATGTATATGATACTAAGGTTTTTTTTAATTATTGTCATTTGGTGAATGCACTGTATGACAAAATAAAACATTGTGCAATCAAAAGACAAAGAGAGCATAAAGATTTGGAGCACCCGTAGACATAAATAAAAAAAATAACAAAATGATGAACGTTCTCTAACAGAAACATCTTTCCAGATGTGAGTCTAGTAATAGACTGCATGCAGGTGGAAGAGGTAAGTTTAGGTTCATAGAAGTGATGTCATGACTCATCTCGTTGTCAGTCATCATATATGCAATGAAGAAAGGAGAGACATAAGGCCACAGTGTCAACCCGTGGTCAGGGGTGGAATTACATTCAAATAAGTCATTAGATTGTTTCCCAGTCGCACGTGTGTGACAGTTGATAGATCTCTAGTTTGTGTGATTCTCATAGCATTATTGGAGCTGACATTTTAACAACACTGATGCCTAATACATGATCAAACACAGCCTCTCTGACTCTCTACCTCAAGGTTTACTGCAGGTTGTTTCCTTCCCAAGTTGCCCTTTAACCCCTGCTTCAATCTTTTACTGCACCTTCCACGTGGCTTAGGTGATCTTTTCTTTGTTGTATAATCGTTGATGTTACCAAATCCAACTCATATTGCTCACTTGGTGTCCGACCCAGTACCATTTGCACTCACATTCCCCAGCTCCATCAATGAATCCTGTGGCCACTTACTCAGGTCAACAGAATTAAGCATCACAGCGGCTTTAATAAGTACTGCTCTCGAAGTGTTTCACTCAAATACATATCTTGTGCATGGGTTCTCAGGATGGTTCCCTTTCTTCTGACAGAGGCTCTTTCCAGGGCCATTGCTTCTATATTAGAATTTCCATGAGAAAAACACCCCTGGAAACAATAGATAAGCTGCATTATATAGCACTGAATATAAAGTAGACTTTGGGCTTTGATACATACATAGTATAACAGAGAAATTGTGAAAAGGGCAAGAGGAATGAATAAAGCATACTGGGACTGTACAATCTGTAGAAAAACAAAAAAGAATAAGAAGAGTCATCTGACCATGTAATTACTAATGGGTGTCAATGTTATAAACAGTATGGTATTCTCATGCAATTAACTTGCATTGAAAGGCATTAAACTTCTGCAATGCACTACAATATTACATTTATGGAAAATTAATTTTATTGTTGTCTAAAAAATCATATAATTATTAAATTTAATTATTTCATGCTAAGCCCAAAATAACCTATACCTGAGGTATAATATCATCCTTTGAATTTTTTATTGTACTTTGAACTGTTGGGCAGCAAGGTGGCGCAGTGGTAGCACGGCTGCCTCGCAGTAAGGAGACTTGGGTTCGCTTCCCGGGTCCTCCCGTGGAGTTTGCATGTTCTCCCCGTGTCTGCGTGGGTTTCCTCCCACAGTCCAAATACATGCAGGTTAGGTGCATTGGTGATCCTAAATTGTCCCCAGTGTGTGTTCTGTGGTGGACTGGCGCCACGCCTGGGATTTGTTACTGCCCTGTGTTGGCTGGGATTGGCTCCAGCAGACCTCCATGACCCTCTAGTGGGTTGTAAAATGACTGACTTTAAACTGTCTATTTCAGGGGTCCCCAACTTCAGTCCTGGAGGGCATCAGTGCCTGCAGGTTTTCATTCTTACCCTTTTCTTAATTAGTGCACTGTTTCTGCTGCTAATTTATCCATCCATCTGCAGCTGAATCCGAATACAGGGTCACGGGGGACTGCTGGAGCCAATCCCAGCCAACAAGGCAGGAACCAATCCTGGGCAGGGTGCCAACCCACCACAGGACACACACAAACACACACTAGGGCCAATTTAGAATCGCCAACCCACCTAACCTGCATGTTTTTGGATTGTGGGAGGAAACCGGAGTGCCCGGAGAACATGCAAACTCCACCAGGGTCTCCTAACTGCGAGGCAGCAGCGCTACCACTGCGCCACCGTGCCGCCCGCTGCTAATTTAACTTCTTTTGAATTAATTTTAATTGACTTGTTTTTTAAGATTTGGTCCCCGGAATATATTCATCGTTCCTCTGATTTGCTTCAGTTCTTTCTGTAAATGGCACAGAAATTAAATGTGAATTGAGTAAGTCAGCAGAAGACCAGCTTAGTCAGGTTCTCAACTCCAACCAGTTTCACTCAAACCAGTTGCTTAATTAGGCACTGATTCTTGTTGTTAATTAAACCCGTTCTTTAATTTAATGGCTCGTTGCTGCTCTCATTGTGCAATAGCATACCTCTCTGAAATGGTTGATTTTCTCTTTTCTAAGAACACTGTAAAATGTTTTGAGGACCTGAGCAGATCAGCATTCCTGACACCTTCACCTTACTTTATTTTCAGATATTGTATGATGGACACAGCTTGCTGGTCATGTTTTGGTTCATTTTATATCTCATTATTGTTTGGCTGCTAATTAAGGAAAAAGAAACAATTATGGGGTCTGAGTCTTCAAGAGCAAGTCAAATAAAATTAATTCAAAAGAAGTTAATTAGCAGCAAAAACAGGCCACTAATTAAGAAAAGGGTTAGAATGAAAACCTGCAGCCACTGCGGCCCTCCAGGACTGGAGTTTGAGACCACTGATTTAGAGAATGCAAGTCTTTATTACAACTAGTATCACATAAAATGGCAAGTGGCATTTCTTTTTTTCAAGAAAATGGCCATCCACTTGTATATGGCAATTTAATCTTACAAAGATTTATACCAGAAGGTCACTACTGCCACAGTCACACAGTCTATCAGTCTGTCTAACACTAAGATATTATTTCACTTTTATATTTTAAATCATTCTGCTGCAGCTTATTGAAAGTAAAAATTGATTTACTTGCACCAATTTCAGCTTTGCATTTTGCATCAATCTACTCCACTTTTAACCTACATCAAGATTGCATCTCATCAGTCAGGAGAATTCTTGTTGTGGTTCATTTTTTAAATATAATGGTTTGATGGTTGCACACTGTAAGTATAGCGCTTGCCAGTGTTATCATAATATTTGTAATGTTACATGTCGCTTATGCATCTTGAAGTTCATGACTAAGCGCCAGTGAAAGAAGGAGATACACAGTTCACTGCAATAGTAGTGCAAAAAACAGACCTTTCTTTCATTAAAAACAATTGTAACTTCATCACTCAAAATGTCAGTGTGCACTTCTTTATATAAATAGTGTTCATATTGGCTTACATACAATTAAACAAAAAAAAAAAAAAATATCTTAAAATTCCCAAACTCTACTCAAATCCAATTCTTCTTCTGTATTGCTGACAAAAATCCATCTTCGTACTTTCCCTGGATCCACTGTGTATCTCCACTCCCTCATTTTTCAAGAAGGCCTGATCAAAGGCACTTTGATCCAATGCCATCTTTCTGCCATATACTGTATCCTGATCCTCTGACATTTGCCATTCCCTTCTGTACATCCCTACTTGAATCAGATTGCCACCCACAAACTTCCGTACTCACTCCCAAATCTGTTCAGCAGGTCTGCAACCGATCTAGAAAAGTAAGAACAAATACCGAAAATGCACACCCACACACCTCACATCAATCAGGTAACAACATAAAACTATTGAAATATAAAGAAAAAGTAAATCTATAAATGTTTTTATAGACAAACCATTCTAACTCAGTGACATGGACTATCACAGTATCCAAATATAGACGTAGATGTAATTTAATACCAGTAAGGCCAGAAAACATCATCTATAGTCCTAAATGAAAGTTCTCACTGTTAGGGCCAGGCAGCTACTATAGAACTGTCTATCAGACTTGCTGGTTCCACTCTCTTAAACACATAGTAAAATAAATGTGGTAATTGTAATGCTGAATAAGTGATTGCTGGCCATAGAAAGATACATAAAACCTGTGTAGTATAAACTCAAAAATGATGTGGTATAAATAATGAACTAATACAGCACCAATGCAAAACTGACACATGAAACTGATACACAAATATACTGTAATTAACACAGTAGAATATGCACATTAACCAGTATAGTTGATACAAAAAACAATGACTTATGAATGGAACCAGTATTGAAATGAAAACACTCACTTTGCTTTCGCTCCAGTGTATGTCATTGAGTTCTATACATTGTCTCATGTCACCTTCACCTTTTCTGCACATTTCTGCTCATATCTATATATTTCTTATCATGATATATTTGCTAATATATTTGAATGTACATTATTTGGCTCTCAGGCTGATTCCAAGTGAAATCAAATATTTGCAGTCTTTTAGGTCATTTTATGCATATGTATTATTTACACAAAACACTTCAAGAGAACAATCTGTTAGTGAAGTTTATGAAGAAAAATGTGCTAAGCCCAGAAGTATGCTATAAAAGCAGTTGTCGTCTTCTGCGCTGGTAACTTCTTGCTTCAGGCAAAAAGCAGAATGGTTGCCTTGAGGTTTTGGGCTTTCTTTTGTGGGTTCCTCTGCCTTCTAAAATTGGGCAAGAGCACAGAATCTGTTGACAACATAGTTAAGGTAAGCAGACACTGAAAGATATAAAGTAGATGAGAATTTAGGAAAGTTAGTGCAACTATAAAAAGAGGAGAGATTCTGCACAATTTTTACCCAACCAACACATGTTGCATTGTCCTTTAACAAAACTGTTACTATTAGTAGTAGTAGTATTAGGTGGCACTGCTGCCTTGCAGTAAGGAGACAGAGTTTCAAGTCCTGGGTGCTGCCTGTGTGGAGTTAGCATTTGCTCCCTGTTTGTGTTCACCCTGTGATGGACTACCCCATTCAAGGATTCTCCCTGTATACTGCCCAGTGCTTCCCTGCAATCCTCCCCTGTGGGTTTGGAAGTTGGGTTATTATTATTATTATTATTATTATTATTATTATTATTATTATATACTCAGCACTAGCATCTGCAAAGTCCTGGGTTCATATCTTGGCCTGGACACTGTCTGTGTATGGGTGTGGACCTGAGTGTGCACCTGTGATGAACAGACACCCCATCCTACTTCATGACTTATTCCAGATGCTGCTAGGATAGTCTCTGGCTCCCTACAGCCAAACTGCATTAAATGAGCTTGTGGTAGATGGCCTGTGACATGAACTACTAGTTACACCTTTACTTGTACTACATAATTTATTTCTAGCATCTGATTTTCTGTTGATATTGTGTGCTGTGCTTATATTCCTCTGTTTTTATGTGGTATCATTTTAATCCTTTTTTTTTTGTATCAAATATTTTGATAGTTTATCCCATAAAAGACAACATATTAAACAGTAACTGAATAAATGATATGTGATGTATTAACATTTGTAATTTTGAGGCTAGAATTTGTAAATTTACATATGCAGCTCCTATATTTAGATATTGTACACTTGATGACTTTGATCCTGGTAGCTGTGATATTTTAAAATTATAGGCAACCTAATTTGCTGTTTAAGGTATATGTATAACTATTTACACAATTCTTTAGCTTAGTGAGGTGTCTGCAAGCTGGTCAAACTGTGGCACGGATGACTCCTTTGTGGTCACCAACTACTTCCTCCCAAGTGTGATAACCATCCCTGGACCTGTCACATTTTTACTCACAGCACTCATCAAAGAACAAATTCATGCTCCTGTTCAGGTAAGATCACACACTAATGACTTCTCAGACAAGCACTCTGTTTCTAAATCGTGCAACTATGAGCAACAGCCAGTGTACAATGTCAGGTTGTCAAAATGGCCATTAGATATGAGTTTCCCTATAGCAAAGGTGAAGTGCACAATTGGAGAGAAAATTTTCAAATTTTTTTTTGAGTTGATGCTAGATATTTGCTGTTGGAATAAGCATATGCAGTAGATCAAAATTCATATTAGATAGATAGATAGATAGATAGATAGATAGATAGATAGATAGATAGATAGATAGATAGATAGATAGATAGATAGATAGATAGATAGATAGATAGATAGATAGATAGATAGATAGATAGATAGATAGATAGATAGATAGATAGATAGATAGATAGATAGATAGATAGATAGATAGTAATTAATGCATGCTGCCTCCTATTTACAGGGGTCTGGGATCTGAGTCTAGCCCAATTTCTGTCTATGTGGGGTCTCCACTTTCTCTCTGTGTTAGAAATGGGTTGTGTGTTAGGTTAGGTGTTGTTATTTTCCACCCACACCCCAGGTTGCCTGGTGATAATCAATTAGCCTGGTAAGAATGAATCACGTATGTGGCTTATGAAAAAGTGGTACCCTATCCAAGGTTAGTAAATATCTTGTGGTCCATGCTGCGTTAATCTCTCAGCAACACTGAATTTGTGTAAACCAGGTTCAGTAAACGAATAAATGAATAGATGACATCTTTTCCATTATGCAACAGTTTTACTGGGTAAGTAGGTAAGTACATCTGGCACCTCTTTATCATTCAGAGTCTACATAAGTCACTTGTGGTCTCCAGAGGGAGCTATTGAATCAAACTCGAATGTTGCCGGTGAGGCAAAAATAAGTAAAAAGAAAAATCTGTTTGCTTACACAAGAGTTTTACTGTCTGGTACCTCTGTGTCCACCAGATACTACATTTCTATAGAGTATGTGCTAGTTTACTACTGCTTGCTGTGCATCTTGCAGCATACCTCAGCATCTGAATTTCAATCTAAGAAACTAACAAATATCTGTAATTCTGATAAAACATGCACAGAGAATCATTAGTTTGTATGGTGGATAGATTATATAAAGAAACATTAATAAAAAAAAAAAACTAAAGAAATATTGGAATATACTTTTCAAAAATAATTATATTCAATTTACATAGTTTAATGTCTGAAACATACTGTATATACAGAATTTTCTTGACACTGCATATTTCAGTAAATGAATATAGGAGAACCTCTACAGTCATCATAAAGCACAAAGTAGGAACCAAACCTAAATGATACTCTAGTCCATCATGACATACTCATCAATACTACAAACAAATCTGTATAAACCCAGTTGTCCTTGGGCTATGGAAGGAAATCATAGTTTCTCTGGACAAAGGGAAGTTCTGCTGTAATGCCAGACTTCATTTACTTTTAGTAAATGTATTTTGTACTAAATAAACTTTACATTTTAACCATACCAGTACCTATGTAGTTCAAAATATGTCATACTGCTAGCCTTATACACTTAATTATTGCGCACCGTGTACTTGTGACAGTAATGACCACATTTACCTATAAATTTATACAGTACATGTTTGACTCAGAAAATATTTTTTAAAAAATACCGCATTTCAGTAATGTTTAATTAGTAAAATAGTCTGAGATTCTGAGAATATATTTTACTAGGTTCAGACTCTGCATTGGTTTCTTTGTGTCAACAACCACAAAAACAGAAAATAGGAACCTCCTAAAGCTTGTTATTTAAATTCAACGCAACCTTAAGGTACAGTAACTTGCTTTTTTAAAGCAAAAGGAAATCACCACAGGGAGGCGCTGTTCACTCCATTTTAATGTGTTTTGTTGAGCAGACAAAGTAAAACTATAACGAAAATAGCTATGTCCTGAACTTTTTAAATGAATGTTCTGCCACTAGATTCAAGTGGAAGTGAAGAAAAATGTTTGGGGATTCTGGATCGAAGTTCCATGTGTGGATCATATTGGAAGCTGTACCTATAACAATGTATGTGAATGGCTGAATCATAATTTCAGCAAGAATTGCCCCTTTGGCTTGACTTCCTGTCAGTGTCCTGTCAAACAGGTAACCACCATGCATATTTTCAGATTTATTGCTAGCACTGTGTAAAATATTTAATTTGTTGTTTTAGATATTTGTTATGCTGAATAGACAATTTAACCTTTTTACTCATGGCACACTAAAATAATGGATTTTTTTTGAGAAAATGTGCTTTAGATTTGACTGGAAAAGTCGCAGTATTTTTCAAGTTTATATTAAATGATGGTAGATATTATATTAACATTAAAAGTATAAGTAGTTTGCCTAAGAATAGCGAATCACAGATTAAGAATAATTTCATATCAATTAAAGATCTATTGTTCGCAAAAATCATAATCTTTATGATTGAAAGAAAATGTGTGATTCATTAGTTCAATTTTTCTTCTTTTGCTTTATTCGTAAATGGCTTTTTAAGATTCAGAACTTTTTTCTTATTTTCTTTACCAGCAGTCAAACAATAACAAGATGCAAATAAGTAAAACAATTTGTTAATTAGAGGCTAATTCTTATTATTAATCAAAAATATTATTGGGAGATTGGGTTTTTGAGGGAGAGCTCTGCTGGATTATACTATTACCTTCGTAATTAGCTTTCCATTAGTTTTTTGTGTACACAATTTGTTTCAATAAAAAAAAACATGTTATTATTTCCTATGACTTATAGGTGCCCACATTATGTCACAACAGGCATTTCCAAAGATTTTTTTTTTTTTTTATAAAGGACCATCAAAATTTTTTGTGTTGAAGAGCAGATCATTTTTATTTAGACCTTCAAGTTTTTAAATATTTTCTTGAAAGAAATATTTAGAATTGATATGCAGGCACAAATAACATAAAGTTAGCTGGGGTCTGTTTCACAGATACAGATGATTTAAAAATGAATCGTGATTTGGCATTACTGGATTAGCTGGTGACAGAACACCACCTTTTTCATGGTTGTTCAGAAAGAAAGCCCATGTATGTGTTTGTGTCTGTAGATGCTGCTTCAAAGCTGGGCACACCTTTGTGATTACTATGCCATGTGGCATCTGCAGGGCTGTCTTACCAGCATCATAGATCCCCGGGCAAAATATTGCGCTGGTGCCCCTGATTTGATAGCAAAACAGACACATACAAGGGCACCAGAAACATTGTGGGCACCTATTCTCCTGGGGCCCCTGGTCAGTGCCTAATGTGACCATATGTTAAGATGGCCCTGTGTTGTGGAGGGTTGTACCATTAAAATAAAATTTAAAAAAACCAAAAACATATGCAATGGCCATCATTGTCATTGAGGTTAGCTCGATGTCACAATGTGTTATTTTGAATTTGTCACGTTTTAGAAGTTCCCCCTGAAATATTTAAGTGTGAGATGAAAAATGGTAAGATTCATTCACAGTCTGATTATGTTAATCTAGGCAGAATTTGGCAGTGAATTGTGCCACTGTGTCGATTGTTTGTATAGGAAGGGGAACAACATTTTTTAACATTTCAATCGGGTTTTTCTGCCTTTTAGATAGTGCAGGTGGGATCAGCATTTCTGACAGGACATTTACCCCTTTTGATCTTATGATTGGATGCTCTGCTCCTTAATTGTTGTGACCGCAAAGCATTTATCCTTCTCATTAAACTCGCTTTTTTTCAGGTTAGTTTCAGAGCAATGGTTGCTCCCATAACTAAGCTGGATTTCGTCAAATCTTTCTTCTGGAACAGACAATGCTTGAGTCCTTTCCAGAAAGCTGGCTTAGCGAAGTATTCGCATCTTTGGCCTTATAGATCATGTAATTCTGCCTTAATCTGTTCCAGAAACACAGGTTTGCTTCAATCTGGGTTTTCTGGAACGGAAGTATCCCAATTTCTGTGAATCCTGATTTACTTTAACCAGATTTCAGACTAATCTTGTTTTCTGGAAGAGACCACTGCTCATCTGTTGGTTCACATTGCATCTTATTATTGCTTAGCTGCATATAAAGGGAACAAATAAATAATTAAATTGTCTGATTATTAAAAAGCAAGTCAATTAAAATAAATGCTAACAAAGTATTGGCCTTAATTGGTAACCAACAAACAAACTGGCTGGAGGGATTCCTTACAGCAGTGTAGCTCTCATGATCAGAGTTTGACACCCATTTTATAAGAATTCCATATCACAGCAAAAAAAAGTGCATGTGTTCTGACTTTAATATTTTCAGTAACAGCCAAATGCAACATGGCTAACTTTATTTAGGCTTTGGCATACTAATATAATTTAGGTTTTCTAAGACATATAATTAATCTGTCATTACATAAATATCAGCTTGTCAAAAATGAATTCTGAAATTTCAATGCCTGTTGTGTTACTAAATTTGGAATAATAATTTTATATTAGAATACAGTATTTGACAATTTTCTTACTCAAGTCTCTAAAGCTACATAGTGTATCAGTTATGGTGGCACAGTGGCTAGTGGTGCATATGTGGGTTCAAATCCTGTTTTTAGTTTTGTACAAACAAAATGTGCTTGTACTCCCAGTGTCAGTTTTGGTTTTTATGGAGGTACTCCAGTTTTTTTGCCACACCTTCAAACATATGGAGATTTGTGGGGAAAACCCTATATGTACAGTATGTAGTGACATGAGTGATTTACCATTGCTGGGCCTACTCCTGCAATCACCTGCACTAGAACCAGTTCCTGTCCAAAGTTATAGTCAATGCCCAATGTTTTTATGAAGGATCAAACTTCCTGGGTTCAAACCTCATGTTAGTCATTATTAAGGTGTACCTTGCATGTTCTCCACCATGTCTGCTTAGGTTTTCCTCTGCAAGCTGCAGTTTTCCTTGCTAATCCCTAAACATAGGGATGTTAGTGTGACTGGTGTTCTCACATTTTCCCCAAGTTAGTTCAAGTGTGGATGTATGCTTGAGTGGGCACTGTGATGGCCTATTACACTGTCTAGGGCTGTTTTTTGCTTTTCATGCAGTGGAGCCAGGATAGGATCTAGCCCCTTAAAACCCTGAATTGCACTAAATTGGTTTGAAAATGTAATGTAATGTTATGTTTTCAACAGGGTGAAATCAACATTCCGGAAACCACCTTTGAGCTTACAAAGCTAAAACTTCCTGATTTCCTTTCCGATGGAACTTACAAGATCACCATCAAGTCAACGAGTGGAGACCAGCATATTGCCTGCTTCACAACGACAGTTACTTTGCAAACAGAGAGCAGTTCCTCAGGCTGGCTTCTGGGAAAGCAATAATAAGTAAAGCTAGTAATGTATTGTTCTAAATAAAATATTTCAATGTACAGATGGCATTTTCTGCTAAATAAAAGATTTTACGCATTCATCAAAATGTCCATCTGTAAGTATTTTTCAATCATATCTGTACTATTTTTATAATTGGAGGAGATCATACCAACATCTTGCCTCCACTCGTGCTTAAATAAGGTATATAACCTTTGCTTGCTTTTCATTCCATCCATCAATCTGTCCATTTCCAAATTCAGATATCCTTGTTCAGGTTCTCAGGGAGCTAGAACTCATCTCAAAAGCCACAGGCAAAAACCAAGAATCATCTTAAATTCATCCCTAAATAAGGCCCCAGTCTATCACAAGGCACAATTGTTCATACCCACACAGCTATTAAAAAATCAACCTAGAAATATTTCTTTATGTTCTGAATCACCACAGCAAATAAATGAGAATATACATATAATATGACACAAAGAAAGCACATAGAGGCCAGCCAGGAACCAAAGCACTTTGATGTGTAAAGCTGTGCTAACACTGAACACCTATTGCAGTTCAATCAAATGTGTCAAATAACAAGCCAAAAAGAGACTGACAGGAGCAGAAATACCACTTAGGACAAACTTCAAGTCCCACAGTAAACCAGTAGACCATACTTGCAGCAAGAGAGCAAGTTAGGGCCGTGCTGGGTTGCTAGTACACATTATGACTGTCAGAAGTAGGACCTCTCTGTTTTTTTGAAGAGTGAACTGGCATAAGACTAGTTATGAACTTTCAACCCACAGTTTCAGAATGGAAGGAAAACAACTCTCTGGTTTCTATAAGCTGCCTGAAAGATCCTGTCCTTCAAAGACAACTGTAGGCTCATGTATTTATTGATGTCAAAAGGGGCTAATCTGATTATCAGCTCGGTGTCCTTACAGCAAAAGTAGAGCAGCTCATGATCTAGGAATGGCTAGATGCTGTTGCAGCAGGATCAGAGCTGGTAATGTTGAGTCTATAGACAGGAGGTAAGTTTGTGCAAAGGCTCAAATGGAAGAAGAAAAAGGCCGGAGTGAGAGACAATACAAGAGTAAGAGAGTCCTATGATGTACTTATGTATTGTGCAATAGTGCAAATCACTCAAGCATTTAGACTGAGGGTCAAGAAGCATTGTAGTTGGCAAATTTTATTTATTTTTCTCATTACATTGTTTGTTTCAGTTATCTATTTGTTTTTCCCTCCCTTGTGTGGTTTATCAGTACACTAAACAATTTTTGTGTACAAATGACACTCTTGGTGTTTTTCTGGATGCTTGAGGTTAACATATGGGACCCACCTATTAAACAGAAATATGTATAAATATATAGTAATTTAAATATCAAACTTTATCCCAATGCACTTTACACAGAATAAAATATATTACATCATCAATGTAAGAAATTCACACAGTTTAGTACTACTACTTAAAAAATGCAATGAGAAAGAGAAGGACAGTGAAAAATAGCATAAAACACAAACATTTGATAAACAAAGATATTTAAATTAAATTAGGATCATGCAAACATGTTTGATCTGAGTTTTTGCAGTATAAGATAAAGATCATTAAGATTACTAATATCAATCCATTTATCTGTTCTTTGAATCTGTATTTTTAATCACATGTTGTGTAGATCCAGAGTATTTGCCATGTGAGATACCCCTGCCTTACATTCAAGTGGAATGGCAGAATCAGAGTATGATATAAACTTTATGAAATCAAGAAAGGTACACACAAATAAACTTTGACTTTATCTCTTTGTGTTTCAAAGTGGGCAATAAACTATTCAACAAATAACACACTCCCTGTAATAAAAAATATACAGTTTGGTCATAACATAAGAACGATATAAGATGGTCAAAACTATGCAGGCTGCCATGTTTTATGTATACAGTGCTTTACATCCGGTGCAACCAACTGAGACCACCAGACTGGCAAACCTGTGTGACAGAGGTAAAGAATAAAAGCTCAAAGAGGTGGTGCAGTGACATCATCAGCATAAGGATAAAAATATTTAACAAGCCTAAAAAATAATACTGACATTTTACAATTTAAAAAAAAAATCTTAGCAAAATAAAACAAGTAATCATGATAATTACATTCAATTCAGGCAACACAAATAACCAGAAATACACAAACTAATATGTTTTGATCTGCTTGATTTACCTGACTATGAAGTTTCAGGCTATATTAACCAAACAAGCAAAAATATAAAGCAGTGATACTCAAGTGTATATGGTACTTATTCTCTACAGGGATGGAGATGTTGCTTTCTTCTCCTTGCTCTACTCTTCAGGCACCATGAAGAAACACTCACTGGCACAAGTGGAAGGACAAATTGCTGAGTGTGCTTTGTATTTTTCTTGGTCCTTCTCCCTTTGCTTTTCACACATTGAGGTTTCACACAGTGCTCCTCTTCTGGTAGCATAAGATATGTATGCTAAAAGTGTGTGATCAGTCAAAGTTTTGTATTTATGTACAGCCTCATCTGTTTCTGCACCACACTTTGCTTTAGTGAGGCTAGACTTAAAAGTGCCATTCATCTAACTTCACTGTGAACTTGCATCTGATATTATGATCCAGCACTAGATTACACCTTGGAGTTGAAAGGCCATTCAAGCCACATATTGTAGGCCCTACCCAGTGGCGTAGCTCGAGTTCGTGCCGCTCAGGGGCGGGGCAAGGCTTCTATTTGCCACCCTCGAACATATCTGAATATGTTAAACTATTTAAATAGAAAATTAAAATGATGTATAGAGAAAAATTAAGATACATTTTGCATAGATTTATTCATATATAAAGAAACAGAAATAATTTTTTATATACATTTATAAGCATCAAATGGACAAGAATATAGTATAGACGCACTGATAAGCTGTGTTCTAATTATTAGTTTAACTAGCAAAATACCCGCGCTTCGCAGCGGAGAAGTAGTGTGTTAAAGAAGTAATAAAAAAGAAAAGGAAACATTTTGAAAATAATGTAACATGATTGTCAATGTAATTGTTTTGTCACTGTTGTGAGTGAAGAGTGTTGCTGTCCTATATATATATATATATATATATATATATACACACACATATAAACATATATACAGTATATACATATCCATACATATATACTGTACATATACACATACACACACATATATACATATATATATATATATACACATACATACATATATATATATATATATACACACACACACACATATATATCTATACTAATAAAAGGCAAAGCCCTCACTGACTGACTGATTCACTCACTGGCTCACTGACTCATCACTAATTCTCCAAGTTCCCGTGTAGGTAGAAGACTGAAATTTGGCAGGCTTATTCCTTACAGATTACTTACAAAAGTTGGGCAGGTTTCATTTTGAAATTCTACGCGTAATGGTCATAACTGGAAGCTATTTTTCTCCATATACTGTAATGGAGTTGAGCTGGATGGCCGTGGGGGCAGAGTTTCGTGTGACGTCATCACGCCTCCCACGTAATCACGTGAACTGACTATCAATGCAGTACGTAGAAAACCAGGAAGAGCTCAAAAAAGCGCTGAAGAAAACATGCATTATATAATTGAGAAATCAGCGAAACAATAAGAAGCGAGGGACTGACATATACAACCATATTCATGAGTGCTGCTACTTCGGAAACAAAGCACGGTGTAAACCTAACGTTTAAATTAAGTTCATAGACAGGCTGCCGCTGGTGTTTGTAATTTAGTGCCTGCCCATATAAGGCCGTCTGTCAGCGGCAATCCAATAGAAACACTGCCTCTAAATATTCACGGGTGAAGGACTGTGCTTATGCAGAGGAAGATGAGATGGTCAAGGTGGTGTTTGGCACAAACTCAGCGAAACTGCGAGAGAAACTTTTAAATGCTGGGTCTTAGCTGACATTACATACAGCCGTAGACATCACACAAGATGGCACCAGCACAGCTGGGAACCTTCAATGCATGAACACCAAGCGGCTCACGTGAACTGACGCAGTGCACAGACAAAAAGCAACAGTTCCAAAGAGTGCTGAACAAAAAACGAGTTACACAATTGAGAAGGCAGCAAAAAATATGAAACTTATGATACATACAAGCATATTCATAAGTGCAGCTTCTGCGGAAACAAAGCACATGGTGGAAAAAGTGAATGCCCCACTAAAGGAAGACAGTGTAAAAAAAAAAACCTGTGCATGCAGTGTGTCACATCTCAGATAAAGAGGAAGACGAGCTGTTTATTGATGCAGTAAGAAACAAATTGATGAATTAAACCTCTTATCTTTACAACGATTGACAAACACGGAATGTAACTTGAGCACAACACATCATACAAATACGACCCTGATTGAAAGAAATAATGATAAACAAATCCTTGATGACAGCAACACTCAGTAACACTCACAAAACAAATACTGTATATTGACAATCATGTTACGTTATTTTTAAAATGTTCCCTTTTCTTTTTCATAACTTCTTTAACACACTACTTCTCAGCTGCGAATATATATATATACCCCAATCTACATACTCTCAAATAGACAAGCCACACGCCATGGAGCAATTGTAGAGGCCTTGCCTCTAGCGCCGAGGTTCGACTCCCGAGAGGGGATGTACTGAGTATGTACGCTTCCTGATTCATTTCAACCTCGCGTCTCCTTGGTTTGGGACGTATGAAAAAATATGCGTTTAACGCAGAATCGTGTTACGTTATTTTTAAAATCTTTCCTTTTCTTACCACAAGCACAGCTGAGAAGCTTCGATGCATGTACTCCATAACAAAAAATAACGCATTTAATCACACTTTCAATTCCAAGCAAAGGGAAACTTTTGTCAATGCATGATTTCCTGGTACATCGATTACACTGATGCACGCATCACAGCTACAAAAATGTTAGAGTCGGAATGTAGCGCGTTCCTACGACTGATCGGAGAAAAATTTCATTTCAAAAAACTTCCCGAGCGAAGCCTTGATAAAAGCATGGTTTTGTGCACACTGAAAAGCAAGCAAAATTAGATGCATTACAGAAAGCGGACTTTGTGGCTCTTACTGGGGATCATTGGACTTCCGTGACCGTTAGTAATTCTAATTACATCGAATTACAAAATGTTCAATGATCACACTGTTTTAGCCTGATGTACAAAATAATTTTGGCTAAGGTTACTCAGAGTTTAAACATTAAGTTGGTTAAATTACCTTTTATGTTTCTGACTTATTTTTTTAAGAAAAACTGCACTTTATGTTGAAATTTTGGTTATTATTATTTAAAGACAATACCATTCTGAAAATGTACTTAAACTACTTAAACTACCACTTTATTTTTAAGTCTGCCCAATTTTAACCAGGGATGATATTTTTGTTTCTGTTTTGAATTCAAATGCAGTTTAAAAGCATTTTTTTCAGAAATTAAAAGAGCTTGAGTTTACAATATTCATGTCCATGTCTATTATTTGATTCTGTCGCCCACTAAAACCCTTTTAAATTTAAAAAAAACATTTGCGATTTGGGGCAAATTTACGTGTGCGATTACATACGATTAATCAAGATTAATTATTACACAGCCTCTAATTAACTGGATTAATTTTTTTTATCGAGTCCCACCCCTAATATATATATATAGATATATATGTAGATTTGTATATATATGTGTATATACAGTATATATGTAGATATGTATATGTGTATATATATGTATATATATTTATATGTATACTAGGCATTAAGCCCGTTACAATAACGGGCGCTAGAACAGTAGTGCATAAACATTTGTATGAACAGTCTATAATAAATGGCAAGGGACCTTGTATGTGGCTGTAATATGTGTCACTGTATTGTGTGCCTTTAATTTTGGTTTTAACCCGATTTGGTCATGAACCGAAGTAATTTTCCCCATAGGATTGTATGTAAATACAATTAATCCGTTCCAGACTGTATGAACTGTATGTAAATATATTTTTTTTTAAGTTTTTAAGCACAAATATAGTTAACTATACCATAGAAAGCACAGCGTAATAGTAAACTAAATGTAAAAACATTGAATAACACTAAGAAAACCTTGAACAACAAAGAAAACTACCACTGCAAGAATTTGCGCTATAGCCTTATGACCCGCTTGCTAAAAACTCTTTTTTTAATGAGTTTTAAGCACAGGGGAAAAAATGAACATTTGAAAAATCTGTAATTTAATAAACAACCAAGAAAAGTAACATTGCAACAATGCAAGCACGCATGCGTGTGTGTGCGTGTCTCTCTCTCGCGGTCCTGCGTGTGTGTGTCTCTCGCGTCTCTGAAGCGCGCGCCTCTGTGACTATGTGTGTGTCTGTCTGTCTCTCGCCTGTGTGTCTGTGTCTGTCGCACGTGCCTATGTGTGTGTGTGTCTGTCTGTCTGTCGCGCATGCGTGCCTGTCTGTCTGCCTGTCGCGCGTGCCTGTGTGTGTGTGTCTCGCGTGCCTGTGTGTGTGTACATGTCTTGCGTGTGTGTGTGTGTGACTCGCGCGCGCCTGTATGTGTGTCTGTCTCTCTCTCTGCACAGGGAATGCACAGGAAGAGACTGAACGCGTGCTGTGTGGCCCCACGCATGCGCACTTCACCAGAAGACACACACACGAACACCACGCGCCTGTGTGTGTGTGCATGACTCGTGCACACCTGAGTATGTGTGTGCGACTCGCGCGCGCCTGTGTTTGTGTGTGTGTGTGACTTGCGCGCACCTGTGTGTGTGTGTGTGCGCGACTCACGCGCGCCTGTGTGTGTGTGTGACTCGCGCGCGCCTGTGTGTGTACCTGTCTCTCTCTCTGCACAGGGAATGCACAGGAAGAGACTGAACACCCGCTGTGTGGCCCTGCGCATGCGCACTTCACCAGAAGACACACACACGGACACCTGGACGCACACAAGGGTTTTATTAAAGAGGATGATGTATATATATATGTATGTGTATATATATATATATATGATGTGTATATATATATATGTTTATATATGTGTGTGTGTTTGTCTGTGTGTATATACTGTATATATATATATATGCCAGCAACACTCATGACAATGACAAAACAATTACATTGTCAATCATGTTACGTTATTATTAAAATGTTTCCTTGTCTTTTTACTTCTCCGCTGCCAAACGCGGGTATTTTGCTATATATATAGATAGATAGCTAGATAGATAGATAGATCGATAGGTGGATAGATAGATAGATAGATAGATAGATAGATAGATAGATATGACAACAACACTCATATCAATGACAAAACAATTAAATTAACAATCATCTTACGTTATTTTAAAAATATTTCCTTTTCTTTTTCATAACTTCTTTAACACACTACTTGCTGGTATTCTGCTAGTATATATATATATATATATATATATATATATATATATATATATATATATATATATATATATATATATATATATAATCTTACAATCTTTGTGCGAGCAACTGTTGCTGGGGGTGCCAGAATCCATCAAGGAAGAAAAATGAAAAACATTATTTGTACAAAATCTTAATTTATTTATCCATTCCTAAATAATTAAAATGGCAGGCTATTTCATATCAGTGTAATATGCTATTTGTTAAAACGGATGACTCCCGCTCTCACGTGCAAGTTTGCGTGGATATAATGAACTATCGTATCTGTTCAAGTTCTATTTAAATTTTAAATAGAAGGAATTTTTATTTAGTCAACAGAAATATCTTTGGTAGGAATGTAAGTTAAATGTAGGCATCATTGCATAAATTTTTCTTCACCATACAAATGTAAAGAGTAAATTTGCCTTACATTCCAACCAAAGATATTTGTGTCGATTAAATAGAACTTGAAAAGATATATTTTTTCGAATGTGATCTCGCAATTCAGATTGAGTTGACGCGCACTGACACATCGAGCCCGCGTGCTATTGTGGTTTCGCCTGCGTGCCTCAATAAGTCATCCTCCCCTCGCTCTTACTTTTTTACCGTTCATCTAATTAATACACTGAGTATGGCTTTACCAAAACAATCATTGATGGCGAATAAAGTATCCATTATTCATAAAGCTTCAATTGGTGATCTGTCTTTCTGCGTTAACCTCATATTTTTTCATACGTCTCAAACCAAGGAGATGCGAGGGAACCACGTGTACATAGTTAGTGCACCCCCTCTCGGGAATCGAACCTCGGCGCTCGAGGCGAAGCCTCTACCATTGTGCCACGGCGTGTGGTTTGTCTATTTCAGAGTATGTAGATTGGGGTATATATATTTAAATATATATATATATACCCGCGCTTCGCAGGGGAGAAGTAGTGTGTTAAAGAAGTTATGAAAAAGAAAAGGGAACATTTTAAAAATAATGTAACATGATTGTCAATATACAGTATAAATTACATTCCGTGTTTGTCAATCGTTGTAAAGATAACAGGTTTCATTCATCGATTCGTTTCTTACTGCATCAATAAACAGCTCGTCTTCCTCTTTATCTGAGACGTGACACACTGCATGCACAGGTATTTTTTTACACTGTCTTCCTTTAGCGGGACATTGACTTTTTCCACCGTGTGCTTTGTTTCCGCAACATTTGCACTTATGAATATGCTTGTATGTATCAGACGCTTCATATTTTTTTGCTGCCTTCTCAATTGTGTAATTCATTTTTTGTTCAGCACTCTTTGGACCTGTTGCTTTTTTGTCTGTGCACTGCGTCATTTCACGTGAGCCGCTCGGTGTACATGCATCGAAGGTTCTCAGCTGTGCTGGTGCCATCTCGTGCGATGTCCATGGCTGTATTTAATGTTAGCTAAGACCCGGCACTTAAAAGTTTCTCTCGCAGTTTCGCCGAGTTTGTGCCAAACACCACCCTGACCATCTCATCTTCCTCTGCATAAGCACAGTCCTTCACCCGTAAATATTTAGCGGCAGTGTTTCTATTGGATTGCCGCTGATAAACGGCCTTATATGGGCAGGCACTAAATTACATGGGAGGCGTAACTCCACCTCCCACGGGCATCGAGCAGAAGTCTATAATAGTATATGGACGAAAAAATAGGTTCCAGTTATGACCATTACGCGTAGAATTTCGAAATGAAACCTGCTGTAAGGAATGGGCCTGCCAAATTTTAACCTTCTACCTACACGGGAAGTTGGAGAATTAGTGATGAGTCAGTGAGTCAGTGAGTGAGTGAGTGAGTCAGTGAGTGAGTGAGTCAGTGAGGGCTTTGCCTTTTATTAGTATAGATATAATTACGCTACGTAAACCAGAACCAAAGTAATAGGTGGGGATGTTTTCTGCGCAGAGCAAGAACGCATTCGGATTAATAACGAAACGAAATTATATATTGTAAATTATTATCAGTGTAACGTTTATGTTTATTTTGTAATTGCCTCATACATTTCAACTGCTGTGTCTGATGCAGAAGGACAGTCTGAACATTATTTTTCAAGCATTTGTGGTTAAAAATCAGAGAATTTGACTTTGTTCATACATGAGTGATATTTTTCCTAACCCTGCTGCTTAGACACGAATTGTACTGAGCCTTGTGGCCAATAATGCCGCCCCCAAAAATGTGCCGCCCGGCGCGGACTGCCCCCTCTGCCCCCCCCAGCTATGCCACTGGCCCTACCTTAGACAATAGAGTGCCTACTGTGGTACAACTCAAGGCTTCACCATTCCAGAAAGAGTGAAGAGCCTTGAGTTATAAAGGTAGGGCTGGACATGTTGCTGTTGTCTTCTTGTGTGCACAAAGTCCTAACATCATACAGTATGCATGCAGTGCACTCAAGCCAGTATCATAAACCAAGAACACACAAAAATAAACCAATGACAGACACATACAGACTAATACAATTTCATGTGTATGAAACCAATATTGCATATGAGCAAAAAAGAAGTGTAAACGCTCATAAACCAACAGAATGAACATGTAAGTCAGTGTACACTATATGATTAATGTTCTGTTTTCCCCTAATTGCAGGTGTTCTAACATATCTGACTGTAACAAAGTGGTCCTCAGTCAAAACCTTTGACCTTAATTATGACCAAATAAGTAAAGAAAATGAGTGAACTGCAGAAATTTATAATAACAAATACGTAATTCTATAGCTGTGCTTTAATTTCCTTGATTCTTAAATTTGTAATATCTGTGTTGTTTTTACTTTATAAATTAGGGAACATACTTTATGAACAATATGTCTATTTTAAATGCTTATCAACGCATTTTTGGTCAGGTACCGTATGTGTCATTGCATCCTATACTGTAAAATTTCATTTTTGCCTTTTCTGCACATTGGTGCCCATACTTCTGTTATTTCTGAAGATGATTCAATTTAGTAAACATTCTTTGGAACTGCGGTGAATTCCAGATAACTTTAAATATTTGTAAACCTTTGATGTAATTCATGTGGAGATGTTTTATTAGCACAAAACTTTTCAAGTAAATCATTTGTCATTCTAATTTATGTAGAACAAGTGCAGATGAATGCTATAAAAAGATTTGCCTTTATTCTGCAATGATATCTCCTTGTTTGAGGTCACAATGGTCATGTTGCACTTCTGGGCTTTTGTCTGTGGGTTCTGCTGCCTTCTTGAACTGGGCAACAGCAGACCAGATGTTGTCAACAAAGTTAATGTAAGTAGACACTGTGAGATTTTAATTTTAAGACAATTTAGGAGATTTGGGGTAACTATAAAAAATGAAGAGACACTCTCGCACAGTTAATCACCTGTCTAATTCTTGCTATATAGTCTTACAGCAAAAGTATTGTTATTATTATTATTATTATATACTCAATACTGGCAGCATGGTGGAGCAGTGGTTAGCTCTGCCACCTCATAGCAGCAGAGCCCTTCGGTTTATCTCTTGGTATGGATAATGTCTTTATGAACTTTGAATATTCTCCCTTTCAATGGGTGGTCTTACCCAGATAATCTGATTTTCATCTGACATTTCAAACATATGTTTACTAGTTTATTGTGAAATTAAATTGGACCAATGTGTGTTTGGGTATGCATGGTGATAAACTGGAAATCCCATCCTGGTTCCTGACTTGCACCAGATGCTGCCAGGATAGCCTCTGCTCTCCTTCATCCATGAACTGAATTAAATGAGTTCACTAAAAGATGGATGGATGGTTATTCTCTATATATTGAAAATGTCAGAATATGGTAACAGTATATATATTTCATTAAATATTAAATCTTCTTTGTGGAAGCATTTAATGAATAACTAATCTGAACCCAGACTTATGACATGTATCACTACTTTAGTCTTTACTTTACTGGATTTGGTCTCTCTTTATCAACTTATATTCTAAGTATAACTTTAATTATTTTGTTTTATATTGTATGATAAAAAATAAGAAACACTGTTCCATGTCAACATTTAAACAGTGACTAATAAAATGACTGTATATTTTACCATTTGAAATTTAGAGCTCACCCTTTATAAATATACTTATGCAGCTGTTAAATTTAAATAATTTATTTTTGGTGACTTTGATCTTGGGAGCTTTGATTTATTTTAATTATAATTAAACATAATTTTAAGAATAAATGTCATTACTTACATGATTTTTTTAAGCTTAATGAAGAACCTCCACACTGGTCAGATTGTGGCGATGATAATCTCTTTGTGGTCAACCACCTCTCCTTTCCAAGGGTGATAACCATCCCCGGACCTTTCACGTTTTCTCTCAAGGGATATATTAAAGAAGAAATAAATTCCCCAATTCCGGTAAGATCACACAGTAATGACTTCTCAGAAATCACATAGTATGTGCATCTTTCAACTATGAATGAGTGCCAGTGTGCAATGTCAGTCTGTCTGGAAGGCCAGCAGATGATGACGTGGCAATGGTGAGGTGCACAATTAGAGAGCAAATTTGAAAAGTTTACTGACTCCATTTTGGTTATTTTTAATATGATGCTAGATATCGACTGTTGAAATAAGCATACAGAGTGCAAAAAGAGAATCAAAAGTCAATAGATTAAAAATGTATAGCTGTAATAGGCACCAGCTCCATGTGGCAATGAAGTTGGGTTAACTGGGTTCATTAAAGGAATGGATGAATAGATAAATACTTTGTAAAATTCCAAAGCATGGCCCTTAATCTCCATTTAAATTGCTACAGGAAATATCTGTGACCCTGAACTAGATAAAAGGTGCAGAGAGAACAGATTGATTATGTGGGTAAATAGGTTATATACAGAAACAAACATAAAAATATAAAAATGTGCTTTTGATAATATAATTATATTTAGTTTACATGGTAATGTCACAGTGAAACCTTCCATTCATCCATTTCTTGAATCTGCTTATTCCACTGTATGGTGTTGATGCACTAGAACATCTATGTGAGTTTAATGAACAAAGCAGGAGCCAAAGGACTCTAGTCTATCAGGTCACACTTACTTCTATTGCAGACAAAACCAAACAGACACGCCACTTGTTTTTGGGAGGAACAGGGAAGCTCAGCTGTAGTGACAGATATACTCATGATAAAATATTTTGTAGGAATATACTTTACTATATATTTAATGCCAATGCCGATACAGTTCATACAAAATATATTGCACTATTATTTGAGTTAACATTGTTGAAAATATTGAATATTGCATTTTGAAATAATATTTCATTAATAAAGTAGTCTGAGATCATCAAGATATATTTTTCTAAGCAGCAACTGCATTGATTTTTTTGCACCTACAGTTGTTGTGAGATCCCCCGTAACACAAAGTAGGCATCTCTTGAAGCTTGTTACTTAAATTAGATGTACAGTATTCTTAATGTAACTTTTTAAAGACAAAAGCAAATCACTATAAGGAGGCACTGTTCAGTCTTTTTCTTAATTTAATCTTTCAGTAACTTTAGAAGAATAATCAGTGGAAAGAATATAGTTAAGATAATACAAATTCATAAATGAAATAGTCATATGTAGAACTATTTTTACAAATTTTCTACTTTTAGGGTCAACTGGAGGTGAAGAAAAAACATAATGGAAGCTGGATTACAATACCCTGCATCAAAAAAATTGGGAGCTGCTACTATGACGACATATGTGCTGTGATTACTCATTTTCCTGGCAAGAAATGTCATTTTAAAAAGGTAACATTCATGCTGGTTTTCAGCATACATGATGACACAGTGTACTGTGCTTATTTTGTGGTTTTAGATATTTGTTATAATGAAAAGACAGTATGCTTTCATTTCCCTAGTCTCACATCCCTACAGTTCACCCATGGTGACAATAAGAAGAAAAAGGATAATATGTTTTTAATGTACAAATGTGCTTTAGATTTTACCAAACTAATAGGCTTTATATTTAAAATGGGAAAATTTAAACTAAAACTAAAAACAGTAAACGTTTTTGCTAAGAAATATAAATAAATGAAAACAATTTCTCATTCATGGAAGTCATACCCTGTATGAGTGAGAGACAATGTGTGAAACATCTCTATAGGTGCTTAACAATTGTAGATAGAAAATATCTGGTAAAATTAATAATGTCTACCTTGTTACTGTTATTTTATTTTAAGATTTCTCAGCTAGAGATTGCAAATCTGGGATAACAAAAATGCAAAGAAAGATTTTATTTATTTTTTGTAAAAAAAAACAACAACATGTTTTACTTATTCATCAATCTATGCTATCCTTGCACAAGGCAGAAAACAACCCTGGATAGAGTTATAGTCTATTGCAGGACATTTTTCATAAAGTTGTGATTTCTAAAATTAATTTTACTTCTGACTTTTTAACAAAAATTTACTGCTCACCTAACTCACTGATGGCCACAGTGTTTTCTTGCAGGTGCACATGCTCTACCACAGTGGTTCTCAACCTTTATTCTTCCAAGGTCTAACATGCTTTTTCTACTTTATATTTACTAACAAAATTAAATTTGTTACTATACTTTTACATTTTTTTTAAAGCCAAAAGAAATGTAAGAAGCCATTGCAAAAACAGCCTATGTGTTTTAATTACATTTTTTTTTTTAATAGTTACTGAATTTCTTACTCATAACATGAAATGTGTTGCCGATTTTTTAGGGATAAATAATAACCAGTAATTGCCAAATTCCAAAACTTTGCCACTGTAGCTATTTTTGATAACAAGTTGCTCTCTTGGCTTTAGTATTAAACTAGCTGTCCCCAGCGGCTCCGCCCTCGTAGTAGTGAAACAGGACAAACTTTAAAATTCAATAAACAAATGGGTATCACAAGCTAAGTGCAGGCAAGATACACAGCAGTAAACTGACCTGAACAGAAGCTGGTGCGTGAGTGAGGAGGGCCCTGCCCAGCTGCCCACTCCTGACGCCATGCCTCACTCCCCTTGGCCTGCTACATCTCTCTCGGATTCCCTCAAATAAATCATTGCCACAAGCGAACTATGATATATAGCACAATGAGAGAAGTCGCAAAATCAACTGGAATGTTGAAGCAAATTATAGAAAAATAACCAATCTAAATCCATTAAGTATTTCTTTCATGAAAAGTGGACAGACATACAGAGAGACTGACAGACAGATGTTGGATATTATATATAGAGAGAGATTATTCATGAAATGATTACGTATTTCTGAAAATAAAAAAAAAAACAAGATTCATTTTTAAAATACTGAACAATTTAGGGGCGGTATGGTGGCATAGTGGTATTGCTGCTGCCTCACTGTAAGGAGACTCGGGTTCGCTTCCCGGATCCTCCCTGCGTGGAGTTTGCATGTACTCCCCATGTCTGTGTGGGGTCTCCTCCCACTGTCCAAAGACATGCAGGTTAGGTGCATAAGCGATTCTAAATTGTGTCCAGTGTGCGCTCTGCGTTGGGCTGGCACCCTCCCCGGGGTTTGTTTCCTGCCTTGCGCCCTGTGTTGGCTGGGTTTGGCTCCAGCCGACCCCCGTGACCCTGTAGTTAGGATATAGCGGGTTGGATAATGCATGGATGGATAATTTAGTGCAGATGTTTTATACAACATAATTGCAGAAACTACTTTGTTATCCTCCAGATTCAGCACTGGAATGTTTCCATTAGTGCTATTCACATTTAACAAATGCATTTTCCCTTCACATACAACAATCAAATCAGTGGAAAAGACAAATGATTCATGTAAGGCTATGGCACCAGTCATAGGTAAGCCACAGGAGTACCAGTGGTCAGCCCTGACACTTGTGCAGCTTTAAAAAGTGGCAGCAGCTCGTGTAAAGTTGACCTACAATATCCATTGTGAGACTGTCATGATAAAACACTAAATTTCTTAATGTTTTCTTATCACTTAAGACTAGTAGCTGTGGTGTGCTGTACTGCATAGATTAATGGGGGCTGGCACATTTTAATATTAGCTGTAATATATTGCAACTCAATTAAATATAGATACAATCTATGAAAATGAATGCTAAAAAAGGTCTTTGTGAAAACTGACAGTTATTTAATGCCATGTGTAAAATATTTTGGATAACATTGAAGTGGTCTGCTTTGAAAAGATAAGTTTGACACCCTTGTTGTAGCTTGATTTTTGCTTTCGCTCCATTGCCACGTGGAATTTGCATGCTCTCCTTTTGTTTGTGTGAATGTTCCAGCAGGTATTCCATTTAATTTCCCATAACTCTACATCTTTGGGAAGCCTTGTGTAATTGTCAGTGTTAATGTGTGCATGTACAGTATGGGCTCTGTGATGCACTGGTGACTTGATCAGAGCTCTTTCATGCCTTGCACCCAGTGCTGTCCCACTTAATAATGAAATTACACATCATAATATAACAAAATCTTAAGCCCATTTTATCAGATTCTGGTTCTTAGAGAAACTACCACAGAGTATTAGATAAAATTAACCCAAATGAGGTCTCGTACACTTGTTTTTACCAAGTTTCTTTTGAAACTTTATATTTCTGTGTTTTCAACAAGTACCAAACTTTCTTGGCTTAAGTCCCATTCTTCATCTTTGTCCATATGGATTTCTTCAAATATCTGAATGGATATTCCTCTGTGTGCTCCAGTTTTGCCTCCCTCATACGTATAGACATGCATGTTGGTGATTTAAAATTCAAGATTCCATGTGAGTCCGTGTGTATGGGCCTTGGTGCATGCATAAGTGGACAATGTGGTGGGCTGGTACGCTCTCCAGGGCTGTTTTCTGTGATGCAGTGATGACAGGATTGTGTCTAGCCACTCACAACCCTCAACTGAATTAATTGTGTGATAAGTAATCTAATTAAAAGCAATGTATTGCTTTCAACAGGGTGAAGTCAACATTCTAGATGCCACCATTAAGATACCAAAACCAAAGATTCCTGAAGTCAAATATGCTGGAGATTATAGCATTACTATCAAGTTAATGAGTGGTAAGAAGCAGGTTATTTGCTTGACCATGGAATTTACTTTACAGTAACAGGGCAATTCCTCTGGCTGGATTTTGGAAAAGTGATAATCAGTAAAGCTAGTAGTTTCATCTTCTACTTCTTTTGGCTGCTCCCGTTAGGGGTCGCCACAGCAGATCATCTTCTTCCATATCTTTCTGTCCTCTGCATCTTGCTCTGTTATACCCATCACCTGAATGTTCCTGCTAAATAAAGTCTTTTATGCATTAACCAAAATGTCTATCCATGGAAGTGTTTTTTAATGTATCTATACATTTTTCATACTTCAGGGAGATCATACCAACAACTGAACTGAAGTCATGATTTTATGACATATATTGTTTTTGTACAGTACATTTTCTTTTTTTTTTGTTAAACCGATTAAGTTAACTATTCCCTAACTCAGATATTATTGTTTGGGATCACAGGGAGCTGGAACTCATCTCAATAGCCAGAGTCAAATTAATCTCAAAACAGGATTCTAGTCTATCGCAAGGCACTCTTGTTTATACTTAAATACATACTGACAAATTAAACAAATGATTTTGATGACATAACTCCCACAACTATGGGTGCCACTCCAGTCAGGACTTCTAGAGGTTTGTAACCAAGGATGGACTAGGGCAAATGAGAAGATGACATAAATGCATATTTATTTAAAAACAAGTGTCACGGTGCAAATGAGGCACTTCAATTGATCAGTTGTAAACAAAGAGTCATCAGGAGTGCAATAAGTAAATAAATAAAACACAATTAAAACAATCGGAAAAGCAGATATCTCGCGTCTTTTTCAACACAGCAGCAATCTTTGTTAGCAACACACCGAAGCCCTTCAGTCTGTGATCTGTGCCCCGTCCCCTCTATCGCTGCTTGACTGCTGATGACGTTAGAAACTCTTTGTTGACTCCGTTCACTCCATCCTCTCACCCTATTGCCTAGAGATACTCATGCACTCAGTTCCTCTCTGACAATCTCATGTCTCTTCTGCTCACCATCAGCAGGCTTGAATTTGCCGTCATACTTGGACTCCTGGGCTTTCACTCTCTTTATCTCCAACAGCCAGTTTGTAACATTGCACAGCTAATGTAACTGACCAGGAGCAAAGATACACACACAGGGCAACATTTAATCCCACAGGAGCCTTCTAGAGAATACTAGCAGTGGGGGAGCTCTCCAGCATGCCAATGTGGGAACTGCGGCAGGCTTAAGGTGGAAGGGACCCCTGGGCATGATTCATTGTTTGGGCTGCACCTAATTGTTGTACTGAAGGAACCACAGAAAATTGGTATATAATGTCAAAGCTTAAGAGTCGCCAAAGCATGAAGAGCCTCTGCACAAAAACAGTAAGTAGTAGGTGAATCTTTCTGTGTATTTTATTTTCAAAATAGATCCTCACTTCTGTTTCTCACTACTGCAAAGTGACAGATAAACTAACAAAATATAAACACCTGAGAAGTAGCATCAAAAACCACAGAAACTGTATTTGAGATTAGGAGCAATTTAAAAGAGAGCGAGACAGGATGCAAAGTCAAAGTTGAAAAACACATACTTGGCAGGCATCATAGCGCAATACAAGAAAGCAAGTGATTCTTCATCAATATGACAAGTAAATTGTTAAAAACAAAGACAGTGTGAGCCCTTAACTATCTATTTTGTGACAACGTGAAAGAAAGGACAGGGGAGAGGAAGGGGAAAATATTAAAAAATATTCTAGCACCAAATAATTCTCACAATATTATTGTATTTTTAGCTGTGAAGGTAAAACTAATAAATACATTTAAACAAAAACAAAAATACATTTTAAAAATGTAATATAACAAATATACAAATATAGTGGGTCCTCAGGTTACGACACAGTTCCGTTCCTACAACAATGATTTTGGTGTAAGTCGAAACACACCCTAGCCTAAGTCACTTACCTATCCTAACACATTTGCTAAATCATAATCTAGGACAAAAAAACACAACTAAGCCACAGAAAAGGAAAAGGACATAAATATACTGTACTGTACACTGTACTATAGTAACAGAAAAAATGACAAAAAAATAAGTGTAAAAAAAAATCTTTACCTTTATTCCTTCTGATCTCTTTACAATGTCTAATTTCACTTCAATCGTGATGGCCTTCCTCTTCTTTGAAGCACTACCATCTGAAGACTCTGACTTTTATTTAGGAACCAAAATAAGGGCAAAAAGTCACCAAACAAAGCAACACAAATGGAACACTTCCTCCATGTGCAACCAAACTAGTTTGCCCATGTAGTCTGTAAGTATGACGCTAACGGCGTAAGCCGAAACACTCATGTCTCAATTTTTTTAAGTTTTTATGGAGTGAGCATTGTAAAAGTCGTATGTCAAGACGTTGCGACCCGAGGAACCCCTGTACATTATTTTTCACCACTTTGAAGACTACAGACACTTTTTGTCAAGCTATCAATAAACTGAGATCAACTCCATTGTACAAGGTATTCATTGCTTGATTGACAAATAACCTTTCCAAGCATAAATAATTAACAACTACTTTTTTGCTCAGGCATGTAATCTCTATAACAGTGTATTTTATTTTTAAATATGTTTTCTCACTTCACTACTACTACAAAGTGACAGCTGTGTCACCTGTTGACAGCAAAACTGCAAATTCTTGTGAAGTTACATGAAATGTTTACTCATGATCTGCTGTCCAAAGGGCATTTCAAGTAAACACCTCTCCATTTTATGCATTGAACTGATGACTTCATATACAATAAATGCAAAGAAAGCCAGCAACACATCATACATGGCAATAGACCACATTGCATTGTAGATGTATAAGAAAACACAGGACAAGTCACAAAGAGTTTGTATTCCAATACTGGGACTGACTGGAAGGGAAAACAACAGGCTTTTATAGCAGGGAGACAGGAAGGGCGGGTTTGCAGAAAAAGCAAGCGGCATGAGGTCATCTCTGGGTGCCGGTAGTGATGTCACCGGTGAAGGCCAGAAGAGGGTCAGGAATAGGCAGAAATGACAGATTTAGTTGGACTGTTCCTCGTAAATTCTGTAGAAAGAGAAGTGGCATTGATACTCAGTGCCAACCCCGGGTCTTGTGTGTCAATACCCCGATTTGAACCCTTTGGCTGCCTCCCAAGCACATGTGCGTGACAGAGGAAAGAGAGTGGTTTAACTTGTCCACCCGAGGTACAGTATATTTACATACAGTAGGTAATGGGGTGAAGGATCAGTCAGTTGCTTTTTCAGCAAAAACAAATGCATAGTTTGCATACGGTCTCTCTCTCTAGCTTGTGCACTTGCTACTCCTCAGCAAGGTTGGACTAATGGCAACCTTATTCAAACTCCAATACAGATAAGTATTCCATTGTTACAGTTCAGCAGAGTTTCTCTGGTGTATAGGGATTGCTGCAACCTCTGTTGCTGTCACACTCAATCGGCTATGGGTTCTGGATATGGACAGCCAAAGTTAACAGCCAGAAGAGAAAGGAACAATTAGTTAGGATGTTACAATGACTTTTATAGGGAAGAATAAAGGTCTCTTCATTTGGCTTCTTGGGTGCACATACGCCTATCCTCTTTGTTTACCACTGGCACAAACTTCTGTCCATCAATGTTACTCATCCTTGATTTATGGTCCTTTGTTCAGAATTTGAATGTCCCTGTCAGAACAAGAAATGACCCTGGGTTTTACATGGTCTGGTGTCGATCATCTCATAAGATAGGATTGCAGGTGCTGCATTCAAAAGGATGACCCAGTCAGTCAAACTGAGACTTTTTAACTGGGAATAAGAGTGTTTGATAGCAATTCGCTAAGCAAGGACTTAGGTTCCATCTTGACATAAATGGATAGGGCGAGTCTGTCTTGTAATGTCTTTTTAGATCAAACACGATTACATTTAACATGCCATCATTCATGAACATCTGTATCTAATACATCTTTCTCGCACAGATGAACCCATCTCTTGGTTCGTATTGCATCTCATTATTGCTTGGCTGCAAGTAAAGGGAACAAAGAAATGATTAAGTGGTTAGAATATTAACAAGCAAGTCAATTAAAATGAATGCAAAAATAGTATATTCCATTATCAGCAGTAATTGGTAAGCAACTAACAAAATGGCTGGAGGGATTTGTTTACAGGAAGTGCAGCTCTTCTGACCAGAGTTTGGAACCGATTTTACAAGAATTCTATATTACAGCAAGTTCAAAAAATGCTCATGTTCTGACTTTAATATCTTCAGTAACAGTCAAATGTTCTGAAAGTATATTTTCTTTATAGATTTTTATGCTCTTTCATGACACTAAAAGAAACTGCACCGAACATTAACATAGCTAATTTTTAGGCTTTGACTTAATAATATAATCTAGATTTCCTAAGCCACATACAAAATAATTATCAGCTTGTGAAAAATGTATCCAGAAATTTCAATGCCGATTGTGTAGAATATTTGACAATTTTCTTACTCACATCTCCAAAGCTATACTAGTGCATTAGTTTTGATGGCACTGTGGCTAGTGGTGCTCCCACATACAGTATATGGTTCCAAATCCTGCTTTTAGTTGTTGTAGAAGCAAACTTTGTTTGTTTTCCCAGTGCCAGCTTTGGTTTTCATGCAGACACTCCAGTCTTCTTCCCACACTCCCAAACATATGGAGATCTGTGAGGAAAACCATGCATGTATGCAGTGACATGAGTGGCTTACCATAGCTAGCCTTACTCTTGCAAACTCACTAGAACCAGTTCCTGTCCAAAGTTATAGTCAATGCCCAATGTTTTTATGAAGGATCAAACTTCCTGGGTTCAAATCTCATCCTAGTCATTATTAAGGTGGGCCTTGCATGTTCTCCCCCATTTCTACTTGGGTTTTTCTCTACATGATCCAGTTTTCCTGCCTAATTTCCTAAAGAGAGGCATGATAGTGTAAATGGTGTGCTTACATTTGGTCCAGGTTAGTGTAAATGTGGATGTATGCGTGGGTGGGCACTGTGATGGCCTATCACCTGGTACAGGGCTGTTTTCTGCTTTTCATGCAGTGAAGCCAGGATCGGATCTATCCCCTCACAGCCCTGAACTGCACTAAGTGGGTTTGAAAATGTAATGTAATATTATGTTTTCAACAAGGTAAAATCAAAATTCCAGAAACCACCTTTGCACTTCCACAGCTAAAACTTCCTGATTTCCTTTCTGATGGAACTAACAAGATCACCATTGACTCACGTCATTGAGTGGAGACCAACATATTGCCTGCTTCACTATGACAGTTATTTTGCAAACAGGGGGTGGTTCCTCAGGCTGGTTTCTGGGAAAGCAATAATAAGTAAAGGTAGTAATCTAGTGCTCTAAATAAAATATTTCAATTTACATTTGGCAGTTCCTACTAAATAAAAGATTTTACACATTAATCAAAATAGCCATTTGCTAAAGTATTTTCAAATATACCTATACTGTTTTTATAATTGGAGGCGATCATGTCAACATCTTGCCTGCACTCATGCTTACATTAGGTATATATCACGTTTTTTTGTTTTTCATTCCATCCATCAATTCATCCATTTCCAAATCCAGATATCATTGTTCATGTTCTCATGGAGCTAGAGCTCATCTCAAAAGTCACAGGCAAAAACCAAGAATCATCTCAAATTCATCCCTAAATAAGGCACCAGTCTATCACAAGGCGCAGTTGTTCATACCCACACAGCTACTAATAAATCAACCTAGAAATATTTCTTTATGTTCTGAATCACCACAGCAAATAAATGAGAATATACATATAATACGACACAAAGAAAGCACACAGAGGCCAGCCAAGGACCAAAGCACTTTGAAGTGTAAAGCTGAGCTAACACTGAACATTTGGTGCAGTTCAATCAATTTTGTCAAATAACAGGCTGGAAAGAGACTGACAGGAACAAAATACCACTTAAGGCAAACCTTAAGTCCCATAGAAGATCTCTAGCCCATACTGGCAGCAGGAGAGCTCTTACCTTAGAGCAGGGCAATTCGAATGGTGGCCTGCAGGCCACATGCGGCCCAGAAGCAACCTCCAAGTTGCCTAGTCCGTGGTTCTGCCATGGCTCCAGACTACAACTAAAATACAACCAAAAATAAGCTTTGGTGGTTATCACTTCTACTTTGTTCGTCAGTTGTGAATGAAATCATAGAAACTTTAAACTAATTATATCGTTAAGCGGATGTGCTGTTAACAATGTGTCAGTACAGGCTCCACCTTGCATATATCTGAACAGTATAAAGGCTAAAAACTCTCCAAAATGTTTCCAGGGCATGATCCAACCTGCGAACGTTGCAACCAAGCCCCAGCCTCACTGGGTCACATGTTCTGGGCCTGCACCAAATTAACATTATTCTGGACAAAAAATTTTAATTACCTCTCAGACAGCCTTGGACTCACAATCCCTCCTAACCCATTAACAGCTGTGTTTGGGGTTCTTCCATAGGGGCTTAAAGTGGAGAAAGACAAACAAATTGTGATTGCATTCACTACACTCTTGGCACGCAGACTCATTCTGATAAACTGGAGGAACCCAAACTCTCCTCTTTTAAGTCAGTGGGAAACCAATGTGTTATATTATTTGAAGTTGGAAAAAATCAAATACTCAGAGGATCTGTACAGACTTTTTTCAAAAAAGGGCAGGATCTAATCAGTAATATTTTAAAATAAGTTTATAAAGCACAGAGAATTTATTAATTTAGGTATGTTTACAAGCCTTAAATTTTACACTGTTTGGCTTGCTCTCTCTCTCAGGGGTAGGGATCGATCTGTTCTTAACATAATTCTTTTTTTTGTAAAAACTTGATTGCTATGTATGGATTGTAATAAAATTAATAAAAAAAAAAAAAAAAAAAAAAAGGCTAGTTTATATCCCGCACTGGGTGCAAGGAAGTCCCGGCGAAAATGACGTCAGACTTGGAGACGTGCATGGGAAAATATTTCTAAGTACATGGTGCTGCTGAGGGGAGGGCTGTGAATTTCAGCGACAGGCTGGTTACGCTTGTGCCGGAATAATAAATAAACGGATGGATATGATGCAACCGGTCATCAGAACAAAAGGTAGCCATGCAGAACATTTGAAATTCATCTGCCCATCACATAGGGTGCCTGTTATGAATATATCTGTGCTCTGTGGAATTCAGTTGTCGTTCTGATTTGGTGCAGCACAATAAGGTATGATTGTCCCAATCACCTTGTGTTTGCACATCTTTGAATGTTGTTTCTCTTTTGATTAAACCTTACTCCATGCAAAATGCTGGCCTGTCTGTTAGTAAACATGTACGAGCAGTCGTTTTATCAGGATGCTCTGTGATTGATGGCGGACAGTAGACTTTGTTAAAATTCCACCTTTTTAGTTGTTACTTCAGTCATTTTGGCAATAAATTCTTCAACGGGAGCTCTTCAACAAAGAAACAGGGAAAATAAGATTTATTAAAAAAACAATACTACCAATAATTATAATTAACCTGTAACGGCGCACTGCATGATAACATGCAGTGAATACACTTGACTTGACTTGCCCGCTGCCAAGAGTTGATTCTACAATAAAATAAAATAAAAATAAAGAGTAATAATTCCAAAACCCTTTGTTTTCAAAATAAAGCTATAGTGCAGAGTTTCAGAGTAGTATATGTGTGCCAGGTTTCAGTCTACAGGTTATTTAATTTTGACCTTGACCTTCCTGGGTTGATCTTTGACGTTGGAGGTCAGTCATCACCCCGAAAGTGGACAGCAGACATCACGTAGTATATGTGTACCAAATTTCACGTCAATAGGTCAAACAGTTTGCGAACTACAGACGATTTAAAATCCTGGACAGAAAAACGGACAGCCACGGTACCATATTATATAAGAAGAAGAACTCTGCACAATGACATTTTAAAGACAAATTATTAAAATAAATGTACTAATCTACATTCATGTCATACGTGGTGCCTTGCATTTACTGAGGTAGTTTTCTTCTGGGGGGGCGTGGAAACAATTTTAACAGGAAAGGCTTTGTCATGGAACTTAAATTTAACCTCTGTCATATGACTGATTAAAACTGTGTGAATGAAATAGTTCTATGAAAAAAAGAAAAAACCCTTGCCTGTCATGACCACCCATTTAACACTAGAATTCCTGAAGCCAACGAAAAAACTCGTAATCCCGGCCCACCTTAAATCCATTTGCAAATATCCATCAGTATCTTGTATTTTGTAAATGTGTCTATCAGCACAAGCAGCAAGCTATCCTATCCCCCCACCGCCGGAGATCATCTCAGGCAAAAAGTTCTCCCAGCTCAAGTCAAGGCTCCTTATATGCGCGTGTGGTGCCTGGAGTTGTATAGGGTAAATAAGATATCGTCATTTGGAATGCATACATTTCATGTGTGTTCCATGTCTACAGTGATCTGTGTAAATTGTAGGATGAACTGCAAGGCAGGTATAATTGAACACATGACTAAAAGAGAAACGTTTTTCATATTTTAGTAATAATTGACAAAATGTACACATGAAGTGTATAATGTATGAAGACTGAAGTCCAAATATCAAATAAACAATTTCACAACAGGTACAAATATAGCAAAACAAGTGCACTTTTACTCAAGAATATTACCGTAGAAAAAGAAATTGGTTTAGGGTACAACACTGGCATAATAGCTTTGTTGACACAGTGGTAAGAACTGTTTTGAGTAGTGAGCTGCTCTTATTCTAACTGCTATACAATAGAAACATACATTTGATTTGTGACCAAATGTAAAAGGGAAACAATGAATAAACAATACTAGTTTTTAAATACATTCATTTCTGTTGATTTAAAATTTGTCATTAACTGCTGCTAAAAATGTCTGGCCCAGCTAAATTTCTTGGTTTGAAAATCTGGCCCAACTTAATTGAATAGCCCTGCCTTAGAGAGTATGTGAGGCAGGGCTGTATTGCTAGTAGACTTTATGACAGACGGAAGAAGAATCGTTCTCTTTTTTTAAAGTGTGAACCTTCATAAGACCAGTTTTTGACCTTCAGCCCACAGTTCCAAAATGTAAGGAAGAACAACTCTATAACTTTGATAAAGTGCTTGAAAAACCCCATTGTTCAAGGACTACTGAAGGCTCATGTATTTATTGATGTCAGAAGGTGTTAATATGATCACTGTCTTGGTGTCCTTATAGCAGGAGTAGAGCAGCTCCTGATGTAGGAAGTCATTCCTAGGGTTGACTACAAGTAGCCCCAGCAGGATCACAGCTATTAATGTTGAGTCTAGAATCAGCAGGATAGTTTGTGCAATGGCCCAAATGGAACAAGAAAAAGGCCAGAGAGAGACAACACAAGAGTAAGAGAGTCCTTTGATGTACTTGTGTATTGTGCAATAGTGTAAAATGCTCCAGCATTTAGACTGAGGGTCAAGACATATTGTGGTCAGCAAGTTTTGTTTATTTTTTACTTTACTTTGTTTGTTTCAGTTCTCTGTGTGTTTTTCCCTCCCTTGAGTAGTTTATCAGAAAACTAAGCAATTTTTGTTTACATATCTTGATGTTTCTCTGGATGCTTGAGGTTAACACGTGGGACCCCTCCTATTACATAGAAATACTGTATATATAGCAATTTAAAAGCAAACTTTATCCCTAGGCTCTTTACACAGAATAAAGTTCATTACATCATCAAGTTAAGAAATGTATACACTACTTAAGAAATAACGCTTTGAGAAACAGAAGTAAGACAATGGACAAATCAGATATCAACAGGGCCGTACTGGCAAGCTTATTCAGACTGGGAATCCCAAATCTAACCCAGGCCACACAATATACATCTGTTTTCTTGTACAGTGTCGTGGCGAAAAATTCATCATCAGAAGGCTTTTTACCTAAAAATAAAGGCTATTAGGACTTGGGATAGACAGACAGAGTTTTAAAGTTTTATTGCAATAAACAACACAAAAAATAACAAGGACTCAACCGAATACGGCCAAACTGAGCTGAGCCCTGAACATTGCAGCAATCGAAGTTTTTATAACAATTTCTTATCTTTTTGACCTTGTACAATTAGCTAATTCTGCACCTGGCTATACTGTCTATTGTTCACTCCAGTTTCTGTTTTGCTTATTCTTGATTGGTTCTACAACTGGACAGATGTTCTTTATTCCATATTTAGTCTTTCATGGTGTCACTTCCTCCTCTAGCCTTTAATGCAATGCTATAATGGTGGCCTAAAGCTAAGCTTTAATTAAAAAGAAATATAGTATATGCTTTCATTTAATCATTGCTTGGCATGCTTGATTTCTCTTAATTTCTACACTAAAGTTCATTTCTACAATACTCTTTTAATATTTATTGCTAATGCCTAAATATACTAGTGTTTCTCTTCATGCATTACATCAGTGTGACCTTGCTTAAAGCAAAAGCCTTTTGTTTCCTTTCTGCTGATTCCCCAATCCAGTTGGTTTTGTTATGTGCCTTCCAGAGCCATCTTCTCTGTGTGGTATCGTTCTTTTAGCTTCTCAGCCTTGAACACAGGTGTTCTCAGTCTCTTATCCTGTTCTAAACTGGTTTCTGTACGTCAATTCTATTCTTTTCTCACACTAGAAATTCTGTCAAGCATTTTTTAAAGAATACATTATATAAACAAAAAACTATGAAACATGTTGTGTAGCCTATTCAGTCACTCTCTCATCATAGCGCTAAGGCTTAACTGTCAGAGCGCGAGAATAAAAAATATTAAAATAAATTAAAAACAAGACACGTTTATTAACAAACATATCATGAAATAAAGAACAACAGGTTCATTTAAAAACACAAATCATTCCACTCACATACAGTACGAGTTTCATTAATAAAAAAAATATTAAACATTTCGTGTAGCCTATTCAGTCACTCTGAGGGAAAAAGGAAAAAACATTTAAAATGTGATCATGTGCTACACTTCATTAACATTTTAATCAAAAATAAAGTACATTAAAATAAAAACACATTAACAAATACCAAAATCTATACAACATCCAAATTTAATTCAAAGTATATGATAAACTTTTAAACAACCTTCATATATGTTTAATCACAAAAGCACCAGACATTCGCACCTCTCATCATAGCGCTCCTGTTTAACTGTCAGAGTGCGAGACTCACACAAAGTCAAAACCTGACTTGAACAAAAACAAGAAACCATCCAAATATAAACCAGAAAAGAACCCCTCCAACATTAAACTGAAAAGATTTGTGCCCACTACAGAGCAATAATGCCTTTTCCAGTATAATAAGATTATATAATTTCACCTTTAGTTTATTTCATTGGTTGCTCTGAATGCCAGGGCAGGTAAGGCAGCAGGCCACTGGGAAAGCTCCTGCTAATTGTAAATGTCAGTCCGGCTGTAACATCACTGATATCATAGCTTGATATCATATCAAGCAAAAAACACAACCACACAATAAATAAAGAAATCAAATAAAATCTGGATTTTGTGAGCATATTTAATCTGAGTTTTTGCAGTTTAAGATAATGTAAATCATTAATATCTAAACATTTCTCTTGTTTGAATTTACATTATTCATCAAATGTTCTGTAGATCCAAAATATTTGCCATGTATCTCTGCCTCACATTCAAGTGGATTGGCAGAACTATGATAAGATATAATTTTTATGAAATCATACAAAAGTACACATAAAGTTTCTTTTTCCTGTTTGTGTTTAAACCTTAGCAATACACTATTCAACAAAGAACACTCTCACTGTAATAAAAAAATTGTACAGTTTGTCCATAACATGATAATATGAGATGGTCAAAACTATCATTAATATCTAACCATTTATCTGTTCTTTGAATCTGTATTTTTCATCACGTTATGTAGATTGAGTATTTGACATGTGAGATATCCCTGCCTCACATTTAAGTGGAAAGGCAGAATCAGAGTATGATATAAACTTTATGAAATGAACAAATGTACACACAAATAAACTTTGACTTGTTCACTTTGTATTTCAAACTCGGCAATGAACTATTCAACAAATAAGACACTCCCTGTAATAAAAAAATATACAGTTTGTTTGTAATGTAAGGACAATATAAGATGGTGAAAACTATGCAAGCTGCCGTGCCACCAACTGAGACCACCAGATTGGCAAAAGTGTGTGACATAGGTAAACAATAAAACCTCAAGGTGGTTATTGATAACATCAAGATCCTAACAATGCAAATATTTAACAAGTCTAAAATATAAAACTGGAGTTTTCAAATTTTAGAAAAAAGCATCCTAGGAAAGGAAAACAAGAAATCTAGACAGTTACTTTCAGTTCAGGTAACACAAGTAACAAGAACATACACAAACAAATGTGTTCACTTGATTTACCTGACTATGAAGTTTCAGGCTATATTAATCAGAGAAGCAAAAATATAAAGCAGCGATACTCAAGTGTATATGGTACTAACTGTCTCCAGGGATGAAGATGTTGCTTTCTTTTCAGGGTTCTACTCTTCAGGCACCATGAAGAAACCATTCATTGGCACAAGTGAAAGGACAAATTGCTGAGTGTGCTTTGTGTCTTGGTCTTTCTCACTTTGCTTTTCACATATTGAGGTTTCACATAGTGCTCCTCTTTTGGTAGCACAAGATAAGTCTGCTGTGAGGTGGTGATCAGTCAGGTTTTTGTATTCATTTACAGTCTCTCTTGCTTGTGCACCACTCTTTCCTTTAGTGAGGATTGACTTAAATGTCAACTGTTGTTATGATCCAGCACTAGATTACACCTTGGAATAGAAAGGCCACTCAAGCCTCATATTGTAGGCCACACCTTAGACCACAGAGTTCCTACTGTGGTACAACTTAAGGCTTCACCCTTCCAGAAAGAGTGAAGAGCCTTGAGTTATTAAGGTAGGGCTGGACATGTTGCTGTTGTCTTCTTGTGTGCACAAAGTCCTAACATTTAAGTCAACATCATACAGTATGCATGCAGTGCACTCAAGCCAGTATCACAAACCAAGAACACACAAAAATAAACCAATGACAGACACATACAGACTAATATGATTTCATATGTATGAAACCAATATTGCATATGTGCAAAAAAGAAGTGTAAACGCTCATAAACCAACAGAATGAACATGTAAGACAGTGTACACTATGTGATTAATATCCTGTTTTTTTCCCTGATTGCAGGTGTTCTAACATATCTGACTGTAACAAAGTGGTCCTCAGTCAAAACCTTTGATCTTAATTATGACCAAATAAGTAAAGAGAATGAATGAACTGCAGAAATTTATAATAACAAATAATAAGCAATTATATAGCCGTGTTTTCATTTCCTTGATTCTTAAAATTGTAATATCTGGGTTGTTTTTACTTTATAATTTAGGGAACATGCTTTATGAACAATATGTCCACTGTAAATGCTTATCAGCGCATTTTTGGTCAGGTACCGTATGTGTCATTGCATCCTATACTGTAAATTTTCATTTTTGCCTTTTCTGCACATTGGTGCCCATACTTCTGTTATTTCTGAAGATGATTAATTTTAGTAAACATTCTTTGGAACTGCGGTGAATTCCAGATAACTTTAAATATTTGTAAACCTTTGATGTAATTCACGTGGAGATGTTTTATTTGCACAAAACTTTTCAAGTGAATCATTTGTCATTCCAGTTTATGTAGAACAAGTGCAGGTGAATGCTATAAAAAGATTTGCCTTTATTCTGCAATGATATCTCCTTGTTTGAGGTCACAATGGTCATGTTGTGCTTCTGGGTTTTTGTCTGTGGGTTCTGCTGCCTTCTTGAACTGGGCAACACCAGACCAGATGGTGTCAACAAAGTTAAGGTAAGTAGACACTGTGAGATTTGAATTTTAAGACAAGTTAGGAGATTTGGGGTAACTATAAAAAATGAAGAGACACTCTTGCATAGTTAATTACCTGTCTAATTCTTGATATATAGTCTTACAGCAAAAGTATTATTATTATTATATGGGCGGCACGGTGGCTCAGTGGTAGCGCTGCTGCCTTGCAGTTAGGAGACCCGGGTTTGCTTCCCGGGTCCTCCCTGCGTGGTGTTTGCATGTTCTCCCCGTGTCTGCGTGGGTTTCCTCCAGGCACTCCGGTTTCCTCCCACAGTCCAAAGACATGCCGGTTAGGTGGATTGGCGTTTCTAAATTGGCCCTAGTGTGTGCTTGTTGTGTGGGTATGTTTGTGTGTGTCCTGCGATGGGTTGGCACCCTGCCCAGGATTGGTCCCTGCCTTGTGCCCTGTGTTGGCTGGGATTGGCTCCAGCAGACCCCCGTGACCCTGTGTTCAGATTCAGTGGGTTGGAAAATGGATGGATGGATGGATTATCATATACTAAATACTGCCAGCATAGTGGAGCAGTGGTTAGCTCTGCCACCTCATAGCAGCAGAGCCCTGGGGTTTATCTCTTGGTATGGATAATGTCTTTATGAACTTTGAATATTCTCCCTTTCAATGGGTGGTCTTACACAGATAATCTGATTTTCATCTAACAATTCAAACATATGTTTACTAGTTTATCGTGAAATTAAATTGGACCAATGTGTGTTTGAGTATGCACGGTGATAAACTGGAAACCCCATCCTGGTTCCTGACTTGCACCAGATGCTGCCAGGATAGCCTCTGCTCTCCTTCATCCATGAACTGAATTAAACAAGTTCACTAAAGGATGGATGGATGGTTATTCTCTATATATTGACAATGTTAGAATATGGTAACAGTATATATATTTCATTAAATATTTAAATATTAAATTTTCTTTGTGGAAGCATTTAATTAATAACCAATCTAAACCCAGACTTATGACATGTATCACTACTTGAGTCTTTACTTTACCAGATTTGGTCTCTCTTTATCAACTGATATTCTAAGTATAACTTTAATTATTTTGTTTTATATTGTATGCTAAAAAATAAGAAACACTGTTCCATGTCAACATTTAAACAGTGACTAATAAAATTACTGTATATTTTACCATTTGTAATTTAGACTTCAACCTTTATAAATATACTTATGGAGCTAATAAACTGAGATACTTTATTTTTGGTGACTTTGATCTTGGGAACTTTGATTTATTTTAATTGTAATTAAACATAATTTTAAAAATAAATGCCATTAATTATATGATTTATTTAAGCTTAATGAAGTACCTGCAAGCTGGTCAAATTGTGGCAAGAATGATCTCTTTGTGGTTACCCAACTCTCCTTTCCAAGTGTGATAACCATCCCTGGATCTGTCACGTTTTCTCTCAAAGGAAATCTTAAAAAAGATATAAATTCCACAATTCAGGTAAGATCACACACTAATGACTTCTCAGAAATCACATAGTATGTGCATCTTTGAACTATGAATGAGTGCCAGTGTGCAATGTCAGTCTGTCAGGAAGGCCAGCAGATGATGACGAGGCAAAGGTGAGGTGCACAATTAGAGAGCAAATTTGAAAAGTTTACTGATTCCATTTTGGTTATTTTTAATATGATGCTAGATATCGACTGTTGAATTAAGCATACAGAGTGCAAAAAGAGAATCAAAAATCAATAGATTAAAAATGTATAGCTGTAATAGGCACCAGCTCCATGTGGCAATGAAGTTGGGTTAACTGGGTTCATTAAAGGAATGGATGAATAGATAAATACTTTGTAAAATTCCAAAGCATGGCCCTTAATCTCCTTTTGAATTCCTACAGGAAATATCTGTGACCCTGAACTAGATAAAAGGTACAGAGAGAACAGATTGATTGAATGCCAATGCCGATACAGTTCATACAATACATATTGCACTATCATTTGAGTTAACATTGTTGAACCTATCTGATTGTTGCATTTTGAAATAATATTTCATTAGTAAAGTAGTCTGAGATTGTCAAGATATATTTTTCTAAGCAGCAACTGCATTGATTTCGTTGCACCTACAGTTGTTGTGAGATCCCCAGTAATACAAAGTAGGCATCTCTTGAAGCTTGTTACTTAAACTGGATGTAATCTTAATGTAACTTTTTAAAGACAAAGCAAATCACTATAAGGAGGCACTGTTCAGTCTTATGCTTAATTTAATCTTTTCAGTAACTTTAAAAGAACAATCAGTTGAAAGAATATAGTTAAGATAAAAACAAATTCATAAATTAAATAGTCATATGTAGAACTTTTTTTTAATAAATTCTCTGCTTTTAGAGTCAACTGGAAGTGAAGAAAAAAGTTTTTGGACGCTGGATTACAATACCATGCAAGAATAAAATTGGGAGCTGCTTCTATAATGACATATGTGCTGTGATTCATCATATTACTGCCAAGACATGTCGTTTTAAACAGGTAACTATCATGCTGGTTTTCGTAATACATGTTGACACAGTGTACTGTGCTTATTTTGTGGTTTTAGATATTTGTTATAATGAAAAGACAGTATGCTTTCTTTTCTCCAGTCTCACATCCCTCTAGTTAATGTTCACCCATGGTGACAATAAGAAGAAAAAGGATAATAGTTTTTTAATGTACAAATGTGCTTTTGATTTTACCAAACTAATAGACTTTATATTTAACATGGGAAAACTTAAACTAAGACTAAAAACAGTAAATGTTTTGGTTAAGAAATACAAATGAATACAATTTCTCATTAATAGAAGTCATATCCTGTATGAGCAAGAGACAATGTGTGAAACATCTCTATAGGTGCTTAACAATTGTAGATAGAACATATCTGGTAAACTTAACAATGTCTATCTTGTTACAGTTATTTTATTACAACAGTTTTTTCAGCTAGTAATTGCAAATCTGGGATAATAAAAATCCAAAGAAAGAAAACATGTTTTACTTATTCATCAAACTATGCTATCCTGGCACAAGGCACAAATCCACCCTGGATAGAGCTACAGTCTATTGCTGGACATTTTTCATAAAGTTGTGATTTCTAAAATTAATTTTACTTCTGACTTCACTTTTCTCTTATTTTAATTAGGATGTATTGCCCTTTTAACAAAAATTTACTGCTCACCTAACTCACTGATGGCTGCAGTGTTTTCTGGCAGGTACATGTGCTCTACCACAGTAGTTCTCAACCTTTATTCTTCTAAGGTCCAACCAGAGAATCATAAGAATATGTTAGGGACCTCTTACACAGACCATGACTTGTGCTGTTTTACTTTTGCTGCAGTCTGGACAGGTGCTTTTTCTAACTTACATTTACTAACAAAATTATATTTGCTGCTATACTTTTACACTTTTTTTAAAGCCAAAAGAAATGTAAAAAGCCATTTCAAAAACAGCCTATGTGTTTTAATTAAATACCACAGTTTTTTTTTTAGTTGTGCCTGAATTTCTTACTCATAACATAAAATGTGTTGCCACTGCAGATATTTTTGATAACAAAAGTTGCTCACTTGGCTTTAGTATTAAACTATCTGTCCCCTGCGGCTCTGCCTGCATAGTAGTGAAACAGGACAAATTTTAAAATTCAATAAACAAACGGGTATCACAAGCTAAGTACAGGCAAGGTACACTCCAAATCCCTGCAGTAAACTGATCCGAACGGAAGTTAGTGCGTGAGTGAGGAGAGCCCTGTCCGGCTGCCCACTCCGGATATCATGCTTCACCCTCCCCTTGGCCTGCTACATCTTTCTCAGATTCATGCAAATAAATCGGTACCACAAGTGAACTATGATATATAGCACAATGAGGGAAGCCGCAAAATCAACCGGAATGTTGAGGCAAATTATAGAAAAAAACCCAATCTAAATCCATTAAGTGGTACTCTCGTGAAAAGCAGACGGACATACAGAGAGACTGACAGACAGACATTGGATATTATATATACAGAGAGAGAGATTATTCATGAAATGATTACGGATTTCTGAAAATAAAAAAACTAAATTAATTTTTAAAATACTAAATAATTTAGGGGCGGCATGATGGCGCAGTGGTAGCGCTGCTGCCTCGCTGTAAGGAGACTTGGGTTCGCTTCCCGGGTCCTCCCTGCGTGGAGTTTGCATGTTCTCCCCATGTCTGTGTGGGGTTTCCTCCAACTGTCCAAAGACATGCAGGTTAGGTGCATAAGCGATTCTAAATTGTCCCTAGTGTGTGTGTGTGCGCTCTGTGTTGGGCTGGCGCCCTGCCCGGGTTTTGTTTCCTGCCTTGCGCCCTGTGTTGGCTGGGTTTGGCTCCAGCAGACCCCCGTGACCCTGTAGTTAGGATATAGTGGAATGGATAGATGGATAATTTAGTGCAGACTTTTTATATAACATAATTGCAGAAACTACTTTGTTATCCTCCAGATTCAGCACTGGAATGTTTCCATTAGTGCTATTCATATTTAACAAATGCATTTTCCCTTCACATACAACAATCAAATCAGTGGAAAAGACAAACGATTCATGTAAGACTTTGGCACTAGTCATAGGTAAGCCACAGGAGTACCAGTGGTCAGCCCTGACACTTGTGCAGCTTTAAAAAGTGGCAGCAGCTCGTGTAAAGTTGACCTACAATATCCATTGTGAGACTGTCATGATAAAACACTAAATTTCTTAATATTTTCTTATTACTTTTTCTTGTTGAATAATTGCAAGCAGCCCATTCTGATTTTAATTCCAGACTAGTAGCTGCGGTGTGCTGTACTGCAGAGATTAATGAGGGCGGACACATTTTAATATTAGCTGTAATATATTGCAGATTAATTAAATATAGATAAAATATGAAAATGAATGCTAAAGAAGGTCTTTGTGAAAACTGACAGTTATTGAATGTCATGTGTAAAATATTTTGGATAACATTGAAGTGGTCTGCTTTGAAAAGATAAGTTTGACACCCTTGTTGTAGCTTGATTTTTGCTTTCGCTCCATTGCCACGTGGAATTTGCATGCTCTCCTTTTGTTTGTGTGAATGTTCCAGCAGGTATTCCATTTAATTTCTCATAACTCTACATCTTTGGGATGCCTTGTGTAATTGTCAGTGTTAATGTGTGCATGTACAGTATGGACTCTGTGATGCACTGGTGACTTGATCAGAGCTCTTTCATGCCTTGCACCCAGTGCTGTCCCACATAATAATGTAATTACACATCATAATATAATATAACACAATCTTAAGCCCATTTTATTCTGTTCTGGTTCTTAGAGAAACTACCACAGAGTATTAGATAAAATAAACCCAAATGAGGTCTTCCACACTTAAAAGTTTTTACCAAGATTCTGTTGAAACTTTAAGTCCCATGCTTCATCTTTGTCCATACGGATTTCTTCAAATATCTGAATGGATATTCCTCTGTGTGCTCCAGTTTTGCCTCCCTCATCCCTAAAGACATGCATGTTGGTGAATCTTAAGATTCAAGGTTCCATGTGAGTATGGGCCTTGGTGCATGCATGAGTGGACACTGTGGTGGGCTGGTGTGCTCTCCAGGGCTGTTTTCTGTGATTCATGCAGTGATGACAGGATTGTGTCTAGCCACTCACAACCCTCAACTGAATTAATGGTGTGATAAGCAATGTAATTAAAAGTAATGTATTGTTTTCAACAGGGTGAAGTCAGCATTCCAAAAACCACCATTAAGATACCAAAACCAAGCATTCCTCGTTTCATATATGCTGGAGATTATAGCATTACTGTCAAGTTAACGAGTAGAAAGCAGAGTGTTGCTTGCTTGACCATCAAATTTTCTTTAAAGTAACAAGGAGATTCCTCTGACTGGATTTTGGGAAAGTGATAATCAGTAAAGCTAGTAGTTTAATGTTCCTGCTAAATAAAGGCTTTTGTGCATTTACCAAAATGTCTATCTATGGAAGTGTTTTTAATGTATCTATACATTTTTCATATTTCATGGAGATCACACCAACAACTGACCTGAAGTCATGATTTTGTGACATATATTGTTTTTGTACAGTACATTTTCTTGTTTTTTTGTTAAACCCATCAAGTCAACTATTTCCTAATTCAGGTATTATTGTTTGAGATCACAGGAAGCTAGAACCCATCTCAATAGCCAGAGTCAAATGAATCTTAAAACAGGATTCTAGTCTATCACAAGGCAGTCTTGTTTACACTTATATACATACTGACAAATTAAGCAAATGATTTTGATAACCTAACTCCCACAACTATGGGTGCCACTTCAGTCGGCACTTCTAGTAGTTTGTAACCATGGATGGACTAGGGCAAGTGAGAAGATAACAGCAGAGTTGAAGGCGCCAAAAATGCATTTTTTTTTAAAAACAAGTGTCACAGTGCAAATGAGGCACTTCAATTGATCATTTGTAAACAAAGAGTCATCAGAAGTGCAATAAGTAAATTAATAAAACATAATTAAAACAATCGGAAAAGCAGATATCTCACGTCCTTTTCACCACAGCAGCAATCTTTGTTAGCAACACAACGAAGCCCTTCAGTCTGTGATCTGTCCCCCGTCCCCTCTATCGCTGCTTGACTGCCGATGACATTAGCAACTCTTTGTTGACTCCGTTCACTGCATCCTCTCACCCTATTGCCTAGAGATGCTCATGCACTCAGTTCCTCACTGACAACCTCATGTCTCTTCTGCTCACCACCATATATCCATTTTCCAACCCGCTGAATCCGAACACAGGGTCACGGGGGTCTGCTGGAGCCAATCCCAGCCAACACAGGGCACAAGGCAGGAACCAATCCCGGGCAGGGTGCCAACCCACCACAGGACACACACAAACCCACCCACACACCAAGCACACACTAAGAGCAATTTAGAATTGCCAATCCACCTAACCTGCGTGTCTTTGGACCGTGGGAGGAAACCGGAGCGCCCTGGAGGAAACTCACGCAGACACGGGGAGAACATGCAAGCACCACGCAGGGAGGACCCGGGAAGTGAACTGCTCACCACTAGCAGACTTGAATTTGCCATCATACTTGGACTCCTGGGCTCTCACTCTCACAGCTAATGTAACTGGCCAGGAGCAAAGATACACCCATAGGGCAACCTTTAATCGCGCAGGAGCCATCTAGAGAATTCTACAGTGGGGGAGCTCTTCAGCATGTCAGTGTGGGAACTGCGGCAGGCTTAAGGTGGAAGGGACCCCTGGGCATGATTCATTGTTTGGGCTGCACCTAACTGTTGTGCTGTAGGAACCACAGAAAATTGGTATATAATGTCAAAGCTTAAGAGTCACCAAAGCATGAAGAGCCTCTACACAAAAACAGTAAGTAGTAGGTGAATCTTTCTGTGTATTTTATTTTCTAAAGAGTTTCTCACTACTGCAAAGTGACAGATAAACGAACAAAATAAAAACACCTGAGAAGTAGCCCCAAAAACCACAGAAACTGTATTTGAGATTAGGAGCAATTTAAAAGGATGGATGCAAAGTCAAAGTTGAAAAACACATACTTGGCAGGCATCATAGCGCAACACAAGAAAGCGAGTGATTCTTCATCAATATGACAAGTGAATTGTTAAAAACAAAAAGAGTGCGTGTCTTTAACGATCTTTTTTGTGACAACGTAAAAGAGAGGAAAGGAGAGAGGAAGGGGAAAATATTTAAAAATATTCTAGCACCAAATAATTCTCACAATATTATTGTGTTTTTAGCTGTGAAGGTAAAACTAATAAATACATTTAAACAAAAACAAAAATAAATTAAAAAAATGTAGTATAACAAATATACAAATACATTATTTTTCACCACTTTAAAGACTACAGACACTTTTGTCAAGCTTGCAATAAACTGAGATCAACTCCATTGTACAAGGTATTCATTGCTTTATTGACAACCTTTCGAAGCATAAATAATTAATTAACAATTACTTTTTGCTCAGGCATGTAATCTCTATATCAGTATATTTTATTTTCAAATATGTTTTCTCACTTCACTACTACTACAAAGTGACAGCTGTTGACAGCAAAACTGCAAATTCTTGTGAAGTTACATGAAATGTTTACTTGGGCATTTCAAGTAAACACATCTCCATTTTATGTATTTAACTTATGACTTCATATACAATAAATGCAAAGAAATCCAGCAACACATCATACCTGGCAATAGACCATATTGCAATTTGGTCTCACTGTGTATGCTGCTGGGTCAATTGCTGTACATTTTGTAGATGTATAAGAAAACACAGGACAAGTCACAAAGAGTTTGTATTCCATTATTAGAAGGGAAAACAACAGGCTTTTATAGCAGGGAGACAGGAAGGGCGTGTTTGCAGAAAAAGCAAGTGGCATGAGATCATCTCTGGGTGCCGGTAGTGATGTCACCAGTGAAGGCCAGAAGAGGGTCAGGAATAGGCAGAAATGACAGATTTGGTTGGACTGTTCCTCATAAATTCTGTAGAAAGAGAAGTGGCATTGATACTCAGTGCCAACCCCGTGTCTTGTGTGTCAATACCTCGATTTGAACCCTTTGGCTGCCTCTCAGGCACATGTGCGTGACAGAGGAAAGAGAGTGGTTTAACTTGTCCACCCAAGGTACAGTATATTTACATACAGTAGGTAATGGGGTGAAGGATCAGTCAGTTGCTTTTTCAGCAAAAACAAATGCATAGTTTGCCTACAGTCTCTCTGTCTCTCTCTCTCTAGCTTGTGCACTTGCTACTCCTCAGCAAGGCTGGACTAATGGAAACCTTATTCAAACTCTAATACAGATAAGTATTCCATTGTTACAGTTCAGCAGAGTTTCTCTGGTGTATAGGGATTGCTTCAACCTCTGTTGCCGTCACACCCAATCGGCTATAGGTTCTGGATATGGACAGACAAAGTTATCAGCCAGAAGAGAAAGGAACAATGTTACAATGGCTTTTATAGGGAAGAATAAAGGTCTCTTAATTGGCTTCTTGGGTGCACATACGCCTATCCTCTTTGTTGACCACTGGTACAAAGTTCTGTCCATCAATGTTACTCATCCTTGATTTATGGTCCTTTATTCAGAATTTGAATGTCCTTGTCAGAACAAGAAATGACCCTGGGTTTTACATGGTCTGGTGTTGATCATCTCATAAGATAAGATTGCAGATGCTGCATTCAAAAAGGCAAACTGAGACTTTTTAACTGGGAATAAGAGTGTTTGACAGCAACATCAGACTGAAACCCACACAGGTATGTGGAGAAAATGCAGGCTTTACACAGGGAGGACACAAGATATGAACTGCCAGCCCTCTTGTTGTGAGGGAGTAACGATCCCTCTAAGCCACTGCTGTCTCCCTATATAGCATACATCCATCCATTCATTTTCCAACCCATTGAATCCAAACACAGGGTCACGGGGGTCTGCTGGAGCCAATCCCAGCCAACACAGGGCACAAGGCAGGAACCAATCCCTGGCAGGGCACCAACCCACCACGGGACACACACACACCCCAAGAACAATTTAGAATCTCCAATCCACCTAACCTGCATGTCTTTGGACTGTGGGAGGAAACCCACGCAGACACAAGGAGAACATGCAAACTCCACGCAGGGAGGACCCGGGAAGCGAACCCAGGCCTCCTAACTGCGAGGCAGCAGCGCTACCACTACGACACCCTCGCATACACATATTATGCAATATATGAATAGGTTATCCTGTGCATTACACCCTGAATGGAGAATTGATGACAAGAAAGGCAACAGACAGGGACAACACAGATTAAAAGAGCGGACAGCACAAAACTTGCACCTGCTTCTTATGTTAGAAAGCAGTAAATAGCTACAAAAAGTGGAACCATGGCTTATTTATTTAACACAAAAAATGTAAATACTGTTGAAAACAACCAATTGCTGCATTTCAACAATATTTAATTAAGAAAGTAGTTTGAGATTCTGGAAATATCTTTTACTAGGTTCAGAGGTTGCATTGATTTCTTTGAGTAAACAACCGCAAAAATAGAAATTAGGCACATTCTAAAGCGTGTCATTTAAATTTAATGCAACGATTAATGTAACTTTCTTTTTTAATGCAAAAGGAAATCACCACAGGGATGCATTGTTCACTCTATTTTAATATTTTGTTCAGTTGTCATACTAAATGTAACTAAAATAGCTTTATCCAGAAATTTTTTAAATGAACGTTTTGTTTTTAGATTCTAGTGGAGGTGAAGAAAAATATGTTTGGGGATTCTGGATCGAAGTTCCATGTGTGGTCCATATAGTAAGCTGTAGCTATAACAAGGCATGTGAACAGCTGAATCATATTTTTGACAAGAAGTGCCCCTTTGGCTTGACTTTGTGTCAGTGTCCTGACAGACAGGTGAGCAGCATGCACAGTTTTAGATTTCTTGCTAACACTCTATAAAGTACTTCATTTGTTGTTCTATATATTTGTTATGCTAAATGGAACAAGATGACATCTTCCCTCAGGCCCCTTATGTCTCTAGTTAACCTTGATGGTGACACTAAAATGATGCAATTCGTTGGTGAAAATGTAGTTTAGATTTGCAGTATTGTTCAAGTTTATATTAAAGGTTGGTAGATGTTAAATTAAGATTAAAAGTATAACTGGTTTGTCTAAGAGTAGCGATTCACAGATTAAGACAATTTCATGTCAATTACAGATACACCTATTGTTTGCAGCAATCATATCCTTTACTTTTTCTTCTTGTTACAGCTGCACCTGTTTTCCCATATCTTTCTGTCTTCTGCATGTTGCTCTGTCACATCCATCACCTACATGTCCTCTCTCACCAAATCCATAAACCATCTCTTAGGCCTTCCTCTTTTCCTCGTGCCTGGCAGCTCTATCCTTAATATGCTTCTCTCAATATACCCAGGAACTCTCCTCTGCAAATGTCCAAACCAACGCAATCTTGTCTCTCTGACGTTTTTTTTTTTTTTGTTCTTTATTTCACCTTATACAATTTCACGTATCAGGAATTTGTTAGTTTTCGCATACCCCTTGGGGTCAGAGCGCAGGGTCAGCCATTGTACAGCACCCCTGGAGCAATTGAAGGTTAAGGGCCTTTGCTCAAGGGTCCAGCACAGTAGGATCTCTTTTGGCAGTGACGGGGATTCGAACCGGCAACCTTTGGGATACCAGCACAGATCCTTGGCCTCAGAGTTTGTTTAATCGGAAATACAATTTTAAAAGCGTTTCTTTCTTCTTCTCTGGAATCGTTGCTTTAACTGTTGCGGGACCACAGAATCTCATAGCGTATGGTTCATAATTGTGTAAATCTATGTTTTGTGCATTGAATGATGCGAAGGCGAAAACACTTTGTTTTGTGCTCTTTGCCTTTTATTTCTGATGTCGCTTTGTCCTGCTATTTTTTCAATTACACCTGGTTCTGATGATTAATTTACCTTTTGTTTGCGCTAATGCGATCTTTACTATCTTTTGTTTTGATACTGTAGCGACTGACGTAATAAAGTGTCACTTGAACAATCGCCGACTTCGTAACCCCAAACAAAACTTTCTAGCACCCACTCCAACCCCTCCTCCCCCGGGTCTCGCACCCCCTTCAATCAATACCCCGTTATCAGTCTTCCGTTCCGTACTCCGCCCTCCCTCAATCGGACGTAACAGTCACTTAAAACAAAAAAGGCTTGAACTTGGCTGGGACGCTACAATACTTTCGAATTTTACTGCTTTTACTTTAAAGCTTCCTTAAAAACAATACTTTGGAATTACCTTTTCTTCCATATCGCATTGAATTTTGTTTCCATATTTGGAGACACATTGTAACAAAGTCATATGTCATATCATGATCTCCCTTGGTGTCTATTGTTATTCGTGGAATATATACATTACCTTCTTGTTGCCTTTTAAAATTTACATCGCTTCTCCGTGATCATAAATATACACCTGACCGAATTGTGTATTCTTTGAAATGAAACATGTCGTTGCTTTGACTGGTGCAGGAGCACAGATTCTCATAGAGTATGGTCCATTATTGTGTAAATCTACGTTTTATGCATTGAATGATGCAAAGGCGAAAATACTTTGTTTTCCACTCTTTTCCTTTTATTTCTGACCTCGATTTGTCCTGCTATTTTTTCAGTCACACCTGGTTCTGATGATTAATCACCTTTGCGCTAATGCGATCTCTACTATCTTTTTTTGATACTGTAGTGACTGACGTAATAAAGTGTCACAAAAGCTCTTCTTGAACAATCACCATCTTTGTAACCCCAAACACAACTTTCTAGCACCTGCCCCCCACCGCATCAGTCAGTACCCCAATATCAGTCTTCTGCGCTGTATTACGCCCTCCACCAATCGGACCTAACAGTGAAAGGCTTCAACTTGGCCTTAAAATTCGAATACTTTTGAATTTTACTGCTTTCATATTCTGTACCTTTCTCTGCAATGTTTATCTTGCCATCGTTTGTTTGAGCCTTTATAATTCCACTGCTTTCATAATCTTTTATCTGCTTTTTTTTCTCTCCCAAAGGTCTCTTTTTTCCGCGCAGCTCTTTCTTCTTTGCTGAGAGCACAGGATCTGTGTGTGCTACTGCTGGCTGTGCTCTTATTTGATAAGAGGGGCATGTCTTTCAAGAATCTCATGTTCCACGTCCCCGCGAGACGGCCCTGGGACAATTTCTTGGCACCAAGTCTCATGTTTACGGTCCCCGTGAGACGCTCCGTGTCCAGTCTTTTTTGTCTCACGTGTCTTTTAAATATCTTCCGAGAACTTCTGAGAAGATCACGTATCCTCACCCTGGAAATTTCCTTTCCAGGGTTTTTTTTAATATACTGTATAGAGATAGCTAGCTATACAGGCACAAATAGGATAAAGTTAGCTGGGGTCTGTTTCAGAAAGACAGATTAGATTATCCTGGATCTCGAAAAAAATAATTTCTATGGCATGATTTGGCATTATTTAGCTAGTTCCAGAACACTGGATTTGAATCAGCTCATGCAGTCCTGGATATGTTAATCCGGATTAACACACATTCTTGGCAGCATCTAACAGGTTTTATGAATCGAGCATTGAACAGGCAATCAGCCATGGACTACAAGTTTGAAAAAGAGAGGGCATCAACCTTCAGTTTAGCAGAGTAAGAGTTACCATCAGTCAAGTTAACTACAACACAATACACAAGCCTTTTTCCATTACAGAACATAAAATTGAAACTGCATTAATAAGCAGGCCTATAGGTATTCATGGATGAGGGGAGTCTTCAGAGTGTTTCTTCAAAAGGAAAGGGACTCCATAGAAGAGATGAACATGGGTAAATCATTCCACCAGCAAGTCTAATATCAGTTATTATTGCTCAGAAATGCTTCAGATGTTCAAATTTGATTGCCCTTCTTGTGACTCTGTGGAATTCCTTTTTTATGGTGGTTACTTGCTTTTGTCTCAGAAAGACAGCCTGTGTGTGTGTCCCTGTGGATGGTGCTTCAAAGCTGGGCACACTTTTGTGATTGCTATGCCATATGGAATCTGCAGTGTTGTGGAAGGCCATGCCATTAAAAAAAAAAATAGAGGAAATGTCCATGATTGCCTTGATGGTAATTCAAAATCACAGAGTGCTACACTGAAATTGTCATGTTTCAGAAGGTTCCCCAGAAATATTAAAGTCTCAGATGTAAAATGGTAACATTCATTTGTGGTCTGATTATGTTAATCCAGGCAAAATCTGGTGAAGGAGTTGCATTCCTGTGTCGATTGTTTGTTTAGGAGGGGGAACAACATTTTTTGACATTTTGTCAACTTTTTAAAAATTTTAAATAGTGGAGCTGCAATCAGCATTTCTGACAGGACATTTAGAACTTTTAATCTTATGGTTGGATACTCTGCTCCTTAATTATTGTGGCTTCAAAATGTTTATCTTTCTCATCAAACAGGCTCTTTTGTAGGTTAGTTTCAGAACATTGGTTTCCCCATAAATAAGCTAAATTTTGTCAAATCTTTCTTTCTGGAACTGACAAAGTCAGAGCCTTTACCAGAAAGTTGGCTTAGTGAATTATCAATATAGCCTTATACATAAAATAATTCTGGCGTAATCTGTTCCAGAAACACATGTTTAGCTAAATCTGGGTTTTCTGGATCAGAAATAGCCCAATATCTGTGTATCTTGATTTACTTTAACAGGATTTCAGACTAATCTTGCTTTCAGGAACAGACCACAGCTCATCTGTTGGTTCACATTGCATCTCATTATTGCTTGGCTGCAAGTAAAGGGAACAAAGAAATGATTAAGTGGTCAGATTATTAACAAGCAAGTCAATTAAAATGAATGCAAAAGAAGTATGTTCCATTATCGGCAGTAATTGGTAAGCAACTAACAAAATGGCTGGAGGGATTTGTTTACAGCAAGTGCAGCTCTTCTGACCAGAGTTTGGAACCAATTTTACAAGAATTCTATATTACAGCAAGTTCAAAAAATGCTCATGTTCTGACTTTAATATCTTCAGTAACAGCCAAATGTTTTGAAAGTATATTTTCTTTATAGATTTTTATGCTCTTTCATGACACTAAAAGAAACTGCACTGAACATTAACATAGCTACTTTTTAGGCTTTGACTTAGTAATATAATTTAGATTTCCTAAGCCATATACTACACGTGTCATTAATTACATAATTATCAGCTTGTCAAAAATGAATCCTGAAATTTCAATGCCTATTGTGTTGCTAAATTTGAAATAATAAATAATTATTTTTATATTAGAATATTTAACAATTTTCTTACTCATATCTCCAAAGCTATACTAGTGCATTAGTTTTGGTGGCACTGTGGCTACTAGTGGTGCTGTCACATATATGGCTCCAAATCCTGCTTTTGGTTGTTGTAGAAGCAAACTTTGCTTGTTTTCCCAGTGCCAGCTTTGGTTTTCATGCAGACACTGTGAGGAAAACCATGCATGTATGCAGGGACATGAATGGCTTACCATTGCTGGGCCTACTCTTGCAAACTCCAGCACTAGAACCAGTTCCTGTCCAAAGTTATAGTCAATACCTAATGTTTTTATGAAAGATCAAACTTCCTAGGTTCAAATCTCATCCTAGTTATTATTAAGGTGGACCTTGCATGTTCTCCCCATTTCTGCTTGGGTTTTCCTCTACATGATCCAGTTTTCCTGCCTAATTCCCTAAAGAGAGGCATGCTAGTGTAAATGGTGTGCTTATATTTGGTCCAGGTTAGTGCAAATGTGGATGTATGTGTGGGTGGGCACTGTGATGGCCTATCACAGAATTGAAGATTTATCAGAAGAAATTACATTCCAGCTGATTCTATAGAACACCTTCTGTTATGTTTAAAAGTACAACAGATTGTAGATCTATATGGTTGTATCGGAGAAGACGATCACAAGGCGAATGAGCCAGTTTGATATACGGTAAGATGCAATGGCTGTATTAGTTTAGGTACTTTGACATGGAATGCCCAAAGCAACTCCAACTAATATTTTGAACTGAGTATTTGACCCTTGTTTTACGAGTATAAAGTCAGGTGCATATTCGTAGCTACTTTTTCAAGCAACTTTACCACTGATCAGAGCTGTAGAGTATTCTATTGACTCTGCTGGAATGTCAAAGGATGGACGTCCAGAGCAGGGAACTGTGTCACCTGAACTGGAGTGTAGTAGAGTCCGTTCCACCTGTTTTTCGATAATTTCAAAAATAGTTTCATCTATATCGGAGTCTAAAAGGGCCGCCATTATAATTTCTTCTGATAAATCTTCAATTCTCTCTCTGAAATACGTAATATTTTCGGCAGAATCCATTTCATCGGCAGTAGTAAGCATTTTTCTAATCAATTCTTGTGCTTCGATTCACCAATCAGTAACTAAAGGGCGTGTTAGAGCCCACCCTCTCAACTTTGACGAGTGAAAGTGACAGTTTTATTTCAAGCCGTATTTCATGACGGTTTGCAGGAATGTTACGGACAATATGAAATAAATAAATAAGCAACAAAAAACATATTTCGTGACACATTTATTTATTTATGCTCTAATTTCATGACATATTTATTTATTTAGGCTCTCATTTCATGACACATTTATTTATTTATGCTCACATGTCACAGTACTTTTATTTATTTACACATTTATTTATTTATTTATTTATTTTTGTCCGAAATATTCCTCCATAGAAGCCGGGCTGTATTGCTAGTAGACTTTATGACAGACAGAAGTAGAACCTTTCTCTTTTTTTAAAGTGTGAACCGGCATAAGACCAGTCATGAACCTTCAGCCCACAGTTCCAAAATGTAAGGAAGAACAACTCTATAACTTTAATAAGCTGCTTGAAAAACCCCATTGTTCAAGGACTACTGAAGGCTCATGTATTTATTGATGTCAGAAGGTGCTAATCCAATCACTGCCTTGGTGTCCTTATAGCAGGAGTAGAGCAGCTCCTGATCTAGGAAGTAATTTCTAGGGTTGACTACAAGTAGTAGGATCATAACTATTAATGTTGAGTCTAGAATCAGCAGGATAGTTTGTGCAATGGCCCAAATGGAACAAGAAAAAGGCCAGAGAGAGAGACAACACAAGAGTAAGAGAGTCCTTTGATGTACTTGTGTATTGTGCAATAGTGTAAAATGCTCCAGCACTTAGACTGAGGGTCAAGACATATTGTGGTCAGCAAGTTTTGTTTATTTTTTACTTTACTTTGTTTGTTTCAGTTCTCTGTGTGTTTTTCCCTCCCTTGAGTGGTTTATCAGAAAACTAAGCAATTTTTGTTTACATATCTTGGTGTTTTTCTGGATGCTTGGGGTTAACACGTTGGACCCCTCCTATTACATAGAAATACTGTATATATAGCAATTTAAAAAGCAAACTTTATCCCTAGGCACTTTACACAGAATAAAATCCATTACATCATCAAGTTAAGAAATTTATACACTACTTAAGAAATAACGCTTTGAGAAACAAAAATAAGACAATGGACAAATCAGATATCAACAGAGCCGGACTGGCAGGCTTATTCAGACCGGGAATCCCAAGTCTAACCCAAGCCACACAATATACATCAGTTTTCTTGTACAGGCACAGACTTAAAAAACCAACAAACACCATTTTGCTTTAGAATTTTAATTTATGTAGATTCAGCATTTACACATACATTTCACTCTTAAATATTAGTCTCAAGACAACCTCTGATAAAGTGTGGAACAACATTTCATAAATAAATAAACCATGTATTTCGATACTATCCATATAAAAATAAATGTGCAAAAAGCATTGAACCACAAAAAGTAGTTGTCAGTGGAATCCACAGTGCATGTCTGCAATTTCAGGTGTGAGTCTGGAATCTACAGTACACAGCCACTGTCAGTGTCTGGATGGTAATGCTGAATACTCTTCCACAAAGTTTGAAGTGTTGGTAAAAAAGGACCACTCTGAATTTCTTCAATAGACAAAATACTCAAAAAAATGTCTCAGTGCCACATAATTCTATCAAGCATTTTTTAAAGAATACATTACATAAACAAAAAACAATGAAAAATTTTGTGTAGCCTATTCAGTCACTCTCTTATCATAATGCTAAGGATTAACTGTCAGAGCGTGAGAGATGCACTAAAAATATTAAAATTAAGTAAAAACAAGACACATTCATTAACAAACATACAGTATCATGAAATAAAGAACAACAGGTTCATTTAAAAACACAAATTATTCCACTCACATACATGTTTCATAAATAAATAAAATAATATTAAACATTTCATGTAGCCTATTCAGTCACTCTGAGGGAAAAAGGAAAAAACATTTAAAATGTGATCATGTGCTACATTTCATTAAAATTTCAATCAAAAATAAAATAAATTAAAATAAAAACTCATTAACAAATACCAAAATCCATACAATATCCAAATATAATTCAAAGTATATTATAAACTTTTAAACAACCTTCATATATGTTTAATCACAAAAGCACCAGACATTCGCACCTCTCATCATAGCACTCCTGTTTAACTGTCAGAGCGTGAGACTCACGCAAAATCAAAACCTGACTTGAACAAAAACAAGAAAGCATCCAAATAGAAACCAGGAAAGAAACCCTGCAACATTAAACTGAAAAGATTTGTGCCCACTGAAGAGCAATAACGCATTTTCCAGTATAATAACATTATATAATTTCACCTTTAGTTTATTTCACTGGTTCCTCTGAATGCTCCCGCTGATTGTAAATGCCAGTCTGGCTATAGCATCATTGATATCATAGCTTGATATCATAACAAGCATAAAACACAAACACTCAATAAACAAAGAAATCAAATTAAATCAGGATTGCGTGAGCATGTTTAATCTGAGTTTTGCAGTTTAAGATAATGTAAACCATTAATATCTAAACATTTCTCTTGTTTGAATTTACATTATTCATCAAATGTTCTGTAGATCCAGATTATTTTCCATGTATCTCTGCCTCACATTCAAGTGGATTGGCAGAACTATCCATCCATCCATCCATCGCTTTTCGCTTATCCGAGGTCAGGTCGCGGGGGCAGCAGCTTGAGCAGAGATGCCCAGATTTCCCTCTCCCCGGCCACTTCTTCTAGCTCTTCCGGGGGGGTCCTGGGGCGATCCCAGGCCAGCTGGGAGACATAGTCCCTCCAGTGTGTCCTGGGTCTTCCTTGGGGCCTCCTCCAGGTTGGACGTGCCCGGAACACCTCACCAGGGAGGCGTCTAGGAGGCATCCTGGTCAGATGCCCAAGCCACCTCATCTGACTCCTCTCGATGCGGAGGAGCAGCGGCTCTACTCTGAGCCCCTCCCAGATGGCTGAGCTTCTCACCCTATCTTTAAGGAAAAGCCTAGACACCCTGCGGAGGAGACTCATTTCAGCCGCTTGTATTCGTGACCTCGTTCTTTCGGTCACTACCCATAGCTCATGACCATAGGTAAGGGTAGGAACGTAGATCGACTGGTAAATTGAGAGCTTTGCCTTACGGCTCAGCTCCTTTTTCACCACGACAGATCGATGTACAGTCCACATCACTGCGGATGCCACACTGATCCGCCGGTCGATCTCACGTTCCATTCTTCCCTCACTCATGAACAAGACCCCGAGATACTTGAACTCCTCCACTAGTTGTAGGATCTCGCTCCCAACCCTTAGAGGGCACGCCATCCTTTTCCAGCTGAGGACCATGGTCTCAAATTTGGAGGTGCTGATTCCCATCCCAGCCGCTTCACACTCAGCTGTGAACCGATTCAGAGAGAGCTGAAGATCACAACATGATGAAGCATACAAGACAACATCATCTGAAAAAAGCAGTGACCCAATCCTGAGTCCACCAAACCGGAACCCCTCAACACCCTGGCTGCTCCTAGAATTTTTGTCCATAAAAGTTATGAACAGAATCGGTGAAAAAGGGCAGCCCTGGAGAAGTCCAAATCTCACTCGAAATGGGTTCGACTTAGTGCCGGCAATGTGGACCAAGCTCTGACACCGGTTGTACAGGGACCGAACAGCCCTTATCAGGGGGTCCGGTTCCCCATACTCCTCCTCGAACCGCCACCTTATCGTGGTGGAGGGGTTTGCGTGTCCCATTGATCCTAGGAGCTCTGTTGTCTGATGCTTTATGCCCCTGGTAGTGTCACCCAAGGCAAACTGGTCCTAGGTGAGGGATGAGACAAAGAGCAGTTCAACCAAACCTCCTATGAAGAAAAAAAACCTTGGATGATGTTTTCCCTTGCCCGGACGTGGGTCACCGGGGCCCCTCTCTGGAGCCAGGCCTGAAGTTGGGGTTTGATGGTGAGCGCCTGGTGGCCGGGCCTGCACCCATGGTGCTCGGCCGGGTACAGATTGAAGAGGCAACGTGGGTCCCCCTTCCCATGGGCTCACCACCTGTAGGAGGGGTCAAGGAGGTCGGGTGCAGTGTGAGTTGGGTGGTGGCTGAAGGCGGGGACCTTGGCGGTCCAATCCTCGGCTACAGAAACTGGAAGAACTAAGAACTATGATAAGATATAATTTTTAAGAAATTATCAAAAGTACATATAAAGTTTTATTTTTCCTGTATGTGTTTAAAACTTAGCAATAAACTATTCAACAAAGAATACTCTCACTGTAATAAAAAATTATACAGTTTGTCCATAACATAAGGATAATATGAGATAGTCAAAACTATCATTAATATCTAACCATTTATCTGTTCTTTGAATCTGTATTTTTCATCACGTTATGTAGATTGAGTATTTGACATGTGAGATATCCCTGCCTTACATTTAAGTGGAAAGGCAGAATCAGAGTATGATATAAACTTTATGAAATGAACAAATGTACACACAAATAAACTTTGACTTGTTCACTTTGTATTTCAAACTCGGCAATGAACTATTCAACAAATAAGACACTCCCTGTAATAAAAAAATATACAGTTTGTTTGTAATGTAAGGACAATATAAGATGGTGAAAACTATGCAGGCTGCCATGCAACCAACTGAGACCACCAGACTGGCAAAAGTGTGTGACATAGGTAAACAATAAAACCTCAAGTTGGTTATTGATAACATCAAGATCCTAACAATGCAATTATTTAACAAGTCTAAAATATAAAACTGGCGTTTTCAAATTTTAGAAAAAAGCATCCTAGGAAAGGAAAAAAAGAAATCTAGACACTTACTTTCAACTCATGTAACACAAGTAACAAGAAATACACAAACACTTGATTTACCTGACTATGAAGTTTCAGGCTATATTAATCAGAGAAGCAAAAATATAAAGCAGCGATACTCAAGTGTATATGGTACTAACTGTCTCCAAGGATGAAGATGTTGCTTTCTTCTCAGGGCTCTACTCTTCAGGCACCATGAAGAAACCATTCATTGGCACAAGTGAAAGGACAAATTGCTGAGTGTGCTTTGTGTTTTCCTTGGTCTTCCTCACTTTGCTTTTCACATATTGAGGTTTCACATAGTGCTCCTCTTTTGGTAGCACAAGATATGTCTGCTGAGAGATTGTGACCAGTCAAGTTTTTGTATTTATGTACGGTCTCTCCTGCTTGTGCACCACTCTTTCCTTTAGTGAGGCTAGACTTAGATGTCATCTGTTATTATGATCCAGCACTAGATTATACCTTGGAATAGAAAGGCCACTCAAGCCTCCTATTTTAGGCCACACCTTAGACATCAGAGTTCCTACTGTGGTACAACTTAAGGCTTCACCATTCCAGAAAGAGTGAGGAGCCTTGAGTTATAAAGGTAGGGCTGGACATTTTGCTATTGTCTACTTGGGTGCACAAAGTCCTAACATTTAAATGAAAGTCAACATCATACAGTATGCATGCAATGCAATTCAACCCAGTTTCACAAACCAAGAACACACAAAAATTAACCAATGATAGACACATACAGACTAAAATAATTTCATATGTATGAAACCAATAAATGCTCATACAACAATGGAATGAACATGTAAGTTAGTGTACAATATGTGATTTATATCCTGTTTTTTCCCCTGATGGTAGGTGTTCTGCTATATATCTGACTGTAACAAAGTGGTCCTCGGTCAACAACCATGGCCTTAACTGTGACCAAATAAGTAAAAAGAATGAGTAAACTGCAGAATTTAATAATAACAAATAATAAGTAATTATATAGCTGTGCTTTAATTTCCCTTAGTCATAAATATGTTATATCACTGTTGTCCTTACTTTATGTTAGGAAACATTCTAAATGCTTATCAGCACCTTGTTAGTAAGGTACCATATATGTCATTGCATCCTATACATTTCCATTTTCACCTTTTCTGCACATTTGTGCTCATATCTCTGAGCACAATTATTTCTTATGATGGTTATACTGTATTTGCTAAACATTCTTTAAATATTCTTTGGAACTGAGGTGAATTCCAAATAACTTTAAACATTTGTAAGACTTTACTGTAATTCATGTGAAGGTGTTTTATTTACATAAAGCTTTTCAAGTAAATAATCTGCTAGTCAGGTTTATGTCAATAAAGTGTAGATGCAGGCTATTAAAGGATTTGCATTTTTCTGCACTGGTATCTCTTTGTTTGAAGTCACAATAGTCGATTTGCACTTCTGGGCTTTTGGCTTTGGATTCTGCTGCTTTCTTGAACTAGGCAACAGCAGAGCATATGGTGTCAACATAGTTTAGGTAAGCAGACACTGTAAGATTTCAATTTTAGCACAATTTAGGAAATTTGGAGTAACTACAAAAAAAGAAGAGGTTTTGCTGACGCTCCTGAAAATGAATTACCTGTCTATCTCTTTCTCTCTCTAACTCTCTCCTCTCAACTACCTCCAGGGGGTCCCGAATTCATCCTATAACTGAGCTTGCCTTTTTAATCATCAGTGGGCCTCTCTTGAAGTGATGCTACTAGCCCAGCAAGCCACAGCAAAGAAAATCTCATTGAATTGAACACAGTCTCCTAAAAAAAGTCTGCTCTGCCCTTTCTTCTAATGTTCCTCTGTTTTATGAGACTAATCCCAAGTACTTGTAGACCCTAAAATAAAACACTTCCATAAACTCAAGTCAAGAACTCTGAAGAAAAGACATTTCTTAGGTTATGAAAACCTAACAGCTGTTGTTAGGCAGATAATTACCAAGGAACTGAGTTTTTAAACACTTCTTAAAAACATTGGGTTAGTCAGAATTTCCAGCTAGGAGTTATGCAGGAAAAGAGTCTGGATTGAGATATGACACCATCACCAGGTAACTTTCATCAACAGACCTAAGTGGTTAAGAAGGAGCATAGGACCGTATAAGTGTCTCCATATATATATATATATATATATAGGTGCTGACCCTCTGACTATTCTATAGGCAAGAATCAAAACGTTTAACTTAATATGTGCCACTACAGGAGCCCCTATATACTAATTGAAAAGAGAAGTGATATGTAACTGCCTTGGCTAGTTGAACACCACTGCATTTTGAACCATCTACAATGGCTTTGTGATAGAATGCCAGTACGCCTTCCAACAAAGAATTGCAATAGTCCAGACATAACAAATGATGCATACTATGTCAGAGTGAATCTGCAAGGCCAAGAGATCTTTGGAACATGGTCAATAAAGGACAGCCAGTCATCAATCACCACCTCAAGTTTGCGAACAGTCTTGGCAAGTGTTAGTGGTAATGAGCCAAGCTGAACAAGGATGGGCTTCTGAATAAGCAAACATGCTGGGATAACAAAGAGGCTCGTCTTACCCAGGATGAGCTGGAGAAGGTGATTCTTTATCCAGGCTACAATATCAGTGTGAAATGCAGAGATTCTAGCTGATACTATGTACTCATCGGTTTTGACAAACTGACTGTTGCTAATATGGTTAGTCTATTATGTGCAGACACTACAGGTAATACAACCCCAATTCTAAAAACAGGTGGGGCACTGTATAAAATGTATATGCAATGAGAATGCAATGATTTGCAAATCTCATAAACCCATATTTCATTCACAATAGAACACAGAAAATATATCAAATGTTTAAAGTAAGAAAACATACCATTTTAAGAAAAGAATAAGGTCATTTTGAATTTGATGGCAGCAACACATCTCCAGAAAGTTGGGACAGGGCCATGTTTACCACTTCTGTAGCATCCCCCCTTCTTTTAACAACACTCTGTAAATGTCTGGGACCTGAGAAGACCAGTTGCTGGACTTTGGGAGAGGAATGTTGTCCTATTTTTATCTTATAGGATTCTAGCTGCTGGGTGTTCTTTGTTGTATTTCTCATTTCATGATGTGCCAAATGTTTTCATTTGGTGAAAGGTGTGGACTGCAGGCAAGCCAAATCAACACATGGACTATTCTACTATAAAGCCATGCTGTTGTAATAGATGCATTATGGGGTTTAGCGTTGTCTTGCTGAAATATGCAAGGCCTTCCCTGAAAAAGAGGTTGTCTGGATGGGAGGTTATGTTGCTCTAAAACCTGTATATACTATTCAGCATTGATGGTGCCTTTCCAGATGTGCAAGATGCCAATTCCATGGGCACTAAGGTATCTCCATACCATCAGAGATGCAGGCATTTGAACTGAGTGTTTACAATAAGCCCTAAGGTCCCTCTCCTTTTTAGCCTGGAGAACATGGCGGCCATGTTTTCCAAAAAGAAATTCAAATTATGATTTGTATGACCACAGAACAATCTTCCTCTTTGCCTCTCATTTAAATGAGATTTGGCCCCCCAGAGAAGATGGCAGCATTTCTGGATCATGCTCACATATGGCTTCTTCTTTGCATGATAGAGTTTTAACCTGCATTTGTGGATGGCACAGCACACTGTGTTCACAGGCAATGACTGCTAGGTGTGTTCCTGAGCCCATGCATTGATTTTCATGACAGAATCAGGCCTGGTTTTAATGCAGTGCCACCTGAGGGCTTGAAGATCACAGGAATCCAATGTTGATTTTCGACTTTGTCCTTTGCGTGGACATTTCTCCAGACTCTTGGAATCTTTTGAGAATATTATGTACTGTAGATGATGTGATATTCAAAGTCTTCACAATTTTAAATTGAGAAACATTTTTCTGAAATTGTCCCAGAATTTATAGACACATTTTTTTGCAGATAAGTGAATCTCTGCCCATATTTACATCTGAGAGACTCTACCTCTCTAAGATGCTCTTTTTATACTGACCTGTTTTATTTGTATATATGATACTGACCTGTTGCCAGTTAACCTGATTAGTTGCAAAATGTTCCTCCAGCTGTTTCTTTTTAGTACCACTTAGCTTTGCAGCCTCTTGTTGCCCCCATCCCACCTTTTCTGAGACGTGTTGCTGCCATCAAATTCAAAATGAGCTAATATTTGTCATGAAATAGTAAAATGTCTCACTTGCAACATTTGCAATGTTTTCTGTGTTCAATTGCGAATATAATTATGGGTTTATGGGATTTTCAAATTATTGCATTCTGTTTTTATTTACATTTTACACTGTGTCCTTCTGAGTGCTTTTTTGGAATTGGGTTTGTAATATCTGGACACATTTCCATTGACAATGTGTGTTAGGCCCTAAAAACCTACATAAAATTAATTCACCCAAATTTTAATACTAGACATTTTAGTTAAGGAAGATAAAAATATATTATGAACAAAGCATACAAAATTCAGTCCAATCAACACTTTGTGAATGTATTTTAAAGTAAGATATGAATACTGTAACTCTATATTAAGGCACACATGAGACTTTAGTTCCTTTATCTTCTGATTTGTTCCAGCAAAAAATAGAGCTGTGGACATACAGTTGCTTAGAATCTTGCATAGGGTGCTAATATGGTCTCAGACTGTATCAGTTACTGCACAGTGTCCTTTGTCAAAAATAGATAGCATGGAGGTTTTACAATTGTAACAAGGTTCATGTGTGTTTGTGACAAACTAACTGTAATGTCACAGTAGCTTAAAGAAAAACTTGAACTATGTATGTTATTAGCTCAGTTGACTAAAAGGCTTGCTGCATTTAGTCTGCAGGATATGTAGAACTTCAGTTTGGATTTTGCTGGTAGAGGAAGTTAATGTGAGATGTCTTAAGTAGCTTTTTGGCCCTCCAGTTTAAAAGCAGAGAGCAGCTGCAGATGATAGAGAGATCAGGTTGAGTTAATACTAGAACAGGGGAATGCAAAGGGTGTTACTTATTACAGAAATATTACATAACAGGCACAGTGAAGAGATGACCTTCTTTTTGACCACACCACTCCCACCCCCCCTTCTTTCATAACCATGTCAACTACAATGTCTAACACGTCTTACTGGAAGTTGTGAAAAGATACGCAATGACACCACAAAAAGGTTTGGGGCAGCCATCCCGTATACTTGAATATTGGCTGGAAAAAAAACAAAAATGGCAAAACAAGTCTTTATAAGTTTAGTTAAGACAGAACTGACTCAGTAGACAAAACATGACAGTTTTAAAGCCTGGCAGTGGAAGTGATGTCACTAGGACAAGAATCAGTAGTGGTGTTTTTGGGCCTGGTACCGGAAGTGATGTCATTAGCTCTGGAACTGGAATTGACGTCATCAGGCCGAGGCAGATTTTCCCATGGTTGGTCTGCCTTCGAAAAAGAGAAAGGATCAGTGCATTCTACCCTCTTTTGGGCCCTTTAGCTGCCTCGCATGAGCACATGTGTGACAAAGGGTTTTGTAAATGAGCATTAAATCGTCCTTGCCATAGAGATGCACCTACTAGAGGATTTTTTTAAAATATCCATTATCAGTCAGGTATTATTTTATACAGCACCTTTTATAGAATACCAAATCTCAAGACATTTTACAAATCAAACAAGAAGTACATCTGTCATTTTTGGGTACGTCTGTACATTTGATCATTCCATGTTCAGATTATCGCTCAGGCTCGCACCCAGGTGTTTTGTCGTGTGTTTTGTGCTGCATTAGCGCAGGCTCCCAACCTCTTTAAAATCATCACCATTTCTGGAGGTGTTAAAAGTATGAGTGGTGATTTTAAATGCAAATTTGAGCAAAAGGCACTGAAGAATACTAAGAAGAGATAAGTATACAGCCAAAAGTAGGGAAAGGCTGTCATGTACAGTGTGTTTCACTCTAACACAAACATCAAATGTCAGAAAAGATCGTAGCCAGAAATATACCCTCCACCAACGTCCCCCCCCCACCCAATAAGCAAGACTCTAAGCAATGGCTCCGCCATGTCTGTGAAAAATGCTGCTGTCAGATTTTATGAGCTGCCCTGCCTCTTTTTAAATTAGCTGAGAGACAAGGAAAGTGCATACCATAAGTCTTCTGGGCGGATAGGCAAAGCATTGTATTATTACAGTTTTAGCAACATTGTAGCATCTATTTTACTGCATTTCTTTATATCTATGTTGAGTGGTTCATTCTTTAAATATATGCTGCTCTCTGAATTCATTAATTTGTGCAGTTCAGAAAAAGACAGGATGGATGACCTTTACACTTAAAAAATGAATAAATGTGTAAAATAAGTCAGTTGTCTATTCAAACTTGGCTTATTAATTCATATAAAAAGAATACCAAAATGTGTTTTATTGATTACTAGCTGTTCCCCATGGCGCCTCCTGTGTAGTAGTGAAACAGTAAAAATTTTAAAATTCATTAAAAAAAAAAAATAATTTGTATTGAGAAAAATTTATATTGATAGCTTTCGTATCTGCGAGCCTCTGAATATACAATAGTTTTGGTTTTGCTATCAGGGGCGAGAATGTAGCTGTGATCTTTTTGCCAAAAATGTAAAAATTTGGCAAGGTATCTCTGGCCAAGCGGAAAGCAGGTACACTCCAACATCAAACGTTGCCTCTGTACCTGAACATCTGAACATATTCAGCTCTGATGGGAAAGCATCCCCAGCATGGGGAGAAGAGCATGTGACTGTGATATCTCTGCCAATGAGCAGCCACCCTCTAAAATGCACGTAGCTGTGATATCTCTCTCAACAACATGAAACATTACTCTTTAACAATCTCTAGATGATAATGTCTGCTGAACAAACAGGTATCGCTAGCTAAGTGGAGGCAAAGTATGCTGCAACATGTGGCGAGTGGTACAGCGACTCGAGCGGAGGCTGGCGCATGAGTGAGGATGGCACCGCCCATCTCCCTGCTCCTGAGGTTCTGCTTTTCCCTCCCCACTGCCCACAGCCTGTCTCTCGGACTCGCTTGCTCAAATAGATCGGTGCCACAGCCGAACTATAATACTTAGAGCAATGAGAGAAGTCACAAAATCAACTGGAATGTTCAAGCAAATTATAGAAAAAACTAAATTTTAATCCTTTAAGTAGTTCTCTCATGAAAAGCAGACAGACAGACAAACATTGGATTTTGTATATAGAGAGATGAGAGGTTTCAATAGGAGAGCATATTGCAATGCAAAGTAGCAAAGACAACCACATAGAATGTGTGAGTCTGGACAAACCAGAAGTACTTTTGCGCTTCACTCACACTTTTTGCCTCCCAATTAGCTGCCACTTGTATCCTCTGGGCATATTGTGAAGGCTGGACTTTTACACCAGTTCCTGAAATCACATGTTATGATTACAAGTTAATGAAACAGTCACTTCATTATCACATGCCTGACCTGCTGGTAACTAATCAAACCTTAATATGGTCTATTTGTACATGCTGTTTTAAAGACAGATATTTTTAATTTTCAAAAGAATATTAAATTCCTTATTTTAGTTCTTTTGTAAACTTATGGAATTAACACATCAGTACCTAGCAAAGCAGAATAGATGACTACACATTATATATCATAAAAATCAATGAGATAGATGAGATATCTGCAAACGCTCAATTAGCTTTGTGGTGCTAACCTGCTCCTTGGAAAACTCTTTCTACGCCTGTTCACATAGGTCACCCTGTCTCAATGTTCACATTCAGGCTGAAGACTCACCTGTTATCTCTGGTGTTGTCTCTGTCCATTTATTTGCTGTCCTTTAATTTGCAGTTGATGTATTTGGAATGAAAATTCTGGTGACACAAGGGCACATATACATGCTATGCAAAAAGAGAGAGAAAATCTATTGGCTATGGTCTGCCTAAATTGAAATAGCAGCACCTCATGTTTAGAACTGTTTGGCTTTGAGGTGAAAAAAGATAAGTAGTAATAACATGGAAAGAATATGCAGACTACACCCACTACATGACACAAACAACACACTGGACATCCAATAGCAGCTCTCTAACTACTGCATGGCCAGGTGTTTGCTGGTCAGCACAAGGCCAGCAAACAATTGAAAAAACAATTTTCCACGTTCATATTTGCTCATTCACACCAGGATTCTAAGGCTTTGTGAAACAGAAGGAGCTTCATACTGCTGACTTCTTTTCCAAAAAGTACAAGGAGCATAAGTAGGTAGTTATTAAAATTTTCAAATTTAGCACAGTCCTTTTCAGCAGTAGGTAAAAATCAAGATGCTGCATAATGTTTTGTGAATGACAGGTTCATAACATTGAGTTTCTTTCTTTTTTAAATATTGTGGCTTCTTTTAATGAAGGAAATGGTACTGGACCTTTCATACATTTTTACTGGCATGTGCTTAATGGCCTGGGACATTTTGAACTGGAGGTGCAAATGCACGATTAAAAAAAAAACAAGAACAGGTGGTCCACCTTTTAATAGGGGCAACGAACTATCATTAACTTATCACCTATAGGGGTAAGCCCCATCACTAAACTGGAAGGTTTAGGTTGCACATGTGTGTACACACAACCAAACGTAAAAAGAACACTGCAGAGCCAACTGGTCCAGGCCCTCAGCTAGAGAGAGGCTTGAAACACCCAACACCACTACAGTTTCAAATACTGCAAGAAGCAATATTCTTCTAGTTAAGCCATTCCTTTGAACACATGAAAGAAAAATGAAAAAGAAAAAAAAAACCTGAAGAGTGTTATAAACATTTCAATATTAAGTAAAATTTTTACTCATTTTGCTGAATATCTGGTGGGGCTGTGCCTATTGGCCCCTAATGCAGATACACCACTGTTTATTCATGTGTATTAAAAGAGTCTGCTATTGCTCTTATCAGCTTTGTTTAAAATTTGTTAGTTTATTCTGATACCAGTAACAGCGCACTGCACGATAAGCAGTGAATACACTTGACTTGAGCATTTGTAGTTTTCATGCTCTTTCTCGGTACGTTTAGCATTCATTTGCTCAGGGGTTAATGCGCTTGCTGCTTCCTGAGCAGCTCTTCTTTTCTCCACCCTAGCGAGCCGCTTCTTCTCTTGTTTCATCGGCATCTTTTTGCGTTAAAACTGATTAAGTCAGTGTTTGTGTTGCAATTACTCAGTACATTTTCTTTAAGCACTTAAGTCTTCAGTCTGACTGAAGAGGTAGGGGAAGTGACGGCAAAGGTGGTATGGATGAGAACGGTGGCTGTATGCATGCGCCACACCACCGCCTTGCTGGCTGTTGCTGGGAGTTGATTCTACAATAAAATAACAGGAGGAACAACCTTGGAGGTCAATCATCATCCTGAAAGCGGATTGCAGACATCATGTAGTATATGTGTACCAGATTTTAGGTCAATAGTTCAAACGGTTTGCGAGCTACAGGTGATTTAAAATCCTTGACAGCCACGGTAGCGTATCATATGCTTTACTTTGCATACTGTAAATATGTGTAGCACTGCCACCTTTTGTCACTCGCAGTTTATAATTACATCTTTCTTGAGCCTGTTAGTGCTTCATTTTTTGTATTTCCTCCATCATACTGCTCAGGTTATTTTATAATCTTGTTTGTTCACATCTTGTGATGGTGTGTGCTATTAACGGTGCTATATAAACATTTAGTGGTTGATTGAACACACGATATAATGAGATGCAACTAACATCAACAGATACAAAGTAAGCTGGGGTTTTGCTTACTTGCTACAAAGTGTGTATATCCAGGCTGTACTACAACATGGAGGAATCAATATGCTAATAACCTTTCATGATCACAATGCCAAGGCTGGGCAGTTTCCAACAGGACAGACTGAAAGCATCTGAATATATATTTAAATAGGTTAAGATTTTTAAGATAGTTAAAATTTGGCTTCTGATTTGGAAATTAGTTGTAATGAAATCTCAAACTGTTCCAAAACTAGGACCTGAGCCACAAAACATAAAGAGTAATATTCGCAATACCAACCATAAAAATCATTGAAAGATTTGTATTGACAAAATGTCAAAAGGTTATGTTCTGCATTGTTATTATTTATAACTATATCAATAAACTTGCTGCCTGAGAAGTGCAACCTGTAGAAGTTTTTAATTAACTCTGCAATTATAAGTGGAGAACAGCAGGCGGAATATAAAGACCAAGTGGAGTTTAGAATCTGTAGCTCATTGTTAGCAAAACCAAGTAGATGGTGGTGGACCTCAAGGGAATTTTTCTTTCTGGAAGCGCATAACTTCTACCACTGGAGGAGTGAGTTAGTTATGAGATACAAACAACTTAATTCTAAGTTAGAGGTGGATAAAACAAATTGCTTTTGGGACTTCAAGTATCTCAAGTTCAGTTCTAATCAAGTAAGGCAGAACTTTTTAATAATATGGAACCAAGGCAGAAAAACATTTGGCCATTATCCATGTCTATATGTGACCTTACAACTCACAATCACACTCTCATGCCCTAACACAATGGCTCAGCTTTCTAAATGTAGAGTGTTTGTGCTCTGAGAAGTCTTAAAGCTATTGTCACATTAGATTACTTTTCCAGCAATTTGAAGTTGTTGCCTTCATTTCCATAATCTTAGCAAGTCGGATGCAGTTTGCAGCGTGCTCCTGTCAAGATGATTTTCTAATGTGACATGTTGAACAACTGAAGCCAATTAGTCTGTGACTGGCTAGGATAAAATTAAGCAGGTTGGATTTGCTCGATAGTCAGAGGGGCTCTTTGCGTGAGAACCAATGAGTGTTCAGATGGAAGTACAATGTATAGAATGTAGTGGCGAGGAACAAGGAACACGCTCGTTTTGAAATGCACAGTTTGTCTCTCTGAAGTTTCATGTTTTCTATGCTAAAACAGAGAGGTAAAAGTGAATAAAGGGCAGAGATTTCTGCTGAACTTGCTGGAGCTGTTACTCTTTGGTACAGCGCCAACTCTGTCAAGCAGCATGTAATTACCTTTTAGAAAAAATGGGTGAGCACGACTGCACTGGAAGATCAACTCTCAGTCAGTAAATGTGACATAGGCTGTGATTTTCAGTTGTTTAATTGGTGCCGCCACATGATTAATGACTGCAATCGACAAATCTGACTTACCCCATGGCAAAATGGTCATTTAAAGTGTCATCGGCTTTGGGGATCTGTTTAAACGTGCCTCCTTTTGTTCTTTTAGATAGATAGATACTTTATTAATCCCAAGGGGAAATTCACATACTCCAGCAGAAGCATACTGATAAAGAACAATATTAAATTAAAGAGTGATAACAATGAAGGTATAACAGACAGACAATAACTTTGTATAATGTTAACGTTTACCCTCCCCCTGGGGTGGAATTGAAGAGTTGCATAGTGTGGGGGAGGAACGATCTAAACAGAATACCTACAAATTAGGCACTTCATCAAACATCCTTTTTCACCATTTCCTTCCTTGCCCCCTCCTTCAAATTGTGGGATCTTCCTTCAACTAAAAGGGGTGTGTGGTAGAAATCAAACTGGAAATTTAATTAAAGAAAGAAATCTTGTCCTCAATTAGGATCTCTTTAAGTCAGGGACCAGGTAGGAGGAAGTCTGTTCCATGTGTCTTTTACTTATTCTACAGCAAGGAATGCAGTGGGACATTCATCACAATTGTCACTTACAGAGTGATCAAAGTAGCAAAGGCAGAGTTCAAATTTGTAGACAACTGAATTTAAATAACTGTGCTGAATTAATCCTGACATTTACTCTGATTGATTAAAAGTTATGAGATGTTTGGGCATAGAGCTACCTTCAATACCCCCAAAATAAAAGTCTTGTTACACTACATTCTTGTTCTTCTTATATCTGTCAGGTTCAGTCCTTACCCTTGAAATTTCTGTATGTGTGACAACTGTCCAGTCTTTGCAAAGTGCAGGATATCTGATGATTTCAGAATCTTACTAGAACATCCTGTGTATGACATCAACCTTCTCCTAGAACATTCTTGTTTCCTTGTTGCTCACACACCCTTCAGGGTTTTTCCTAATATGCTTGCTTAACCCTTTATGCTATTTCTTAAGATGAATGCTACATTTCATTGTGGAAAGCATACCAAAATACTTCATACACAAGCACAATAACTGTATTAACTCTAGGTGACTAGGTGACCCCAAAGTCTCATTTTTCTTCTACAGGAGCTATTTGTAAAAATGATAATTCGTTCCGGTCTCCTACTCTAGACACTGTGAGAAATATATGGCAAAAAGATCTGAACTTAAAAATACCAGAGAATGCCTGGATTTCTGCAGTACACATGTCCAATACATGTCAAGGGCACTCTGTGATTCAGTTTAAAGTGCATATATGAGACTGCATATATGCAAAAATAAAGTAGCTAAAACTGAACAAGATGTTGGCTCGCTTGGACATGTTTTTTTGGTCTTGTGCTAAATTATTGCCCTTTTGGATGGCAGTGTGTGAAACTCTCTTCTGCATCTCTCTATTATATAAAAAAAATCCTGCGACGAGACAAGACTTTTTTGAAGTCCTGCAAGACTTTGACCATTAGATTTTTTCAAGTTACGCTCTTCTCTCAACCATATTCAACCATGCACACGGTACTCTCACCTATTATTTGTGTGAATGCTTTTGACAGACACAGTTCCTGTTCTCTCAGCTCTTATAAATTTTAACGTTTTCCTCACTTTAAGTATCAAATTAAAGAAGACATATTATGTTGAAATCTTATTGAAGAATTTCATAACAAAGGGTTATCAACATAAAAAATGAGTACACGGGCAATTCTAACACCAAGAAACAATGAAGTCAAATGAATTAACGCCAAAAATATCGATTGATTACATGGCAAATTGGTTAAATATGTATCAATACACTATGCTGAAACAGTTGGTGGTGATCGCGTGGAACATGAAAACATCAACTTACAATATCCCGACGAATATCTACATCTGTTAACACTGTCCAGTCTTCCAATGAACGAAATACTGTAGAAAGAAGGATGTATCCAAGAAAGGTAATATAGTAATTCTTCCACGGATAACATTAGACAACAAAAGAGATCTTGATATGCCATTTGTATTAAAAGGTTAATAGTTTCCCATTAGAATAGCTTTTGCAAAGACAATTAACAAATCTCAGAGCCAAAGATTAGAAAAAGTTGTTTTATTTAATTGAGAGAAAGAAATGAAATACAATCACGATCAGTTATATGTTGCGTTGCCAGGATGAAAGTCCAAACACACAATCAAAATTCAATACTATATTGATGAAAATGTAATTAAAAAATTGTTTTTACTGAAGTTTTACAGTAAAAGTATAAGTTTAAAAAGTATTTGCATGTTAATTTCAAAGTCAAACACAACAAAATCGAATTATTCAATGAATAACTAACGCAACATGAAACAAAATTTACTTTCAAATTATTACGCTTTACTATTGTTTAATATGATTAATTACTCGCTGTAATGTAAAATAGTTAGTTCTATTATGCATATGTAACAATTCCCATGAAAATAAAAATATGTTTAAATTGTACAGCCACATCCCCATATGCGAGTGGCAGAAATGAAAAGAGGCTAGCGCGTAGCGCAGGCCCAGGAGTTGGCAAGCTAAGCAAGCAGGGAACAAAGCCCCCTAGTTCCCGTTGAACAAAATTCCATAATTATTCTTTTTGGAGCTCTATTAGATAATGTACAAATATCCAAAGAGGAGATAAATTATATGGCCTTTTATTACATTGCTTAGCATGCCATCCTATCCTTACACATTGGAAACATTCTACACCTGCATTGCATTTCCACTGAATAAAGACACCGTACATTTTGAACTGGAAAATGTTAGCCGTGCCTTCAATGGATCATCAGCCAACTTTTGTCCTTTGTGGGAAGAGTTTGTTTTATATTTGGACACAGTCATGTTGTCTATCAGTCATGATAAAGATGATAAGTGTAATTTATCATTTACATAAAGTATGCACATTTATATTTCTAGGTACAAGTACTTTTCTAACTTCCATGTGAGTTTACCCTTTTTATTGTCTTGAATAGAATGAGGGCCTGGATTAAAAAATAAAATATGAAAAATAGAAAGTTATTTTGTATACCTCAGTTTATGGTATTAATTTCTGTGTGTAATGTAACACGTGAAAAGGTATATTTGATTGTACCCGTCATCTTTTCTCAATAAAAAATATCCTGACAATCAAACATAATCATAAAAGGTTTTTTACTTGCCGAGTCCTATTTGGACTTTCTCATTATTCAGATCCTAGCCTGTCCAAACAGTATTTTTCATATTAAGTTAACTTCATGACACTTGGTCTGTGGGGAACTTTTATAAAATTATAGCACTAGTTCCCTGCCATCCTGCATTCAAATAAGTGGGTTCAAAAATGAACAGGATAAAAATAATTGAATTAGTTTCTGTTCCAAGGTGGACGGGACAAATTATAGACCAAAAAGCACTGCACAAGGGCATATCTAACACCTAAATTCAATAAATAGTACATACTGTAGTAATAAGAGATCCAATACAGCCTGTGAAGAAATGAATGTCAGCTATAATACAGTAACTCAAGCTACAGACAAGTCAAGATTTGATTCCTCGAAACAGCTCACCCTCCAAAGTATGACAAGCAATAGCATGGTACATAAAACTACACTAGGCATGGTACAAATTAACTGAGTATAAAGGCTAAAACTCATAAAGTACAATACCAACATGGTGCAATGCATATTACAATATCAATTTTACAGATGAGAGGAGACCAGTAAGTCTGGCAAGCCCATTGGCATTGCATGGCATTTTCCAATAAAATCATTAATATCAGGGAATGCACTTCCTCCAATTATTTTAGAAAAGGAAAACACTGTAGTATGCTGTCTTAAAGATTTTCAGGTCAAAAAAAGGTTAAGAATGAGCTCAGCACAGAGCTGTGATAACTCTTTGTAAAGAGCGGCCCCTACTTTCTGCCTGATAGGCCCATCCAATTTTAGCAACTGAAGCCCACTGCAGCTGCCACTCTGTCTGACATGGAAACTTTTTCTGTTCGCTCTGAACTCCCTGTAACAACTGTGATTATCTGTTTTTTATCAGGGCTTAATGCTTGCCTATAAATAGGTTTATACTGAAACGTTCCACTTTGAACCATGAGGGTCAGATTCCCATGACTGCCCAGACGAAAGGTTTATTATTGAAGCCCTGAAATGGTTTTGGAAATTATACCATCTTTCCCTGTAGATTTACAATTAAAATCTGTTTGGGTATAACTGTATATTTGATTTAATGTTATTATTATTACACAAATCTAAATCATAAAAACATTTTAGACTTGTTTAGTTAGAGCAGAAAGAAATTATTCCGATCAGTTTTCAAGTGTAAACAATTCAAGGACTCTTAATAGGTTAAGCGGTGAGACGTTTTCTAGTGTTTACATTTCTGGCTCTTTCTCTTAAACACTCTGTCATGTTTGCATTCTGATATTTGCTTAGCATAGTACCATATCCACAATGTTTAGTGGTACTATTGACATTTACAAAAAATTATTTTTAACAACAGTCCAGCAAGGTCTTGATCATCAAAGTGATCTGACTTAGAAGAGTTTTCTTCTAGCTATGGATCATAGCATGACGCTGCCCTATCAACTTCATGTACCTGCTTGCTATTTTTTATTTGCTTGCCTGTGAATGGTGGATGGCACAGTGGCTCATAGTCTCGGCATTCCTGGGTTTAAATCCTGTACACAGATGCTTTCTGTGTGGTGTCTGCATTTTTACTTTGCATACTCCAGCTTTCTTCCCACCTCCCCAAACTTGTGCAGGTTCGGCTAATTGGTGACTCCAAACTGACTCTTCTGTATGTGAATGGTTCCAGTGCTAAATTATTAAGCTATGAATACTAAGAACTGAATATGGCAACAGGTCACATAGGTGTATTTTTTTGGATTTTCCTAGAATAAGCATGAATTATTAAAGATTACAGGGTTAATGAAAATGCACTGTAATATTCACAAATGTACACTGTTCAAAAAAATTAATGAAACAGTTAAATCATTCATTGGATCTCGATGAACAACATATTTCATTGAACAATCTTTACTGAGCAATAATGTGTAATTCGTTGAGAACAAAATGATGTAATAACAGTCAATCGATACCAAAATCACCAACCCATTTAGGGGCTAGATTCAACATCACACCAAAAATCAAAATCAAAAATTGAAATCACAGGCTGATCCAATTTGTGTGAATTTCATCACTGCAATTCATAATGTGACTCAGTAGTGTGTATGGCCCCCCTGTGTTTGCATGCACTCCTGACAATGTCTAGGCATGTACCTGATGAGTTGGTGGATGGTGTCCTGGTGAATCTCCTCCCAGACCTGGATCAGGGCATCAGTGAGTTCTTGGACAGTCTGTGGTGCTACTTGGCATCGTTGAATACACTGACACATAATGTCCCAGAGGTTCTCAATAGGATTCAGGTTTTCGAAACATGTGGGCCAGTCAATGGCATCAATGCCTTTGTCATCCCGGAACTGCCAGCTCTGGTTACTTGAGGCCAGGCATTGTCCTGCACCAGGAAGAAATCAGGTTCCATTTCACCAGTGGAATGTCTGACAATGGCTCTAAGAATTTCATCCCAGTACCTAACAGCAGTCAGGTACTGTAGCCTAGCACGTGGAGGTCTGTGCAACCCTCCAAGATATGCCTCCCCAGACCATCACTGACTCACCGCCAAACTGGTTGTGCTGGATGATGTTGTAGGCTGCATATCATTCTCAATAGTATCTCGTTCATATCTTTAACATATGCTGAGTGTGAACCTGCTTTCATCTGTTAAGAGAAAAGGGCACCAGTGGCAGAACTGCCAACTGTGCAGAGGACACTGGGCACTCATGTCACCGTCATGGAATCTGTTTGTAACAGTTTGGTCAGAAACATGCACACCAGTAGCCAGCTGGAGGTCATTTTGTAGGGTTCTGGAAGTTCTCATCCATGCACAAAGGAACAGATACTGGTCCTGCTACTGGGTCGATGTCCCTCTATGTCCCTGTCCAGCTCTCCTCATGTATCGGCCCATCTCCTGGTATCTTCTCAATGCTCCTGAGACTCAGGAAACATTCTTGCTACAGCACATATAGATGTCTCATTCCGAAGGAGCTGGACTATCTGTGCAACCTGAATCAGCTGCAGGTACCACCTCTTGCTATCAGTAGTGACAAGGACACTAGTAAAATGCAAACCTAGAGAAGAATCAGTCAAGAAGGATAAGGAGAGAGCAATTGTCTGTGGCCACCACCTGCAAAACCATTCCCTTTTTGGTGGATGTCTTGCTGTTGCCTGTCCAGTGCACTTTCATTTGCACCAAAGCAGGTAAAGTTGATTGACAATCGCTTCGCTTCCTCACTAGACTGATTGATATCCCCTCAAGCTTAACTGATTTGGTGTTAGACTGTGATAATTAAGTGTTCCCTTAATTTTTTGAGCACTGTATTTATTTATCTGTACATAGAGATGACTGCACATTTGTCTATTCTCATTAATATTGTTTAAAGTATTTTTAAATTTGAGAGAAGTGAAAAAGTTAAATTATTGATTCAATTTGTGTTATCCAGAATACTAACATTTCACAAGAATATTCTGCTGTGCTTCTATACTGAAGATAATATTGGATTTTAGGTGCAGTATAAAGTAGTAGAGTAATATTCTGTGTGAGTCATTTACGGATGGAATTGGCTTTTATTAGCTAACTGAGTAGGTAACAATAGGCAGCTTTCGAGGCAGCTTAGGCCTCCTCTTCGGGCAAGGAATAATTGTACATCACACAATTTGCAGTCTACCTTTTCTTACCAGATTCCTGAGGGCTTCCTCCAATTGTCCAAATACGTAGGCTTTAGCTTCATTGTTGGTCCTAAATAATAATGGTGCAAGCGAGTGTAGTTTATCACCGCAAATAGACTTGACCTTCCTGTGACAGAGTATTTGACAAAGTGTTTCCACAAAATCAATGTATGAAGGAATGGTAAAGTGATCCTCCCAGTGTGCTTGTGACACTATCTAGGATTACGCTCCATTCCATTTGCATTAAATTGCCAAAGCTGTCTTGATCTCTTGAGGTTCCTCCATTTGAACTGCGCCCTTTCCATGTAAGAGAGTCCGGAGATAATGCAGGACCAATAACTCTAAGCAACACATTCAGAAACACTAAGGCACCCTAATTCAATTAATGCGAACCAAATTAAGGGGGCTAGCACTGATGCCTCACTGATCTAAAGTCCTGGGTCCAAATCTAGTCCAACATTACCTGCATAGAATTTAAATGCTGCTAGAACCTGGGTCCAAATCTAGTCCAACATTACCTGCATAGAATTTAAATGCTGCTAATGGGCTCATCTGAACTTCTTACACCTGAATAAACGCATTGTATAAATATGAATGTGTGAGGAAATGATGATTCTCCTGTCAATCATGAAGAATCCACTGCATCCACTGAACAGTGTCATCTCAAGGCAGAGGAGTAGCTTCAGTGACAGACTTTTGTCACTGTCTTGCTCCACTGACAGACTGAGGAGATCGTTCCCCCACACTCAATTCCATCCGGGGGAGTAAATGCTAACATTACTCAAAGTTATTGTCTGCTTTTACCTGCATTTATTACTATTTAATTTAATATTGTTTTTTTGTATCAGTATACTTCTGCTGGATTATGTGAATTTCCTCTTGGGATTAATAAAGTATCTATCTATCTATCTATCTATCTATCTATCTATCTATCTATCTATCTATCTATCTATCTATCTATCTATCTATCTATCTATCTATCTATCTATCTATCTATCTATCTATCTATCTATCTATCTATCTATCTATCTATCTATCTATCTATCTATCTATCTATCTATCTATCTATCTATCTATCTATCTATCTATCTATCTAGCAACGATACAACAATACACTCCGGCTTGACGGGGTTCGTGATGAAGCTTAATCCTCGGGAATATCGTTTCCTTTTTAAACAGGTAATATTTCTTGACAAACACATGTTGTAATAGACGTTGCTAACCACAACAGATTATACTATTTGAACAGCACAGCTGCTCGTGCTTCGTAGAGCTGCTATAAGCAGAGGGAGGGCCAGCAGGCGAAGAAGAGGTGACATAGTAACGTAATATGTATGAGATAGGCGCACGTCAAATTTCTCATATGAGTAAAACTCACTGAGATCCTTTAATGTGAAAAGTCATTCTCTATCAGAATAAGAAGATAACTTAATTTTATGGTCAGTAGTGTTTCTTCTGGAATGCATTCTTCCTTATTACAGAAAATGGATGCATACATTTTTAAAAATTGAAAAGCCACTTTGATTAATCGACAGCATCTTCCCCCACCCACTCATGAATCCATATGCACATAAGTAAGCAGTATGTGACTGTGTGACACAGTGTCCGACCTCTCGGAAATTCATAACCTGGTTTTAAGCACACAATTAAGAGGACGACACCGTTTCATTTGCGTCGCTCCACTGCAATGACAACTGAACATTTTCTGCGCAACTATTAGCATATGGCGGCGTTCAATTGGTTGAGACGTCAGGTTCGAATTGTGCGGCTCTTGTTGCCCTACCAGAAGTAACGGTGCTGATAAAAACGTACAAAAGTTGGAGAGACAGCCGGTCCACATTCGTCAGCTTGTGCTCCGGTGGAAAGCAAGGTCGACTATGGGCTGTAACTCGAGTCGTGTTTGTTGTGCCAAACTCCGGAAGAGAAAGGTATTTAAACTTGCTCTTAAATTAAAAAAAAATTACACTATCAAAACAAAAGCTGTACGAGGAGCGTTAGCAGGAAGCTGGACGCCTACTTTATTTTCGAATTTGGTCATGGGAAAGTGGTTGCTTGCGGCGTCTGTTTCCCTGATGACAGGTTCAGAATAGTTTTACAGAGAGGTGTATTTCAAAGTACATGAAACTATGTTCGAGCGGGTGCTATCGTAACAGATGTGCCATCGGAGGTACTTTCCGTGCCTCGCCTTTCTGACAAGTTGTTACTAGTAGATTACTCCCCTCTACCGATTACCTAACATTTAAATTTAGGGGTTACATAAAGAGAACAGTCAAGCAAAATGACACCTTTTATTGACTAACTAAAAAGATTACAGTAATCTTTTTAGTTAGCCAATTAAAGGTGTCATTTTGCTTGACTTTTCTCAACATTCATAATGGTTAACACGGTACAACACCCTAATACTACAGACATACGGAGTTACATAAAAAAGACAAATCGCAGATCTGCTCAGTTTCTGCTAAAATATTTGAGTTCATTTTTAAATGTTATAGGTCATGGAAAATGTATTTACCTACTGACTGCATTAAGGGGCCACTAATAGTGGAAAACTTGAGAAGATTTGTTTAATCTCTGGCTTGTTCTCGCTTCACATTTTTTCTCTGTAAAGATGTTTGCATGTTAAGAGCATGAGAATTGAGACACACAGGAAATGACACCCATACTGTATGAAATGTTTTGATATGTCCCTTTGTAGCTCATCTCTATAAAACAAATATCTGGTGGGTTATGATCATTTTTAATTTGGGTATGCATCAAGAAATGATAACTGTTGCCAAACCCTAATGATACTTTTCTAATGTTATTGAAACTGCAACTTTTAACACATTTAATTTTGCATAATGCCTACTAAGAGAATTAAAAATTTCAATATTATGTTTTATGATATACTGTATAATGCCCATCGAGAGTCGTATTCTAAGCAAGCTTAATCTAGTTATAAAGACACTGGGTGCCACATCCTCAGCTGTCCAAAGAAGGGGCACCAGTCCATTGCAGAGCATGTTAAAACACACACCAGAAATATAGAAAAAAGAAATATACCAGTCAACCTAAGTTTGGGGCATGGCAGGAAAGCAAAAATTCTCAGAAAAAAAAAACATAGGTGTGAAACCAGAATGTGACCTAGAGAGAGATGACAAGCATGGGATTTGAAGCCAGTCTGCTTCAGATGAGAGGCAGCAGTGCTGATCACTTGGCAAAAATATGTCAATCAATTTCAGATAATGAGAAAAACGATAATCATTTTTAATTGCAGAAATGGATTTCAAGTATCTTACCAATTTCCACAGTAAGTAAAGCTAGGAAAAGCTCAGTTATGATACATGACTAAATTGGATGTTTGTACCACCAAAAATTGATATTAGAATATTTTAATAAATGACATTCTCAGATTCACTTTTGATTATTGTTTAATCTTATAAATACAAATATGATTTCAAAGTCAGTTTGAGATTACTGTATATAATCCAGTTTTCACCCACATTTTAGAGATACCGTAGATTAAGCTGATGATGATCTCCCGGCATCACGATGGCTGGTTTCTTTCTTATGCTACTGGGGTAGACTCTTGGACCCTGATTAGACAAAATGGAGTTGAAAAATTAATGGATGGGTTATAACAATATGAAATTATTTTGGGGTGGATATTCAACGTGCCTTGTGGCAAATGGTGTTTGAAAAGACCTTTATAGTTAAATTGAGGAGGTAGTAGATGAGTGGAGCGTATCTTTTAAAAGTTTTATGTTGCACAAGTGTCAAAAAGTATCTGATTTGTAGTTGTAATGTTCCACAATTGAATTTGTAGATCAGAGCATTCATGGTACACTTGATGCCAGACATTGTACACACACTAATGTGAGAAAATGAATCCATTGGATGTTCTATTTTTAAAGGGAAGAGGAAGTAAAAAGGAAAGAAGAATTACACAAGATTATGGTCGGAATATTTTTGACACAGCTGAGTGTTGAATGTCAGTTTAACATTGGCCATACAAATGCCCAGGATGTTAACTTTGGAAGTTGAAAGTTTATTTAGTGCTGTTGACTTGGTTAAGAGATTTGAAAAAAATGATAAGACAGCACAGGAAAGTACATGTATATCATAAAGCAGGGTAAATATTTCCCAAATTAATAATGTACATATTTTAATTGGAAAAATACATCTGTGTCAATTTCCTGATTTTCATATGTTGCTTTTCCTCAGCCCTAAATGATAGCGATACTGTTAGACCAGGAAAATACACATAAGATAATATCACAGCAGTAGATGTATGATAAAATAGCATCCATTTTTAGTTTTCACCATTATTAGTAAATATTGAGTAAATTAATTGAGAAAATATTGTAATGAGGGTGAGATCTTCACCTTGGAATATTGACAGATTTACATGTTTTTAGGCATGCCCTGTACAGTGATCACAAAAATCACAGTTGAAAGGATGTTAATATTTTAATTGTTTACGTGGCAATTATCGTTTACTTTTTAAAAAACATGTCTTATAAAAACTGCTGAAAACTGAAAGGTGTACACATTTGGAACAGAGAAAGTGTCGAGTGTCAAGTGTTGTTTGAAATGCTTAACCATACTCGAGGAATGAAAGAAATCATGGAGTGAAGAAGACCCAATATGTGGAACTGGCAATTCCTTGACTATTTAGAGTAGATGTACTTTGTTGTCAAGGGGAAATTAGGACTTTACAGCAGGCTTAAGAGAGAGAATGAGAAACATAAAAATAATATATAAATAATAAAACAAACAACCCCCTAAACACAAAGTAAGTACTTCTGGCTTGGATACTGGAGAATTGCTGCAGTTAGTAACAGGGCTATAGGTGACCAGGCTGTCCAGATGTTCATATAAAGGCTTTAACATTTGAATAAAGCAGGTCCAGCTTGTTGTGTCCAAACATACTGTTAGATGTTGGTTCATTGTTCTGGTTAAAAAAAAAAACACTTCTAGGCAGTAACATGGACAAATTCATTCAGTTTATTGTTTTTTATTGTAATGTGCTCGCATCTCTTTCATATGTCTCCAGACTCTTTCATTCTTTTACCACTCTGTCTGATCATATCAGATGAAAACTATTATGTATTAAATAGTATCCATAATACGTTTATGCTGGTTCTCCACAATAAACAAATGCCGGAGTACCAGGAACATAAAAGTTCCTCCAACTTATTTCAAAGTGATTGAACATTCCACATTTATGTAAGCATGCCAGTTCGGAACCCCTTCCACCTTATTTTTATCCTTGCTCTGTATTCTTTCCATCTTTGGACGAGCTGCTTCTGTCATAAAATGCAACAGGCAGCGGTGATCGCAGAGCTACCAGCTGAGGGGAGCATTTCATATTTTCTTCTTTACATGCTCCGAGTCTTCTACATTCTCTGATGTTATAGACATAGGTAGCCATCAGATTCTTCCTAACCTCTTCATTCACGCTTTGGTAACTTTCAAATTCCCAGCTTGTCCAAAAAACAGTTGATATAGATTGACCACTCAGGTTTGTGATAACAGCAGCATGTATTCAATTTAAAATATCATTTAATATTAACAATAACAATTCTGAAGCCAAATCTTAACATTATCATTAATAATAATTAGATAGATACTTTATTAATCCCCAGGGGAAATTCACATACTCCACCAGCAGCATACTGATAAAAAAACAATATTAAATGAAAGAGTGATAAAAATGCAGGTAAAACAGACAATAACTTGTATAATATTAATGTTTACCCCCCCAGGTGGAATTGAAGAGTCGCATAGTGTGGAGGAGGAACGATCTCCTCAGTCTGTCAGTGGAGCAGGATGGTGACAGCAGTCTGTCGCTGAAGCTGCCCCTCTGTCTGGTGATGATACTGTTCAGTAGATGCAGTAGATTCTCCATGATTGAGAGGAGCCTACTCAGCGCCCGTCGCTCTGCCACAGATGCCAAACTGTCCAGCTCCATGCCTACAATACAGCCTGCCTTCCTCACCAGTTTGTTGAGGCATGAGGCGTCCCTCTTCTTTATGCTGCCCCCCCCAGCACACCACTGCGTGGAAGAGGGGACTCGCCACAACTCTCTGATAGAACATGTGCAGCATCTTATTGCAGATGTTGAAGGACGCCAATTTTAAATAAATTGGATAATAATCTTAAAAAAATAGTTGCCTCAAAAAAAGAAAAGAGAGAGAGAGAGGGAGCACCTGTAAAAAGGCTGCCATTTGAGTGGCGCCCTGAAGCTGCACAACATTGAGCATTTACACGGTTTTTATTTTTGGCAAATGAGCTGTGATGATGGTATTGCTGTTTATAAATTGGGATTATTGGAATTCCCTGTCTCAGCCAAGAGGCTGGTATAACATGCCAGCATGGACGGTCTGGCATCCTGGTAGGGTTGAAAAGAAGATTCTTATATAGCTGGGAGGCCAATATTATGGAAGGATTGGGGAAGACAGCCAGTCAAGACTGTATGTTCCCCCAATACACTAGAAGGCAGTGCTCCTGGGCCAGCTCAATTATGCACATGCCTTCAGGGCATACTAGGTACTGTAGTACTATTGAACAGCCCGGTTGGGTTCCATTGGTACTGCCAAGGGGGCACTCTGGGGAAGGACTATCTGTACTTTGGGAGAATTCCATCTGACATGGAAGTGCTTCCTTTGGGCAATGTCCTGGCGCTGGAAATATTCCTGGATCCAAGATAAAAGAGGCCACCTCTCTTCACTCAGGGAATCCGAGCCAGGAGAGGAGAAGAGAGATATTCCACTGTGGGCGATTAGGAGGAAGGAAGAGTAGGAAAAGATATATGTTGTGCTGACTTTGTAGAAGAAGTCTGTTGAACCCCCAGCTTCTGGGTGTAGCGTTGGTTAAGTATCGACAGCACAGCATGCAGCATAAGTTGCGGCAGTGACATGGTAAGCGAAGTTAGTCCTCTTGCAGTGGCTTCTCTTCCACTCTAAAGGGAACAGAAACTGTGTTAGTTCTGGTGCATCAGTCTTTTCCTTCCCCATAAAAATAACTGAAACCTTTTCCCATTAAACACTCCCCACACTCGCATGTCTGAATATATTTATATATATATAGTAGATGTTGAATATTAATTAATGTATTAATTTAATTGGTTGTTTATTTTCACATTACTTGTTTTATGTATTATATTTATTAGCAATACAGTTATGCTTCATGT